>NC_044013.1:38807087-39108208 GCF_900496995.4 Aquila chrysaetos chrysaetos
AATGTAGAAACAGTATCACCTGTTGACATAGATCCATTAATACGGACCCTTCAGGAAAAAAACAGGACTTTTCAAAAAGAGCTTGCTAGCCTGGGTGAAGAAAATCGTGTTTTGAAAGAGAAATTGCTTTATCTAGAGAACTCTCCTCTCTCAGACACAACAACAAGCAGTGGAGGTGACAGCAGCCTCCCAACCCCAACTACCCAAGAATCCAGTTTTGGAAGCCCATCAAAAAATGTGTCGAGAGGTGAAATGGATGAGCACAGGCAGCATGTGAATGGGGGTGCACTGCGCAATTCAGGTTCTTCCAGCAGTGATGTAACTAAGGCTTCCTTGTCACCCGATGCATCTGATTTTGAACATATAGCAGATGTACCTTCCAGACCAACATCCTCCAACAGCAACCATTTGAAAGGTTCCAAATGCTCCACTACAGGAAGTTCTCCAAACAATATTAGTGACCTGTCTGTTGCATCTCTTACAGAGAGAATACAAAAAATGGAAGAGAATCACCACAGCACAGCAGAAGAATTACAAGCCACTTTGCAAGAGCTGTCAGATCAACAGCAAATGGTGCAGGAGCTGACAACAGAAAATGAGAAGCTAGTGGAAGAGAAAGCTCTCCTGGAGACTTCGTTTCGTCAACATAGAGATAGAGCAGAACAGCTGAGCCAAGAAAATGAGAAGCTAATGACTCTCCTCCAAGAGCGATCCAAGAATGAAGAAAGCAGAGCTCAGGAGGGGAAGGTCCTTGAACTGGAACAGAAATGTGCAGAAGTTCTTGAAAAAGCACAATTTGAACGAGAGAAATTGCTTAACATTCAGCAACAGTTAACCAGCAGCCTACGAAGCTTAGAAAGGGAGCATCAAGATGCCCAGCAGGTGATTAAAAGCCTGAGAGAAGAAAATGAGAAGCTGCTTAAACTTCTAGAAGTGGAACAACAGAGCAACAGCACAGTGACAAAAACTCTGGAAGACTGTAAAATTGCCTTAGAAGGTCTAAAAATTGAGAATGGCTCTCTCAAAACTCAGTTAGAGAGCGAGAAACAAAAGGCCGCAGAAATCAACGTGATGGGATGCGCTACTGACAATTCTGAGGTGCAAGAGATGCTGAAAGTAGCCCATGCAGAAAAGGATCAGTTAGAAGCATCTTGTACTGAGCTTAAACAAGAGCTGCTGAAGGCAAACAGTGAACTGAAGCACATTCAGGGTCTGCTAGCTAAGGTAAAGTAGTAACAGCTGTGAATATAATGGTTGTTTATCTGTCCTTCCATAAATAGGTAATTGTTGGTCTTTAGATTGTTATTGAGCCATTGATTATAAGTTTCCAGGATTTAAATTGCATTAGTTAGTTTTGAATGGAAGCTGGGATCATATGATATTGTCTCTCTTTCTGCTGCTAGCTACATATTTTCCCAGGAATAACTGTTAGCATAGCTGTGTTTATAAATTCAAAACTAATTTCCCCTAATATCTTCTGCAGAATTTACTATTTTAGTAAATAGAATTGTGTTTATCAACACTGGAGCAAAGAACAGGTCAATAAATATTGCTTTGATGTTATGTGAACAAATATTAGTGAAAATCACTTGGTAATCCAGATGAAGAGATGGGCATGAGTAGTTAGAGCAAATATTAAGTTCTGAATAAGTAATCATGATTAATTAGTAGTGAACTATAGGTGTCATTGGTAATGAGAACACAAGGACATGAGCTAATGCTCAGAGAAGCTGGTATTTACAGCAACGTGACTAACAATGCATGGTCAAGCTCCAGATGAGATTATTTTCATAAAACTAAAATATTTTTACAAAACTGAGAAGTATTCTGTTTTGGGATAGGTAAAGTAATGGCAAAAAAAGTTGAGTTATTTTAGAACAATTTTACTTTGCATCATTTGATAGTTTGTAGCTTTGCTGCAAGTAAGCTTAAGTCAGTTACTGTTTCTATTTTCTGTGTGATTCCGGATGTTCGGAAGAGAGCTGCAATGCAAGGCATCGTAGAACAAGTGTTAATAAAGCACAAGCCAGTGACTATGTCCCACCGCTGCAGAAAGAGTGATTGTTTGTGCAGCCTTTCCTGTATGGGGAAGGGATCATGAGAAGAATGGTGAAATTGGCTAGTTGCGGAGGAAGAGAGCATTGCCAAAAAGCACCTCCATGACTTGAGCGATTTAGAAAATCCAGATGTCCTTTCGGCTTAAATAGGTGACCACAGCAAATGGAGTTAGTAGAGGAAGCTCCCAAGTGCTTACTGGAGCTGCAGTTTATGAAGAATAAATGAAAAACTGCTGAGTGCTCAGACTCTGTACCAAACTTTTATTGCTTGGTTTGGAAACCACAGGTTTCCTCCTTTTTACTCTTCCTTTCCCTCGAATTAAGCTGTTTTGAATCATTGGCTATTTGTGACACCCAAACAAGACCACAGGCTTCTGTAAGGCTGCCCTTCAGTCAGGCTGTGCCAGTGTTCCTCACTGAATAATTGGTTCATACTCGGAGATCTTCCCCCAAACCTGGAAGCATTGATCTGTGGGCCTGAGCCAACAAACTGAAGTGCAGCAGATTCCCCCTTCAGTAATTCCAGATGTCCTATATCCAGAAATACACTTATCTGCAGTAGCTAGCTCCACTACGTATGTTTTCACAATCCATTGAAAATGCACATAGTAAAAGCAGCAAGATTGTTAATGTGGATGAACTAATTGTTGTCTTGGCCCTAAGGCAGTGATATCACTCTCGTAATGTGATACATAAACAGATGTGGAGCTTTCCAGGAATATAATTCCTCTCTGTTCATTACCTGCAGAGATTGGTTTTGAATTATGGTCATCATATAGAAAATTTAATTTCCTTTGTAGCATCTTGTTTTATTATCTTCATTACCAGGAAAGAAAACTGACATTCATAGCTCATGTATGTTTCCTGAAACTGTCTCATTCACATTGAAACTCAGTTTCTACAATGCTTAGAACACAGGTTCAATTCTTAAGTCTATGAGATGCCCAGTAAAACCTCTAATGCATGATATCTCTTAAGAAATAAAGACAGACTTGCAGCTTGCTTTCTTCCCTTCCAGGCTGAGACTGAGTGTGGTCAGCTGAAAGAGGTGTGTGACCGGCAGGCTGAGCAACTGAGCAGAACCAGCCAGAAGCTGCAGGAAAAAACATCAGAGAATGAAGCAGATATAAAAAACCTGAAAGAGACGATTTTCGAGTTGGAGGACCAGGTGGAACAACATCGTGCTATAAAACTTCACAATAACCAGCTCATCAGTGACCTAGAAAGTAGGTGGAGCTGAAAAAAGGATTTAAGTGACCTTATTCAGGGGGCTTAGTTATGGCTGCAGTAGGGAGGAGGAGGCATGTCTTGATACGTGTGACAAGGGCCTCTTTTTAGAAGTATTCCAATTTTGGCCAATCCTTTCTGTTCATGCACAGAAGTCACTATCTTAACGGTTAGTGCTATAGCAATAATATTAGAGACAGTGTCCAAGCCTCATGCTTCAGCGAAGGATGTATTGCCCGTTCTAGAAGCTGGAATTATTGGCCTTTTAAAGAGCTTTTAGGGAAAAGCACTAGTAAGAGCTGTGAAGTCGAAGTTGCTGTCGCTTTGTGGAAGGGGAGCTGCCACCTGGTGGAATGAGTGGCACATTTCGCTTACCAGTGTTACGTCGAGTGTTCCAGGGGTGTGTGCACTGAGTAAATGATCCTGCACATGTGATTCTGTAAATTTAAAAGTCTGGTTTAATGCCTCAAAATAATGACCTATTTCAGAGATGTTTGAGTAACAAGTCTGCTGTTGATTCCATTCCTGATCCATTGACAGAGTATCTTAATTTCAGTTTAGTCTATTTAGTGGCATTACTGGAAGCAAAACCAAATAGGCTGCTCTGCCTTCCTATTTTCACTTTTCACCTTTGCCTTTGTGTGTTTAATAATATTTTCCCTTTTTTACTGTTCCTAGGTAAAGCAATGAAGCTGGAAGAACAAAAACAAGATACAGAGAGACAGCTGAAGGCTCTGACTAAGCAAATGAAGGTAAGGCTTAGACTCCATAACAAAGCTAAGCTGAGCTTTTATTGCAGTACTGGATTTGAGAGAAGCGTTGTATTTTTGTAGAACAATTATAAAAAGTTCTTTCTATATCCTTTCATTCTCCATTCTCTTCACTTATTTCTAGCTGTTTCTTTGCCCGTGAAGGAAAAATATAATATATCCTTTGCAAATTACTTTTGCTTTTTCTACCTATGAACTTCTGCTACTATGGAACAGCCGTTCCTGGTTCATGAATCATCAGTAGCAATGAGCTCTTTTCAGCAGCAGTGCTTGTAGTAGTATCACAAGTCTGAATGATCAATAGCTATAGGAAGAACTTTGATTGTACTTTTTGTATTGGAGGGGAGAGCTTAGCATCAGTTTCCTCTTTGGCAATCTCATCGGTTCTGTGTAGAGAGGCAAGTATTTAGTTTGACCTCGGCATCATCTTGAAATTGTAGTGAAATCCTGGTCACTTGTGATCACTGAAAGAGAGATCAATAACTTAAGTGCTCAGCTCAAGTAGGTGCATTTTTACAGCAGTTTGGGGTTCTAATTGCTCTTTCTAGGAAGATACAGAAGAGTGGAGGCGTTTTCAAGCTGATCTGCAGACTGCAGTGGTTGTAGCCAATGATATTAAGTGTGAAGCCCAGCAGGAGCTCCGTGTGGTAAAGAGGAAGCTTCAGGAGGAAGAGGAGAAGAGTGCCAGACTGCAGAAGGAGCTGGATGAAGTGAAGGGCAGCAACAGGTTGGTTAGTTACAAAGGCCAAGATTTGATCTCTGTGACTGCTAACATGCATGCAAACAGTGCTTTGTCAATAACTATTCATTGGCTTGGATGCGCATGTTGTCTGTTTTTAACTCTTCTGACGGATTTTGTTGTCTCTTATTCTAAGATGTGTCTCTCTTTCTTTTTGGCGATCTAGTTCTGTCAACTAGGCCATGAAGGTTTTAATCAGCAAATATTAATAACAATTGCCGATGTACTCTTATAGCTTTGTTCTCAATATGGTATTCCGCTGTGTTTTATTGCCTTCATAACTCTCTGTGCAGCTGTATTAAACCATCTGTGAAAAGTTTGGCTGGCTACATATATTCAATGGGACATCCAGAAGAGAACTACTTAACCTGAGAGGAGTCAAGGACTGTATATGTTCCAATTAAAATGAGGACTAGCTGGACTTCTTTGTTCTGCAAGTCTGATATGTGTTGGCTGAGTGATCAATGCAAGTACTAGGATTCCTCATCTCACATCTCCTGTCCTTAATTTGAAACCTGTTATGTGATTAGTTGTTCTAAATGGTCTGGACTGTGGTGTGGGTTAGCATTTAGCCCAGAAGTGACTTTGTTACGCAGTGGACCTACCTGTAAAACAAGTGCTGTAGTCTCAGTGGTTGGAGAGGGAACAGTAGTTGTGAACCATTCAGAGACAGACCCCAGCATGGTAAGCTGTATATGTGGGGCTTCCCTCTGTGGGAGCGTGGTAAGAACAAAAGTGACTTTTACAATTTAATCTGGAACCAGTACAGATGCCTTACAATGTGGCTTTTATGCAGTGCATGACTTTTTATGTACCACCTTTCATTCTAAAAATCGTACTACAATTGAAATACGAAGTAAGAAGAGATGGAAAACAAAAGATGTATTAGAAGGAAGAACCAAAATTTCTAAAGAAGACGGTGCTCTGCTCTTTTTTTGCATTGACGCAAGCAGACCCAGCAGAGCTGTGGTGATGAAAATTTGTACAGGGGGAACAAAGAAAGACAAAATAACACAAACAGTGGTACTGTTTATCAAAAGTGTGTGCCAGATTAATTTTGCTCCTCTGGATTTTTCCATTTAATCTCTCTCCCAGTAGTTTTGTGGCCACTGGTAGAATAGCCACAGGAACATGGTGAATCCTGTCACTTCTTTCAGGTGGAGTAACAGTCCAGCTTTGTTGCACTTATTTGCTCACTGTTTTCCATTCAGGAGTTTCCACAGCAGCTGTACAGTAGATGGAAGTAAAAAGATGGGAGGGCTTTTGTGCAGAGGTGTATGGATCAGAATTCCTGGATTGAAGGAACAGAAATACTTCTTTTCAGAAAAATAAAGGAATGTGTTTAAGCTCCAGTTTCATTATCAGAGTCCCCAGTGGATGCAAAGAAAAGCTATTACAGACTATGTATTCAGACAAAATGATTACCAGACAGTACTTAAGTTCTGGGCTCTGTTTCCATTCCTAATTTATTCTTAATGAAATTTCTCTTGTTTAGAGCGGGGTCCATATATAAGGTTAGGAATCATATACTTGTAGTTTCTCCTCGTTATTCTTCTATTTTTTTAATCTGAAGATGTATTTGATAATAGTTAAATTGAATAAAAGATGACCTGCTAATTTGCAAACTGGGATATTTATCTTCTATGTATAAGAAACATGGCTGCATTGTCAGCTCTTTGGCAGAAGAAGCCTGAGCTGCAAATACTGCTTTTGAAATTAGGTCCCCAGAATCCATACATATGTAGTTCCAGAAGGAGGTATTCAGACATGTATTTAATTAAGTCAGTTTTGGCATTTGTCTCTCCTTCTCTTTTCACTTACATATAGATATATGTCTGTCTCTGCGTCATATTGACTATCTGTATAGCTTGCTTTGAGTATTACGTTGGTCATGGAGCCAGATAGACTGTTTGCAGTGGGCAATATTTATTCTCTTTCAAAGACAGGTGTTGAGACCAAATTTTGTATTTGTCAATTTAAGTGTAACTAATTTGACTCACAGTGTCCGTGCAGAGAATGCAAAATTTCTGTACTGAGTGGTATGGAGAAGGTAATGATGCCTACGTAAGGCATTGTCTAAACAAAGCAGTGATCAACAGCTAAGCTCTGAAATTTTAAAACTGTACTGACCTATAAAACAAATCCTTGAAGTCGCCAAAGCTCCTGCTGAGAGCCAGTTCTACACTCCCAGTTATTTTTGCATTCCTGAGGTCGCTATCTTCCCCAGCACCTCAGTTTCTTTCACCCAGAAGGTTCTGGGGATATTCTCATTGTTGCTTTTAGTCAGCTTTCACAAATGCTACTGCTCAGAATCAGCAGTAGATTCTGGTACCCACGGTGACTTTTAATACATGCTCAGCACTGGTGGAAACAGTTTGTAGCATGATACCTTAACGCAGTCTATAAAGTATTCCTCATATTTGCTAATGCCGAGCAGCTGTGCATTGAGCTGAATATCTGACCCTCCCTAGTGAAAGTTTCCTGTCTGATTTTTAAGGTCTGATTGGAAAATGTACCTTCCAAATAGCTTGCTACTTAAAGGTTTTTGGCAAAATCTCAGCCATCTCTTGAGGGTCATTAGACTCCACCTCATAAATTGATCTTGAAGCCAATTTATCTCCTACAACATCCTGCCATTTTAATGTTTGCCTGTGGCTGCCTGAGTTCCTGCCTCCAAGTTTGATTTCACCGTTACATTCTTCTAATGAGACAAAAAGTCATTTTTGGTTCAGGAACAGCCAAAGAACTTGCAGAAAAAATCCTGATGAGGTCATCAGAGTTCATCTGAATGAAGGTAAGAGCCTCCCAAAGGCATCTTTAACACAGATTAAATGTCTAATTCTATGACTAAGAATGTTGGGGGGAGGTTGGACCAGCATCAAACAAATGGAATAAGGAAGAGAGGATTTAACTTGTCCCACATTAGTACAGATTGAAACCTACAAATTGATTAACCCATGTTTTAGACAGTCTTCTATGATATTTTACATCCTAATTAACGTTATTTCTCTGCAGTAAAACGCAAAAGCTTACAATCCACTGTTGTGTAACTGTCTCCTCGCAGGTGGTGGAAATCGTAATTATATAGTCTCCATCCTTGGAGGTTTTCAAGACCAGACGGGATAAGACCCTGAGTAACCTGGTCTGACCTCATAGCTGGCCCTGCTTTGAGCAGGATGACTAGGTGACTTCCTGAGGTTCCTTCCAACCTGAATTATCCTATGATCCTGTAGCAAGTTTCATCTTTTCAGAACACTCACCTTGGAAATAAATTCATTTTTTTAGCTGTTTTAAGATCAAATATTGAAGTGATGAAAAGAAATGCTACATTGGGTTTGTAACACAAAGGAAGGAAGTTATTGCTGAAAGTACCCAAATTATGGACGGCTCTTTTTGGCTTCATTACACACCCATTTCCAAGCCTTTCTGGCAGTACACTGTTTTTAGCAGCAGTGAAAGTTTCAAGGTATTGCTTTGACTCTTTCCCTTCAAGTTTGCAAAATTATTTTGGCACTATATCATTATGTGCCTTGAACCAAGAACACGGAGGGAAGAGAGTTGGGCTGGGAGTAGTACTCGGTAAACAGAGAAATTATATCTGTAATTAAATGAGCGACTTCTTAGAATAATAAAAAAAATTAACCAAATCTTCAAACGGAAGCCTAAAGTGAAGATTGTGATGTATCCCACTAATTTGCTTCTGTTCTTCCTCCTAAAGTCTCAAATGCCACAGCATGGCAGTGTTACATGCTTTTTCTCCTGGAAATAAGCTTGTACTCTCTGTGTATTAAACCCTGCTGTCAGTCTGTATGTGCTGATGTGCTGCTCATTTGTGCCTGTGTTTTGCAGCTGTTCTGTCTTATAGAGGTTTGATAGTTCATTCTGCTCTCACTGAAAGTAAGCAAACTAGAATGTCAGAGCAGGGTCCTTGAAGTATTGTTTGTTTGCTCTAGTTAGTGACTCTTCAGAGTTGCGGGGGTTTGGAGGGGGGTGTTTTTTTTGGGTGGTTTTTGTGATTTTTTGTTTTTGGTTTTTTGTTGTTGGTTGTTTTTTTTTGTCCACTGAATGGAGATTATTCCATCCCCTTTGGTGTAAGGACCCTGAAACAGAAGCTGACTGAGGTAGAACAACTCTAGTTGCCTGGGTGTGTTCAGGTACTCGTTTTGAATTGATAGTCCTAAATGATTAGAAGAGAGGAACACTACCATCCCTGTTCTTTGAAATTGGTTCCCTGGCTTTAAATACTTAATTTCTTCCTATCTGAGCAACATCAATATTTTTTCTTTTGTATTGTTGTTTGCTTATCACGTCCCAAAGCTGAGTTAGTGGAGTGTTAAGGCACTCCTTCAACTGTCCTAGCAACACCATCAGCACTTTCCCCTCTCCCCTTTATTTAGTGATGATGGGATGATTAACTGTAAAATAGAGAGCTGTACCTCAGGATGGGCGTTGTATTGCTTCCTATAACTTCCCTGATTGTTGTCTGTATCTCCATAGGTGCCTGATCTCTACCAGCTAACACAGCCCTGAATGGATGCATAGCCAGGCCTGTGAGACACTTCAGGACATACCTTCAACTTGCAGCTGAAAAAGGGAAGTTTCAATTCAAGAAAGCACCTCCAGTTTTTTTACTGCCCTGCAAAAGTCAAGTGTATCGCAAAGTGTGAATGCTGCTCGCGTCCACCTCTTCCCCATGGGCAAGAGCCTATTTCTTTGTTTCAGAAGGCTTCTCTCTTCAGAAGACTCCATGAGGCGGAAAAAGTTCCGAATTAGTTTAAAGCCGACTAGGCCATAAGAAGTAATCAGAGATATTTGGGGAACTGAAATAACTGAGGGCTTTTTTGGAGGGATGGGGGTATTTGCCCTGAAACAGAAATTCAAACATGCCATTTTAAGCTTAAGCAAAAAAGAAAACTGAGTGTGTATGTCTAACTTGTAAAATTTAATGAGCATACACATAATGAGTTCTCCATATAGTATTATATTCATAGATCTATCTCTGTGTGTCTAAATACATGTATGCCTACAGATCAGTGTGTATACATACACACACAAACTTGAGCGGTAGGTTACTGAAATCCAGCAGGAAAACTGAATGGAAACATGAAGTTATTTATTCAGTATCAGCTGCTTTGATGGTTTCAGATTTTTAATGTTGTATTGACAAGGCACTCGCCACTGGGTGGCATGTCTGACTTGGTGTCTATTAGGAAGCAGGGTGGTACCCAAGGAGCATGTCCTGCTATGACTTTCACAGAGAATGTCCCATGTGAGGTTTGTCCTGCCTGTGAGAATTGCAGATGGAGAAATGGGAAGGAAAAGAAATGAATATATCAAGCCCCTAGTAAATATCCTCTCAGAAAGGAGTCTCTCATGCCCTTAACTCAGGTGAAGTATATGATGATCAGGGAGAACTTGCTGAAGTTCAGCTTTGCAACTGGAGACACCTGGAGAGAGCTTTACTTGGATGCTAAGGAGGAACTCAGAAGTCACCATCTCTACCAGGAGATCATCAGGATTCATTCCAGGACTGGAATTTCATGTCTTGGCTGTGGGATTCCTGTCCTTTCCTCCTGGATGTGAAGACCTAGCAAGGGCCTGGTCTCAGAGCAGGCTGAGCTAGTAGAGAATTCCACGCGATGTCCTGGCTTTGGCATGGCCTTCACCTTTGTGCCGTGCTACTGAAGTGTATGCATATATGCACACTTGTGTTGCCTTTCTTTTCTGTGCTGGCAGCTGTTGAATGTTGGTTTTTTTGTTTAAGAAATATATATTGAAGTGCCAAATAAATGTTTAAGTGTCTGGAATTGTCTGCTGCCTGCCCTTGGCCTCTCTTCTGTTCTGTGCATCAGTAGCTGTGTGTCTCTTCTTTGTGTTCCTTGGAGTTCAGGAGGATTCACAACAATGACAGGAACTGTGTCAAAGACTGGATTGCAGAGTAATTATTTCTGAAAACATGGTTCTGTGGTCCTAGGCCACCTGTAACGAAGAGGTCATTGGAGCAGTTTAGAAATTTCACAAACACATGAAGGCTGTTGTTGCCAAATTCTATACGTTAAGCACAGAAAGACTTGCACCTTGTTGGTCGTCTGTTGTCCACGTATCCCAAACCTAGAAAACAAGGAGCCTAACTCTTGCCATTAGAGAAAAGCTTACTGCATCTACTTCTCTCATCAATGAATGAATGAAACTAGGCAGTGGTTTTGTGAAAAGGACTGCACGTTTTAATTCCTTTGTGGCTAAAGTGCTCTGCTTCCTCCTGGAGCTGCTCCACTTAAGCCAGCTGCACTTGCAGCATTTATCTATGTAAACCATTCATTCTCGTTTCAAGGAAAGCATACAGCAGTAGATGACATTTTGTTCAAATCCATCCTTTTTTGTAGCAAAGCTTGCTTAGTCATCTTGGATGGCCTAAGCTATACTAAGCTGAATAAATTCTGTGCACAAGGTGTCATTTTTGGTTTGAAGTTATGGCTTGTCATTAATATTTCTAAGTCATGTTCTCCTATACTGTCCTCCTGAATTATCTTGCTACTGCAAGTTAAGCTCCCACTCTTCTGCTTCTCTATTAAGAAACCCATATATGTACACATACATGCATCCCCTTATCATACAGATTTTTCTCTTTAAAAATGGAAGGTACTCACCAAATTTCATAACTTTCCATTGCTTGTTGGCTGGCATGTGTGGTTTTAGTTGAAGCAAATAGGTCTCGGCACTGTTCTTCCTACCTTTCATGCCAAGGTTTGCAGCATGAGAGGCCTCGGTTTTCTGATGTGATTGTGTTTAATCTAGGAGGTTGTTTCAGGGTACGTTTAGAAGCCTATTACGAATATACAGCCTTAAGATTACAGGAAGCATCCTAACAAAATTGGAACCGGTAGTAGCTCCAGCACTTGAATCTTCATAATTACTCTGTACAATGACCGAATAATGGCATGTGATTTCTCAATGGACTTTTCTGTGGCATGGCATAGGGGCTGGTCTCGTTACTCTAACATGTTTGCATCCTTTTGCAATCAAAGGCTAGACTGAGGAGACTAGTCCGTGGGGTTTGAGCTGTTCTCAGAGTTAAATCCTAACTGATGAAGTGATGGCTGCCTAGAGCATGCCTCTGACTTGCTTTGTTCTCAAGATTGCCAGTTGGCCTACAGGCATTTACTGTTCCTTTCTTACGCTGATAATACTCCACAAACTTGGTGTATACCCTTGTTACTTGGATAACTAGACAGAACTCTTGCATAGTGGCCTATTTAATTCTTGAAAGTGTAATGGATTGCATTGGGTGGCTTCGTATCTTAAGGCGGAAATCTATCCTTCCTCCATACTTTACTAGAAGCAGGACTCGTTCAGCTTTTGTGTTTTTGTATAACTAAAGTGCAGATGCTATCACCTGTTGATTTGTTGTTTATGCTTTATGAAGCCACAGAAGAAAAAGTGAAGGGTAGAACTTAAAGTTAGCAAAACACTGGCTCCCTCAGAGCTTGGTGAATCTTACCCAATCTGCCTTTTCTCCTTATTGGATTAAATGGAGAATGGAACTGAAATGGCTTTTTCTCTAGCCATCTGCCTCTGCGGGCTCCCCTGGCACACAAGGAGCTTGAATCAATTAGCAAAGAAATAGCCAATGTCTGCTTAAAGACAGCACCTCCTTAACTCTGCCAAAAATGGAAACATGAGTCACTCTTATTCTCTTATTCATTGACACCCTTTAGCCCCTTGCATTTTGTCGACTGTGATGCCAAAAGGGAAAGGAAAAAAACTCTGACTCCTATTTTTAGCTCAGCAGAAGTTGTTCAACCCTATAGGTGCTTTCTGGATGGAGCTCTCCAGCCTTCTTATGAAATAATTTCTGCTTTTGTATTCATGTAGCTCTTGGTGCCTGCTGTACTAAAAAGTAGGGAAAAGTGATGATACCTCAGAACCTGCAGATTAGCACACATTTCTTAAGTAGCTAGGAGATCAGGAAAGTCATGTATAAATACTCTCTTTTTATGTGACTAGGCTTTGCTATGTAATTGCAGCTTTCCTAAACTAAAGCTAGGTAATTACACTTGAAGTCTACCTGAGAGCTACTGGGTAAGTACAGTGTCAGTGCTAAGCAATGTCAGCCAGATCCATAAAATGCATGACTAGAAGCAACAGTTACGCTGTATGATTACATTTGCTGTTTTAACACAGCTGTGGACTTCCCTGTACTAACTCCTGTAAGTCCAGCACCTAATCTTGACTTCAGAATTTCTTTTCAGTGGAGTAATTTGATGATCTTTTCTGTTAAAACATGAGCCTTATTTCTATTTTGAGTTTGTCTATCTTCATTCCAGCCATTCAGCCATTGAATTTTGGTATTCTTGTGTCTGCTAGGATGAAGCACTTAACAGTTTTATTCCCCATATAACTGCTTATGGATTGTGATTGAGGGTTTACTTGTTCAGCAGGTGTCCTTGTTGATAAGCTGTAAGAATTGAGTTTCCAAAGTTTTTCGTTATGAGGTATATTTTCTGGTTTAATTTTTGTGGCTCTTATCTGAACGCTGTCCAATTACTTATTTTATTTTCAATTATGGTATTTTAACTGGTGACAATTACTCCAGCAGTGGTCACACCAATTAAAAACATAGAGTGTAAATTAACATCTTTCTTTTTGGTTACTTTCCTCATTGTACACTGAGGACCACAGTAGCCCCTTGGCCCCTGTGCTGTATTGAAAGCCCATCTTCAGGTAACTATTGACGATTACTCACAAGTCTCATCGAACTGCCTTTTTCTATGATAATCCTTCATCCTGTGTGAGGATGGGAAATGGAAATGGTATGGTTAACAGTGCAGAAAAGTTTGTTAGACTCAATGATTTAATGTTTGCCAGGCACTCCAGGAAAAGAACATGAACATTCTAATGAGTGGTCCATGTTCTGGGCATTACAATAAGAGATGTACGTTGTTAGATTTGCCTTACTACATACAAAGACCTTTATTCTGCTTGCACTTCCTGTTGCCCCTGAGTTTGATCTGATTTCTGCTTTGCAGGCTGACAGCTGAAGAGGTAGAATCTCTAGAGACAGATACAACCAACCGCTGGCAAGGAGTCTGCATTAGCAGAGCATCTCCCACACCGTCAGAATCTGCTGCCACTGTGAAGTCACTGATAAAATCATTTGATTTAGGATGCTCAGGTATTTGAACACTGTATTTTGTAGTAAAAAATTTTTCTAGCAGTGAACATGTAATTTTTGCCTTCTTGCTTCTTAATGGATATTCTCTGTCAGTGCTTGGTACATAAATAGTATCTGTGTCAACTATACCAGTGGTTCCCTGTTCTGACAAGAGGGAGCTAGTTGAGTTGGAAATGCAAATGTTTCCACGTTTTTCCTTGCAGGTAGCACTGGACAAAATATCACGGTTCACAAGGTCCCCAGGAGCCCTCTAAGTGGAATTCCAGTGAGGACAGCCCCAGCAGCTGCTGTTTCCCCCATGCAGGTACAAGGAGCTCTTTCCATCCTTGTAGTTTTAACATGGGTAGATGCAGTGTTTGCTACAGCATGACATAGCTTCAGCATGCCAACATGCATACGTTGACAAGGGGAAGGGGAAACTCATCTGTTTATTTGCTGTGAAACATCAAATACTGTAGTACTAACAAAAAGGATCAAAGTGAATTTGTCTTTGACTTTAGCTTAGAGGTCTCAGTGGACGGATGTGAACTCTTTGGAATACAATTCTGAACTTTAATCACTGTTGACCAGAAAATAGGTTTCAATTATTGGGAGTGAGTTACAAGAAACATCAAACTAAACTAGGTAGCTGGCATGTGAGTTGAGAGACACGAGATAATAAGGTTCTAAGTTGTATGCTCCCAGTTATCCAGTAAGTTCGTACAGTGCTGAATGAAGGGCTCTTAGAGTTTGGGTTTTTTCCTCCTGAAGCATAACTGTTCTGGAATATAGTGCTCCTTCTGTCACTGCACCAGTTAATTAACTTTCTGTTAGCAATTTTCAAATCTGTGGTGCAGTTATTGGAAATACTGCTTTTGTGAATGATGGAGAAGCAAATGCACTGTGCTTCCTGATTTCCACATATGCTGAAGGTGGCATACCATCAGTCTGCTAACTTTTCTAGGCTAGAGAAGCCATTGTATGTTTTTTGACTGGGTGGTCACTGAACTTAGAACGGGACATTCCTCTCTGAATCTGAGTTAAACAGTTGCAAGGCTAGGGTGTTTAGGTGAGTGTTCTGAAGAATCAGATGACTTTGAAAGACTACTTAACAAATGTGTGAGCACATTTCCTTCAGAGAATCAGCAAAGGAAGTTTAAAGAATGGGATTAGACAGAGGTCTGGGAACCTTCTATTAATGCCTGGCTGAGGGGGTATTAATGCTGAACACTGGTGCTCGGGCTGCAGAAACAAGAATCCTTCTGACTTATTCGGGGTGCTGGGAACAGAGGCAGGGTTAGGAACAGGCATTCTTACTTTGGGTTTGTGACACTAGACTATGTTTGGCAAGAGAAAAAATGGTGCAAATAGAAATGTGAGATAGTTCAGGAACCAATATATTACTAGCTAAAAACATTGTCCCTTTGTCTTTTTATTTTTCACGACCATTTATCCAGCTCTAGGTACAGCTGATACCTTGTTGAAAGGTTTCTGTATCTGCTTTGTGATCTTGAGATAGCAGAAACAACGCTTCTTCCTGCTTGCCTATATAAGCATGATGGCTAGTATTTTTTTAATTCTCTTTTGTACATTTGTTTGTTTCACAGAGACATTCTGTTTATAATCATGCCAAGCCAGCCAGCAAGGGCGTTGCCAGACACACAGATCTTTCAGACCTTCCTCTTGCAGGTAAGTTGCAGTAAATGTAAAAATGTTGTCTCTTTTTACTAACAAAAGCTTGTTTTTAACTGTTGGCCTCTGCCTGGGCCATTTTTCTTCTTCTCATATGGTCAAAGGAAACATGAAAAAGTGTCTTCAGAGTCTTTGTTTTAGAGAGCTTATTAATTATGTCGTGTTTCCATTCCCAACTTGATCATAGCCTTAGAAAACTAAAAAATAGCTGATTTATTATGGTTTGCCAACACAAACTTGCCTTCTTTATTCCGAAGTATCCATGGCACCTCTCTAATCCATGCTGTGGAACTGGAGAGGATTGGATTTTGTTCAATATGTATGTATCTGGAACAAGTCCAAAGCACTGTCTTTTCAGGGTTTATTTGTTTTTAAGTTGAGCTTCATTTGAAATACATCAAACATTTCAGATACCGATGTGACTGTTTTAGGAGCAGTCATATTTGGGCTCGAAATAGTTTGTTTTGAGAGCTCTCAAGAGATGCGTTTGTTTTTATTTCACACTTCGCTTTTGTTCTCTTGTCATTTAATATTCTTTTCTACTAGTGTTTGTTTCCCATTTTCTCTGGGCCCATTTTTTTGATTATCTAGTCCTGAACGTAGTTGTTGCATTGGAATCAAAGCTAGTAACAACAGATTATTGAATTTTTAAGGACAGATGAAATATTATATTCCTGTAGTGAAACCTCAGTGAAACTGCAGGGAGGGACAAAAAAAATCAGTCACAACTTCTTCATTGGTAGATTGGATTTTCTGCAATAGTTTGCTAGTACAGGAGAGAAATTAGAACCTGTCTTCATTTTTAGACTCTTCAGATAATCTGCTAAGCTTCCCCTTCCATCATTCAAAAACGAAGACGTACTGGATCTCAACAGCAAAACAGGTTATAGGGTAGATGGCAGCATAAACAAATAACATATTGTCTATGGTACTGGCTTCTCCTGCAGGAGTAAATGGTAAGCAAGCAGAAATTATCAGTGGAACAGACAGAGTTTATTTGTATCAGTTGGTTTCCAGAAAATGTCTTGCATGAGAGTATACAATGATCCTAAACAGAACATAAGACCTTTTTAATCTCTACCAGTTTACTGTATAGTGAAGTCATATGTCAACTGTGTAATATAATGCCAGTCCTTAATAATAAATATCCCACTTCAGGCCATGGATAATTACTGTTATTACCCATAGACAATTGTTCTGTGAAAATCTGTTGAAATCAACAGATATTTTATTAGCCGTTGTATGGTAAAAATTTATGGTTGCTTATCTAACAAGTTCCTGTATTTACAGCTTCTCTTTGTACCTGGGTTTAATTTAGTTCCAATAATCCATAGCAAAGGCTTACTCACTGTAAAGTTGTAATAGCTCTGGTTCCAATCTAAATAATCCTAGAAGGCAGTTGATCCAAGCCCTATGCAAACAGCGCTGAATTAAAAAATATCCCCAAGGAAATTCAGAGTGAAGTAGTCTTCATAATAATAATCTTCTGGCTGATTCCATCTGACCGGTATCACAGCAGGGTTCTGTGATGTCCTTAATATGACCCAAATGTTACATCGTTGGAGAGGAGAATGGATTACTTCGCAGAGAGAGCTGATCTTTGGCTATGATCTTTTCATTTAGAATCAGAGGTTTACCGGTTCTGTCCTGGAGTTTCTAGCGGCCAGAAATAAGTCAAAGGAAATATATTACTCATGCAAGTGAGACTCAAAGTACAAAACTGGATGCTGTTAACTTGCACCACTTCAGGCACTACTGTATAATTCAAGCTGGTAACCACAAGGTTTCTTTAAATAGTGCAAATAGATAGCGCTAACAGAATGTGATTTTCCTTAATCACGTTGCATACTTTTCATACGATTATTACCCTGTTTCTCTTTCCAAATGACTCCTAATATGCCCTCGTCTTCTCCCTCTTTTCTGTCCACCTAGATGCTTCCAATAGCCTTTATACCTATATGCCTTCTTCCTTTTTCTGTACCATGCATGAATGCATCCTGAATGATTGGCACAGCACTTCCTAATTAGACCATGCCATTAGCCAGTCCAATTATGTTAATGACAATTTGACAGTGCTTTTTTTTTTTTTTGCCATCCTTATAAATTAGTGAGAAATCTACATTCCTCTTCATAATGTTTCAGATATGCTTTTTGCAGTAGATCTGTTTCTCTAAGTGGAATATTCTTAAATTTAAAATGGTCCCAAGAATCATTCATTGGTTGCCTGTCTGATTGGTGTGGCTATTTAAATTTGAGGGAATTCCCCATAAATACAACTTTATGAGGAGCTGGAATAGTCATACACATTTGGAATATATAGTGGAAAACCAACAAAAAGACTTTTTAAGAGTATGCTGTGTGCTATTTCTTGTTATGGATTCAAGGTGCACACAAAGAAGGGACACGTGAGTCGAAGGAAGGATGACCCTGATGGAGCAAGGTGTATGCAATGCAACGCAGCAAAGCTCTGCCAACAGCCAAGCTGCTGGAAAGGAGACAGTCTCCTGGGACTGGATTCTGTCCTTTTCCATCTGGACTTATTAATAGATAGGAACTTAGCAGCCCTTTATGCTGTGGAAAGAAGGTGCAGAAATGCCTATAGCTCTCAGCAGCTACGAATGGCTCCTGAATTTTGTACAACTACACCAGCAAAGCAAGGGCAGCTGCATGCCTGTTGGAAGGATGTGCTTATCTGGCAACTGCTGATACACACACCCCAGCTACTGCTGAAAAGAAATTTAGGACTGATTCAGTGATACTAGCCTTTGCTGAAGCTGAGATCCTCTAGGTGATTCAGCATTAGTTAATAATTAACATAGGGAAGTAACTGAAAAGGAGGAGAAAAAGTTGTGTTCCACATTCAATTCATTTCTGATAATAGCTCATAGCGTGCTGGCTGTAGATCCTGGCTTGTTGACAGTTTGTCTACATAAATGAAGCGGTCAGCTTTCCCTGTGTTGTACATTGCTCTACCTCATGATTCATATGCATGGGGAGATAATTTGATTTCTGTGATCTCTTTGGCTTCTCTTCAAAAACCTATCAACATTGGATACTATGGCTACTAATTTTGTTGATTTTATTTTATTCATATATACATATATACACACACATATCTATAAATATATACCATAAAATATATGTTATAAAAATACGTAATACGTGTAATAAAAATATAGATGCATCTGCTACGAATATATTGAGACTTCCCAAAGTTGTCAGATAGGATGCCAAGCATCATGTGATAGTAAGTGCCTTTTACTGCTGCCTTGAGCTGGGTTGTATTCAGGAGACAAGAGGCTTTCTTGTTACAAGTCTGCTAATGGCAGAAAAGAAATTATTGTGCTAGGGCTGGTCAGTCATCTGGTGAAGATATCTGGCGATCAGCTTTTGAACCTTTAAGACTGTAGATTTTGGTATTTCCCCTCATTCACCTGAGGCCCCTACCCCCCAGCAGGAGTATCAATCACAGGAAACCAGGCAGTCTGTACTGTTGAAATCATCAAAGCCATTCCTTGTTATGATCACCTCTAATCTGCTCAAGGTTTCCTAGCCCCATGTGTGTTTAATGAACAAATGAGTACATTTGTTTAGAATCAAAACAACAGACTACATATTGTGTGCTGGGTGGCAGGACAGTGATTAATCAAATTCCTCAGACTGCAAACTGACAGCTTTTTTTTAATTCCCACAGACCTTCTGAAGGGGAGAAATGAAGAGCTGAAACCAGACCATTACCTCCGTAAAAGCCCCTCCCTGGAATCCCTGAGCAAACCCCCTATGGCCTTCAGCAGCAGAATGCTTACCTCTACCCCTAGCAGCTTGAAACCCCAAAGCAAACTCAGGTACCAACTCAGTTTCCTGGGAAAAACAGCACACTGGAAAGAGTGACAGCATTACCTGGTATGAAGATGAATGTTTCAATCTGGTGGACCCCTGTCTCCAGTGGAAACTCTGCTGGCTGGTCTGTCCAGTTCAGAATTACCAGGCTGTGTCAGATCCAGATATCAAAATTCAGATTATAATGACCACAATTATCTGTAAGATAAGCAATCATGACAAAATTAGGATAGCAAGGTTTCAGGAGCCACTAAGTTGTATACAAGAATTTCATTATGTGTACGAGTGATCAACCCTCATTATCCTACTGTAGCTTTGCATGTTGTGGTGAGTCAAAAACTAAAAGCTTTGAGGTCTAAGGGGAAGCTGGACACATAATTTTCTTCTGTCTTGAAAAAAAAACATATATTTTCCTCTGATCTCCACCATTATTTCCAACAGTAGAAGCTGTAGGGTGGAGGCAATATGGGTGTTTTTATTGTTGGCCTTTTAGCTGTCCTCGAGGCCTTGACTGCAATACAGCTTCGAGATTTTTCATTTTATTCAAGAACTCTTTCTGCAGCAGCTCAATTGGATGTGAATTTGCTGTTACAGATTCTTTAGGTAGTTTCTTTCAGTTCTACACCCTAAATCCTGGTTCTCAATATGTAAAGCAACGATGTTACTTGAAAATTTTAAGTAAAGCTGATGAAAATAATAGCAGAAATGCTAGGTTAACACATGCCATCGAATATCCATAGGCTGCTATTTTTTCGGCTCTTTGTATGCCGTGATACAAACTGAATTTGTCACATATAAAGGCAAATATAGAATGCAAGCTCTGAAACCTATTACAATTTGGTTTACATTTAGGTTCTGTGCTGCCATTCTGCTTTGTCATACAGATATTATTTACACACTGGTAAATATGGTAAAATATGGTAAATATGGTAAAAAATAAGAGACTTCAAGCATATTTATCTTCTACTTCATTATGCTTCCCCCCAAATTAGTGTGGAGAGGAAGGACCCGCTGGCAGCCCTGGCTCGGGAGTATGGTGGTTCGAAGAGGAATGCTCTGTTGAAATGGTGCCAAAAGAAGACTGAAGGTTACCAGGTAAGGGAATAGGTACATTTTTACTTTTCTCTGGAGAGTAATTCATCACTTTCCTATACGTGTGCAGTAAGCAATGTCACTTCAAAGAAACATAGGTATTTCAGTCTGCTGATTTTTGCATGTTTATGCCTACTGGGTGTTTCCATCCTCTTCCTTCATTTCTTTAACACTGCAGTCCCCAATGTTACATTGCCATCAGTAATTTGTATACAAAACCCAAAATATTTACTGCATCAAAGGTCACTGATGGTGAGAAACAGAGTGTATATGCGCAGCAGCTTCAATTTGGCATCAATTTTTGAAATTACATTCTAATATTTTTTCTGTAGGCTTCTGTGAGCGATGTGCTGTTGTGAGAGTTTTTCCATTGGTCATTTCTGTAAAAACAGAGGAATATTTCTTTGTGTGGCCTTGACCAAATACAGTTTGCAGCTCGGGGCCCCACTCTTTCTAACCTGCTGCAGTTTAACGGGATTTTACAAAGCAAGTTTTGACTGCTTGAGAATGTCTCATTTCTTTGCAGAGTGATTTTCACTGTTAAACAGGCATAATGATTTGTCCAGTTCTTGTATGCCATTGCTGTGCTTATATCAAGCTCTGGCTAGTGTTTGTATGCAGCAGAGTTAGGCCTTTGGTTCTGCTTGTAACTGAGCTGTGGAAGGCAACTATAGACAACAGTTCATCCTGTGATATATGCTGGGTGTGCAGGATAGTCTTGGTTTGATATAATGTTGAGATTTTTCTTTCTTAAGAATAATATTGTTTGTTACTTAGAGCAGAAGACAAAAGCAGTTATCACCACATGAGATGCACCCTGGAGCAAGTCTTTAATAAAAGCAGAGTCCATCTTTTAAAGTAAATAATAAATTTTTTTTTTTTCCTTCACAACCAGCTTTTTATGAAGCATTAGCTGCAGGGTGCAGGAGTTCAGAAGAAAAGACAGTAGCTTTCCCTTTAAGTAAACTGATCTATAAAAGTTTGAGTAATTTCTTAGCACTGGCATATTCATCTGGCTTTCACCAATTTCACAGAAGGACGGGAATCAGAGAAAGCTCTTGACTTTAGACACACCTTAGAAAGAATAAAGCCAGGGTGAGCGTTTAGCCTCCAGTTCTGTGATACTGCCTGAAAGGCTACAGTACTGTCCCCAGAAACTATATGCTCTATGCTGTGTTGATTTATTTTATATGTCATCTACTGAAATTCTCCCGGTCTTGGATTTGAAGTTGGGGGGGAACATTCCATCCAGTCCTCAGAAAATGATTCATGAAATACAACTTCTGTTAAGCCAGCAAACCCATCTCCCAAGTAACACTTTCTCCTGACAGTGTTGCCCTTTTTTGTTTCAAATGGCACATATGGTGAGCTTCCTCCACTTCTCTTAAAACAGTCTAACTCATCAGAGTTCACTGTTAGAAGTGTTCTCTGAGAGTCAGCCTGTAGTTTTCTTTCTCTCATTACACCCAAGCTGGACTAAATGTATTGCTTTTAGAAATTATTATGTGGCTTTGCAAATATTGAGGCCTGTCCTGATTCTGTAGGTACCAGACTGGCACCAAGAGTGATAAGTATTCCCCTCATGATAGAATAGAAAATGAGTTTTGTTTTTCTATGCTGAACCCAAGTAGTGAAGCTAACTGTGTATCAGATAGCAGGCCACCCAGGAGACATGCAAGGCAATCTGGATCTATTTGTTTTTCCTTTTAGTATTAGTCTCTGGAGGAAAGTATGTCCATGCTTCAGAGGACAGTGGAAGTCTTTGCGCTATCTATGGCTGCTGGAGTGTTGTTGCTACGTGACTCTCCAGATGATGTTTCAGAAAAAACTTTGTCATTTTGGTTCCTGGTCTGATGAGGCTCTTGTTCTGTTCATGGCTGTCCTCTGTCATTACTCTTTCTAAAGCAGCAGAATGAGTTTTCAGCAGTTTTTGAGAACAAGCAGGTAAAGCACTGACAAATGCTGCATAATCCAGGAGAGTCTGAGAAGTTCAGACTATGATGTGGTGGGGGGCCTTATTACCCAGAGTATAAGATCTCAGGGCAGAAATTAAAGTCAGATGAACTGAAGAACAAACACAGTATTGATTTATGGTGAGAGTCTTGCCTCTCTATCTTCACTGCTTCGTTTAGAGGCATTATCTCTTGGACAGTCTTCCTCAGATTCTCATTCCCATTGTGCTCTTTGTGGTGCATTCACTAACTCTTCTTGAACTTGCTTTTCCCAGACCCTTGCACTCTTACGATAAGGCTGATATTAAGCTCCACAGGGAGTTTTTATCATTCTTGAGTACAAAGAACTGGAGTGGAATAAAGTCAGTCATCCTCCTTCCTGCCTTAGCCACTGCAGTGGTGGAAATGAGGTAATGAACTCCACCGAGCAGAACCCTGATGACGTGCATGACTTCTTTTCCATAGATAATACCCCTGTCTATGAGACATCTTCTGTGCAAATCCCAGTATAATCTGTCATGTTTTTTCTAACATGAAGTCCAGAACCACAGATAACTTTGGATGCAAACGGTTTTCAGCTCTGTGACACAGTGGAATGAGTGTCAAACTTCTTTTTTCAGTGGGAAAACGTACTGCCTTTGAGGTCTAGTAACAGTTCCTGTTACTAGCTGGTGAGGAAGAGGGAGATTCCTTTCTGTTTAAATTATGAAGATACCAGATTTCATTAAACAGTATGCGCAAAATGGATTAGAATAACTGATGCTCTCAGTAGCAGCTACTACCCATGTCCCAGATTCCCTGATTCCTCAGGATTAGTGACCCAGGGAAGGTATCTGGGGATAAGACCTAGGGACCAGCACACAAGGCTGCACTTTTTAAATGCTTTAATCCATACAAGGCTTATACTATAGATAGAAATTTACATCCTGCTCCTGGCATATATCCTTGCATTGATTACAGTGGGAACATTCCCTGGCTTTGAACTTCAGCATGTTCCCCAGGAGGCAATCTTATAAAACAAGAGAAGAACACCAGAGGGAGTTGAGAGAAGTGCAACACAAATTAGTAGTGGCCTGGAGGGTTTTGTTTGTTTTTTAAAAAAAGAAATTGCCTGAGTTTACAGTAACTGAGGGGAAACATGAAAGCGTCTATGTTTCTCTAATCTGCTATGTCATTTCTAAGATCCCTGTTTTAACAGTGATTTGATATCAAAAAGATATGAATGCTAAGGAGAAAGAGTAATTATTTAGAACATGAAAACAGAATCACTAGAATGAAAATAAAGAGGAAGCTTAGTTCAGTGACTAAGAGAAAAGAATATAAAAGTGGGATTGCATACACTGTGGCATGATCGATCATATGATTTCAATTGTCATATTTCAATGCCTAGATGAATGTTATCTGGCATTTTGGCCATCAATTTTGAATAATTATGCAGGGGAGGTGCTAAAAAAAATCTCACCAGTAAAAAAAATTGTGGTGAAATAAGGCTTTGGGCTCAGTGGTTTTGTACAGAACTTCCTTGAGGAAAACCTCCAGCTTAAAAAAAACACCCTTAATCTAATGTATGGTTCCCTATAAGAATTGTGCACTGGCATGTGATCTCTTTTGCCAGACGTACATAGACTGTTCCTTCTGCCTCTCTGAATTTGTTGACATCATGGTGTGTAATGTAGGGTGATGGGATGACCAGACTTGAGAACTGCTTTTGTGGCTCTGGAACTCAATTACCACACAAGTCCTTTAAACCACAAAGCCTGCTGAGAGTAAGGTATTTATGTTAAAATAGCTTTTTGTCTGTCATCTTGTGGGTTGTTTTTTTTCATCTATTTAAAAAGATTATACATCATAGCAACAGTGTGAAGTAGAAATTGGGTGCCTCTTTTCTAATAGGCTCCGTTCTTAGGAGTTGTAACTCCTGGAAGCTGCTGAGAGTCATTCTTGTTGCATTATCACCTTCCATAATCATATCATTAGTGACTGTGGTGTTATTTAAGTGCCCTGGTTCTGTTTGCTGTCTGTGGAGACCATTTGTCAAGGGGCCAAACCTCTCTAGATTAAGTCTATTACTATCCACAGATGTATTGTGAAAACACAGAACATCAAGAGGCACTTAACCCATGATCATTAGAACTGAGGATTATTGTTTCTGCCACATATACCCTCTCCAGAGAGGGGAGGGAATTGCTACCATGTTAATGAATATGGTTCACTTAAAAGAACTATTTTCATGTTTTTTTCCAACCACTACACATCCATCCTATGGCACAGAGGAGAAGAGAATCTGAGACTGACTCTTTTCTCCAATGTACAATCATGATTATTCTTTTTATCAAAGTTATATTTGGTTTAACAGGACCCATTTGGGATCCACTTGTTGAAGAACCACCATCTCTTTTAGTAAAGCTACCTCTGCGGTTGTCTTAAGTAGAGGAATGCTAAACAGGAGGAGACAAGGAATGTTCTAGAACTGACAAAGGGAAATGGCAGCTATGCCTCTGAAGATTTTTATATTTCATATATTCCCAACCTGTGCATTCAAGCCATTGCATTATATCATCTCCCTGACTATGACAGTGTCACTACACCAGCTTATGGATAAAGGCAGTGGGCATCTTCAGGAAAAGAGGTAGTGCTCCGTATTAGCACTGACACCAATATGAGATGGCTGATAAATTGGTATTGGTCTTACTGATTTGCGGGACCAGCCTCAGATCTGATTTCATACCATCTGGAGGAATCTCAACAGCATGGAGAAACTACTAACCAGAGCGATCTTTACATAGCTTTCGTGTTGTACAGGTAGTGGAGAAAAGAATTCCTTTTAATTTTTCTGCATAAAATACGCTAGCAACTACAAGCAAAGCTGGAAGAAAATTATTTATTTGTTTCCATGCCTTACTCAGAGTTATTTGACTTTGCAGTAGGTCCCAGGAACACTGTGCAGTTTTAGAAAGTATGCTTAGGAGTATGTAGGAACTATTTTTAGGGTGATACTCTCTGACATTGTATTGTTTAGTCTAAATTAGCAAAATACAAATATCTGTATGCCCAACTACTCTGAATATTTGCCTCAAAAGTTGTGAATTGTTTTCTGAAGCTTCCTTTTCTCAAAACATATAGTTTTAGGGCTCTGATGAAATATCCTGATAGAGGAAAAAAAAGCCCTACCTTGAAATATTCCTGCTATTATGGCTATTCCAGCCTTGAGAGACAGAAATTGGAAACAAATTACTTCTGAACATAACCTAAAAGTCATTAAATGTAATTCTGAATGCTTTGCTTTTGCTACTAGAAGCATAAAGCTGGTATATCAGACTATGTAAAGGTTGGTGTCTCTGCATAGTACTACGTTCTTCATGTAGCAAAGATGTAAAAGCTTAGGGAGAAAAATAAAGGCTGTTGCATTATTTGCTGTTTGTCAAGTAATTATAGCAAGAGACTGGTTAACTAGCGGTTTGACGGTGGATATAATATAAAGCTTTTTACCTTTTTGTATTCAGTTTGAACTCGGACTAATGCTAGCTTTTTGTTTATGTATTTGTGGCTTTGTTTTTCTCATAGGAATTTGCATTCCTTTTCTTTTTGTACTAGACGGTTTTTCCTCCATATCCTCTTTGTTCTCAAGCCCTATTGCATGATATTATTCCCTGGTTTTTCTCATATTTTTTTGACTCATTTGCTGGCTGGATGAGATCCAGCATAGATTAAGTGTGGCCCAAAGATGTACAAATGCAGATAGGCTGATGAGGACATAACGTATTCCCTTTGGTCAAGTGGTCATGGGGCCAATGCGTTCTCATTAGGGAGGTGGACTCTCTCTGCTGGTAGGACAGCCAGCCAGGATGACTATTTTTTGACTGCCAATGCATCAAGCAGGGGTATTCCTGCTTTATAGGAGATCCAAAAGCTCCTTCATGGCCAGTAGTACATACATTAACATGTCCATGTTTGACAGTTTCTTCCTTATTCTGGAAACTAAGGGTTATAGTTAGAAACAGGAAGTCTGTTATTTCTTTGTACGTCATTAGTGTGGGTAGTTGACGTTATCTTTCTACTTAAGCAACTACTGTCTCAGTCTTAAGTCTCGACTGAGCACTTTGCCTCACTAACACTTGAGTTATGCACCACCTTGGACCACAGAGAGTGAACAGAGACTATATTGCAAATGCTACCACAGTCCTCACGGTTGGTGCTCAGGCTAGCAGTTCTAGTAAAGAATCAAAGAGCTGAATGGGACAAAACCCAGGATCAGCCCTCTCAACCTCTGAACCTGGGCAGAATATAATTCCTGGGACTTGGCTCATAAAACAATCGGTCAAACACTTCCTTTGACACTAATATAATGGAGCTTAGTTTTAAAGCCTTGAGAATCCCAGCACAGCTGTGCACTGTCCTAAAGAAATAAAGAAAAGAACCCAATTGTTTTTTAATCACAAGATGTACACTTGGGCATGGGTGTGATTCTCTTACCCTTTCTATGTTACTTTTTGTGTTTGTGTGGACAAGTAGCATAAAACTGTTTCAGTATGTTTCCAAATTTTATCGATCTCTCTCATATATCAATATTAACCAGGTTTCTATCTAAATATTTAACTAGTCGTGAGAACTACGTAAGTGGTGGCATTCTGTAATTCAGCAGTAACACTGAGGAGTGGTCGTACAGGTTTTCTGGCCACCTTTTCAAGTGAGGCCTTCAAGCAGCAAGGGTAGGAGGTAAATCCCATCTGGTGTTATGCACAGTTTATGTGCAGTCTGGAAAGGCTGGATTCCCACAGCACTGTGATCTCATGTGCTGAAGATCAATGGCAAAACAAGTAACTGCCAGTTTGTGTGATGTGGATGAAGAAAAACACTGAACAAAACCCCTCCGGATTTAAATGGCAGCCATCCATTCATTCTAAGCAGCATTCATGGCAGAGTCTCTCTCTTCAGGGGAGGACTGGGAAGATTTCCCTTCTGCCACACCAACCTGTGTGCCTGAGATTAGAAGCTGATGGCCAGAGCCTGCTGAGCAAGCAGGAAAAAGCTGTCTGTCTTATATTTCCCAATACCATTAATGCAACAAAGTTGTTCTCTGGTGAACAATGACACTTACTCTAAAGTACCGTACGCTAGCATATCCCTTCTGTTATGAGAGGGTGCACACGCTTACTAAGAGCTCTGCAGCCACAGTACTTGTAGCATTTTGACATTTAGAAGTAGAACATATGTGCAGTGGGTTTTCCCCAGGAAGTTATTAGTTTATTCTGTGAGTTTCTGAGAAATGGGTGAAATTTCTGGCTGTCTTTGTGTTTCTTTGATTTTTGCCAAAGAGGAGGATGCTGACTTCAGAAAGACTTTTCCTATCTATGCAAAAGTTGAAGGGAGTCTCGGTAGTAGCTGTTGAGATGGGAGGGATTATCCTGTGTTTAAATAAAAATTGACAAGAAGTTGGTCAGGAATTTTGCTCCCAAGTCTGCTCTGGACCATCTTTATGACCTTGGCAGTCTTGCATAATACCATTGCCTTGATTTCCCTAGCTGTTAAAATATAGATTATCATATCACGTATCATTGGATGATGATGAGTTTCAGTAATATTTGGGAAGATGCTCTCATAAAAAGGGCAATCTTGAGAGTTTTTAATTAATGAAAATATGGGCTTAAAATTTCAATTTTTTTCCAGAATAAAAGTTTTCTTCTTCTAAATACACACACTTATAGCTGAAAGTGTACATGCAGTTTCTCTGTATGTCCCAGCTGGACCCAGGGTTGGGTCTGGAAAATAAATGCAGCAGCCAAATCATGGCATGTTGGGAATAATCAGGTTGATTACTAATGTGTAAACCCCCTTCACAGTGATGCCAGTGGATAAACGTGCTTCTCCAGTGCAGCCCAATAACTTGAGCCAAGCTCTACCTTTTTTCACATAAGGGGCTTTATCCTGTAAACAAATACAACTCTCTTGATTGGAGGGATAAAATGAACGCCCATGCAGCTCTCTCATGCGTAACTTTCTATCCTGCTGGGTAATTTTAAAAATAGCATTTACATTCTATCCATCCCAAAGTCCAAGACGCTTTCCTTGTGTTGCCTGGATGCAATGACAATCAGTGAAAACACTGAATTGATTGGTCACCAGCTGGAACAGCTCCAAACTGTGAATTTAACTGGGAGAGAGCTGAGCCCTGCTGCCTGTTCCATTAATATCCTTTGCTGTTGAGACCTCTCCCCACCTTGTTTCCATCCTTTACCATGAGCCTGCTGCAGTCTGCAGTCTACCCCTCTGCCCAGAAATTCCAGGACATGGCTAATCTCTGAACTCTCAATACAGATAATTAGAAATAGCTGTGGGAGCAGTCAGTGTGGTCATTAGCGATTCTGCACCAGGGCTCCAGGCAGGAAGTAGCTGTGCTGCTGTCTTGGACACAGAGGGGATAGTTCCTCCCCCTCTCTCCCTCCCTCCTTCCCCAGAGTATCTCTGTGGTCCTCGGAGCTATGCTGCTGCATCTTCACTCTTGCAGCCTTGGGAATGAAGGAACACAGCCCAGTCTGTTTCTTCTCTGTGGCATTCAGCAGTGGTGTCATTTATATGGGTTGGTGAGAAGATTGATGGAAGTGTTAGTTGTGTAGCGAGCAGGGAGTTGGCTTTCAGCAGGTGAGCATAACAAGTATAATTTATACTGAAGAGCAGAAAAGGGATGTGTAGCAAAAATAAGAACTCGTCAATATCTAATAGGATTATTACAAGGAGGAGAACTTGTTAGTTCCTGGTCTTGCTGTGTAATCCACCTCTGCCTCTCCAGATATAACTAACACTTGTTTTGCCCACTGTGACAGTGGTGTAAATTACAGAAGTACCAGTCGCACTTGATGTATATCTTTTGTCACCATTACCTCATCTCTGAAATGGCCCAGAGATGTCCATAAAATTGCTTCTGCTTATACCAGCTCTCATTTGGTCCTGTATGTTTGTGTAATAAAAAGCCAGCTCCATGTAAACTCAGCATTATACATTCTCATTCTCTCTCTCTCCCTCTCTCTCATGGAAGCTGGTGTGCAACGTGATCAATTAAGACCCAAAAGGAGGAATACGTACAAACCACTGTTACTTTACTAGCATTTAGTGAGACCTTTGAAGTAGGTGACTTCTAGTAATGAGAATGTTGTCATGGGGTAATTTGCATTCAAAACAACTCGTATTATTTGCTAGGAAAGGTTCAAATACGTTCACTGTGTGTTATGTGCACTGTGCCAGCAACTACTCTCAGCCCTTGATCACCAGAATTTGTTTTCATTTTGAAAAGTTGGTCTTTATATATTAAAATGCAAAGAAAACCTAAAAAATATGAACAAAGTGTAGTGAAATGTTTGCCAGTCCACACAGTGCTGGGAGCAATAGATCTGATGGGCACGAATGGATGCTATCTGGCTCATTAGGGAGGTTACTCGTATGTATAGTTACAGTGATGATTTCAGTGTCAGTAGTAACCGTTTTTCACCTTGCAAGCAGAGGAAATGGGAGGTCACATAATTACTTTATCATTTTTTTACTTTAAATAGCTCCCATTTAGTATTACTGTCATTTTTTATTCTTATGAAAACTTCAGCTATAGCAGTGCCACATCTCTTTTGTAATCAAAATACCACAACTAAGCTGCCTTGTAGAGGTCATGGACCTCCTCAATACCTCATGAAGAAAGAGCTGAGCTTGAAGAGTGCACAGATCATTTTAGAATGGCTTTACAATTTACTCTGAATGATGCTTCTGAGACAACTTCTGTCAGATGAGCTTGTTTCGAGCACAGAACTTTAGAGATCGTCATGCTACCTATTCTTGCCAGTCTGACACAACTAGGAAAGGTAATAAAGAAAATTGGACGTGCCTAACTTTTTGGTATCTTCTCAGATCTCTGGCTTTTGAGAGACTGAAATAGTTGGGAGCTGAAAAATCTTTGTGTAGGATGCACGACAATAAGCTTGTTAAATTTCCTCTTTTTAAATGTCCCTGCTCCATGTGACTACTGTAGTCAACTGATGTTTGATGCTTTTGCAAAAAAATATAGTCATAAGCTCTCTTTCTAATGTCTTGTCTATGCTAAGAAGGCTCATTAATTCACACACTGAAGCAAATGATAAACTGTAAGCCCAAGTCAACACCTGTGGCAGCAGTGGAGCAAGGCGCAAACAGAACCCAGGAATGTGATGGGAAATGGGGTTTCTTTATAAAAAGGAATGCAGTAAATGGGATAACCTTTAAAGAGCTGGCACCAGTTCCTTATCATTTCAGTGTGCTGTAATTACATAATTTAACAGCTTTTTCACATAGCATTTTGTGTTGTCTGAGCTATGTTGTTTCATATATGTGTAATCAGCAATAAGATGCATGACTTACTGACGTGGCTGGTAGAAACATTAGAAATATGGAAGATGGGGACAGAAACACAAAGTTTCAAAGAAAGGTTAAAACAATTCTTACCGAGACTGCAGCTGCCTGAACCATTTGAACTAGGGATATTAATACAGCCTGGAGGATAGAAGGTCATTTGGCTTCCTTCCCAATCTTGGTTAGCCACTTAATCTCTATACAATAAACAGCATTGCTGTTCCACAAGTTATTCTGGATTTTTTTTTTTTTTATCAAGAAGCATTACTTTATTGTGTATTCCATTTAACAGAAAAAGATTTGTAAGAGAATTCAGAAAGGTTCCTTGTAGTAGATTGACTGTGATATGCAAATCACTGTAGACTTGCAGCTACCCATTGAAAATAGCTGTGTACAATTGTCCAAGTTATCTGGGTGCACCCTGTAATTACAGAAGAATCTAGGCAGTCTTTAATTTTAGGCATTCGTGCCTTTCATCTGTGTTAACTGGACCTGACCACACTTCTAATTCACCCATATTTCCAGTAGATTGCCCAGATGTTTCATATCTTTGCTGCAGCATTTTAGATGAACTGGAGTGTTTTGTTTGCTCAGGAGGTTAGGTCATGCTAAAAGGAGCCCTTCTTCACTTGTATTGCTTCTTAGGAAGTATTTAGAACTTGCCTGCCCAGGGCTCGAAGCTTATATGCTTCCTTTGATAGAACCCCTTTGGCTGAAGCCCTCTAACGTGTCCCCAGCCAGTTAGGGTGTAATAAATCCAAATTAGATTTGCAGTTTCATGCCGCTGTTGTTAAAGATGGGTGGGTGTAGGTAGCCTTTGGAAGTTGCCTTCAAGGTACCCTGATCAGATTTTACGTTAGAAGGGTCAGAGTTCAGATTTGCAGAGATGCGGCTCATGAAAAGGAGGTTCCTGTTCAGACATCTGTGTCTAAATATAACCACATAAAAACACTAAGCTGTAAGACTTTTGGTCTGTGGAGGAGATGTGGGTCTCTGGTTAGTGATAAGCAGGACCGATTGCAGAAAGCTGAGCCAGTTAAGGGGGAGCTGCTATTAAAAACAAGGCAATTCCCTTTGGTTTATTCAATATATTTACTTTAACTAGTTCTGTCTTCAGTATTTAGAGTCTACATTCTCTATGGGCTGAAACTCAACAATTAGCCGCTCTGGCGTGTTCCTGGTGTGCCATTCTGTACCAATGACTTCTGAGAGGCAGGAGGGCATGTTGTATGCTGAAGGGGGAGGGTGGGAAGAATGGTGCTACGGTCATATTTATTGCAGGCTTTCTTCCACAGAGTTCTAGAATAGCTTCAAGCTGATTCATGTTTATAATTTATAATTCTGGGTCTTGCAGAGAAAATTATGACTCAGAGAGCCATTGCTGTGGGCACAGTAACATCTCTGTAGTGGGAATATCTTGTGTCAGTATTTTAATGTACTCAGGCTATAATGAGAGCGGACGATGTCATTGTTGCTTCTTACTGAAGACTTGGAGTCAAAGATCTAGTGAAATCTAATGGGGTGGTTGTTTTTCCCTCAGATAAACAAGACATTGTTTTTAGTGAGAACAGATCACACAGATTTCCCTGTGTGTCTTTACCGTGGCTCTCATAGCACTCTGTTATCTGCAAGCAAAGGTCCTGTTCCTGGGGTGGGGGGCTAAGGTTAATGACTTCTGAGAGGCAGGAGGGCATGTTGTATGCTGAGGGGGCAGGGTGGGAAGAATGATGCTGAGGTCATATTTATTGCAGGCTTTCTTCCACAGAGTTCCAGGCTAGCTTCAAGCTTTCATTTGAAGTGAATGAACTATTTTGCCTGACAAGAAGCCTGGGAACTACACTGGAAATAGTTTAGTCTGGACACCTCTATGCTCTACACAGTACTCTATCACTATCCCAGCAATCTTTGTGCCCTCATATCTTTCCGTGCTCCTTTTTGCCACTCCACACAGGATATGTGAAGATGCTTATGTCATCATTCTATAAAAACACCTCTCTTCTGGCCTGACTTTCATGTTCTTTCAAGGTTTTCAACTACACCACCCCCACCTCCCCAGTTATTTTCTCAGCAGCACCAGGGAAGACCCAGGTCAAGTGCTGCATAATGTGGATATGATATGTCTGCTCCAAAGGAAGCTAGTAACCCTGAGCGCTGCAGGCCTAAGCTACTCAGCACGCCTTGACCCATGGGCCAGGGGTTAATCTCTGGTGCAGATGTCTTTAGCAGCGTGGATCCACTGATAGCATGCTAAAGATAGACATTGGGGTACTAGTGACCATGAGACGTACTGTGACCAAAAGATGACAAATTTTTTAGCCTGCCTAATGAGCACTATGGCTCAGTTTGATCTGCAGTCCCTATTCCATTTTCATATTTCTCCCTACATTCATTCTGCATACGCTCTGATGGTGCATCTTCCTCCTAAAGGGTGCTATCCTATATACGTTAACTTCTAGGTCTCTCATGAGAAGCCACATGCAGTTTTTCAGAGCCTGGGTTGGGGGTTCTGCTGTAAGCACACTGGGAGACAGAGAAATCACCAAACTCTCCATCCTGCAGTTTGGAAGTGTACATTAACAACCAGCATGTATACAAATAGCTCCCACATAGTCATGGACTGTGTGTTGAGGAATAGAGAGGTGTGGCAGAAAGACTGAGACAAGTTCTACTGCCAAAATAATCAAGAGAAGTGAATAGTTTCCAAGGTTTTCATTCCATAAATTGTTTTCCTTTTTTTTTTTTCTGGCTTCAGCGGAGGCAGAGGTCTTCTGAGAAATCAGAGTGCCTCTGTTTTGACTTAATTCCTCTTGGTGTGGTGTAGTGGGGAGGTATTACAGGTAAAGCTGCAGTGTAGCAAAACACAGAAGATCACTTTTCATTTACTATGTCCTTATATCCCAAACTGAAAAGTAGTTAACACAGAATCCAAGATGAAATGCCAGAGAGGGGTTTATACCATGTATGAAATGGAAATGCATTTGTTTAGAGGAAAAAAACACAATTCACTGATGCTTGTTGGATGTGAAAATGGCAACTAAGTGGTTTTGAATATGAGTGTTTGTTGTTCTACTATTAACTGAACAGTTGAGCTGAACCTTCAAACATTCATTTTGGATTTACATTTAGGACAAAAATTCAGATTTGAGTTCATTTTCTCTGTTGGTCGTGACATACCACTTTGCAGTAGATTTCATCTGTGGTTTAAATATTGTCAGCAGAACCCCATCCTTGAACTTTTACTTGTTTGTAAGACTTGGATCTGAGAATTACTGAAGATGACTGGCTGGACAATGCTGTTGGACATGTGAGGATTTTTGGACCTAATTCTGATTTTATTGTAGACATTAGCACTTCTTGTCTCTAGATATTGTTAGATGGGAGGAGGAGAAGAGTTTTAGGTATAGTTAAAACTACGAAGGTAAGTAAAATTATCAAACTGATGCTGGGCTGGTGAAATACTGTAGGAAGGAACAGTTTTGTATCTCATGTGTCTCTCATAATAGCATCATGAAAATGAGGATAGGATATAATGTTCCCACACAAACATGTCTTGCCTTTTTGTCTAGTCCTGTTGCTTTACTAAGGCTTTGTTCCTGTTTCCATGGCCTTTAGCAGGGCCAGGTGGGGTATGACCTCCATTTTCCATTTCTATCATACAATATGCAATGACAATATTGGCATTTGATGGTAAGCTATTTGCTGGTAAAATACATTGGCCTCATTAAAAACACTTCTGTAATTTGGCGGTCAGTCCTTTCTCACTAACTGCAGATTGATAAATAGTAACTTGTTTGTCTGAAACATCAAGCAGAGTAATCCAGCTTCAGTCAATTCCATAACACAAAGTTGGACTTCCATGGTGTGACTTTATGGATTAGGCAAAGCCAAGACAGCTTTCAGAGCAAAATGGTTTTTTCTTGTGATGGTATTCAGCCACTACGTCGCTTTTCTTTTATCTCCATTGACAGATGTTAATAGAGCAAAATACAATGTGGTGGCTGGTGCAGTGCGGTAATGTCTGCTGCTGATGGCCTGCTTTCTGAGCCCATTAGATTTGTAGATTTATTACAGCCAGAGTATTTTGACCTGAAATGTTCTGTACTGCTTCAATTTGAGTTACATTTGGTTATGGACATCTATGACTAACCCGAAATCCTGTCTGACTGGACAAAGTCCAGGTTGGTCAACTAATCAGTGAGACACTGTAAGTGATGAGCATATGCTAAAATACTTCCTGCCTGGGTTTTAGTGCATCTGCATTAGCTTTCGTATGGGAGATGCAGTAAAAGCTTTGTCTTTTGGGGAATCTTGAAAGAAACCGGAAAATAGCTGAATAAAGAAAATGAAGTGGCAGAGTCTGAGTTGAAGTTTAGCACCCACGAAGATGGGGCTGGCAACATGATTTGAGGGTAGCTCCACATCTGCCGTGTAGTGTGAGAGTTGGTGCAGTACCACCATACCTGGAGCCTTCCATGCTCCAGCAGCTGTTACTTAGTTCGCTGTTTTGTTTTTAGCTGGTATTTGGAACTAGAGCTGCTACTACAGCAGCAAAACTTAGCCATGAGAATTCATTAGTGTGCTGGTATGGCCAGTCAGTGCAAACAAGAGCATTAGAAAGGTCACCTTGTTCGCAGGATCAGAATTGGGCCACAAGCGTATGTTTAACTCTGTGCCTCGCAAGAGAATCCCTGTGAAGAACCCCGAGAGCACTCTGTACCCCCAGTAATCTTTGTATTTTAAAGGAGTTCTTTACAGATGGGCTGATTTTAAAATATCAGTTTCTGTTTCTGTAATCATTCTAATCCACCTGTTGAACGTAGCACGTTCTGGACTTCAGTTGTCATGAGTAGGGAAACTGGGTTTCCTCTGTACGCCTGAGTGCACCTTGTGATAAGCTACATGACTAGCAAAGAAGAATCCTACCATCTAGCAACAAGGGGAAGGAAGATGGTTTTTGACCATTTAAAATCGCAACCATATTAGACTATTTCTTTGAAAACGTTCCCTTTTCACTGCCCTCTTATTGGAGCTGGCAGTGGTGGGAGCGTTGCTACAAAGTCAGAGATTTTTCTAGTTCAGCTCTGGGGTTTCAATTGGGTGTTTATTAATGTGTCCATGCCCACTGAAACACTGCTTTCTCAAGCAAACTCAGCCTTGTTGTCATGTCAGGAAATGTGTGAAGACAAGATTTAAAGGTTTCTGTTTGTTTCTGTTCTGTAAGGATCTTGTATTGTACTTGTTACCAGTGATGCAGCCACATTTATTTGTCAGTGGCTATGGGTGGTAGGAGAAGAGTGAGCATCAGGAAACCTCTGTTCTTTCCTCAACTGCTTACAGCTCATTTTGTGAATTAGGGTAGATGATTAAATTCTATATCTCAGACTTCCATTCTTTATCTGCCTTTTCTTAAGTGCTCTGTGATGTGCAGATGAAAGATGCTGCACTGATAAAGAATATGAGAATGCAGACAAGCATTCATGCAAATGACTGCAAACTGGGCACATCTGCCCAGCTCTTGGAAAGCTGCCCATTCAGCTGTTGCTGTTGCCAAGTTCAAGCCTCCCACTCTCATACAAGTAAGCACATTCTTTATTTAGGGCTTGAGGACTATGTTAGTATTTCATCAGCTTGATACCACTTTTGATAAGGGGCTGAATCAAGTCATAATTGTTAATTACACACTCTCATTAAAGCATGTATCTGCTGTGTAATATCAGAAAGATAACAGTGGACAAATACACTGATTACACTGCCTCATCATTCTACAAATCCATCCCTCTGTAACACATCCTGAGACAAGGAAGCATGAAATCAATTACAAAACACCATTTTAAAATGTCAGTGACTTCTGTTGTAGGTGCTGGAGAAGTCATCTCTCTGCCATTCTGTAATTGAAAGGGACCAGATAAAGTACTTCTTCCTGCTAGCACAGGAAAATTGCAGCTGCAGTGTGTTCTGCCCATGGTATTTCTCACCTTCTAGAAAGCATTGGAGAGAGTCTCTCTGAGGCCTGGTGTAAAAAACATTTAACTCCTTAATAATCCCTTATCCGGGACGTTGAAACTTGCCATCCTATTTGATATCTTTCTACCTGACATGAAAAACAAGGGGAGAATGGAAGATGTAAATCTATGTTCCTATAATACTCTGAGATTTTGTTTCATGATTGCATAAAAACTATTGTTTGGAGATTTTTGTTATTGTGCAGCACTCTTCAGGGATGGTTCATGTTTTCTCTTACAGAATATTGATATTACCAACTTCAGCAGCAGCTGGAGTGATGGGCTGGCTTTCTGCGCTCTCCTGCACACGTATTTGCCTGCACATATTCCTTACCAGGAGCTCAACAGCCAGGATAAAGTAAGTGTTGTTGTATGGGCTGCTACACCATTTGCAGAATTCATGGTGAACATTATCTGTTTTGAGGGGTATGTGGTGGAGACTCAGTGTTGCAAGATCTTGATTGATACAGAATAAGTAGATGGGAGCAACAGTAAGAGACAGGTGTCAGTTGAGAACTTAAAAAGCAAACACACTGGATGAAAAGAGGAAGGAAACCAACAGTGAGCTCCCAGAGCAAAATGCAGGGACTGCTGGATAAAGAGTTAGTGACAAGTTGCCTGAATCCAGTGAGTGCTGCAGCTAAACATGAAGACAGCATCCCTTTTGAAAGGCTAAAGCATTTTTGGACTCCTGAGTTAGCAGCACACATTAGAAGTGCTGGATCAGTAAGCAGACAGATCATTCATTGAACTACTTGGACAGCGACATATCTGAAAGTCAGACCATGTCAGCACATTCCAAAAATGTTATTAAGACCCTCACAAAGGGGAGGAACCTGGATTTACTGGATTTACTTCAGACAGCTAGTATCTATTACAATAAGAATTATACTATATACAGGAATGCCTTATTTAGTTCACACCTCTTCAGAAACCTTTCACTCATAATAAAGACAGAACCTCAGCGGGGTTTTTTGCCCAGTTGTAATCAGTTTCACAAGAACATATTTGTCAAAAACAGAGGGCTGTAGCTTGGGCAAAAGTAGATGAGCTATTTAAAGACGAAGAACTTGTTTGTGAGTATACTTTACTAATACAAAAAAGTGTCTATGTGGAAGTATTGAATCTAGTGTTTTTCAGTTTTCAAATATACCTGCTTATTTAAATGTACTGATTAACCAGCTGCGGGGTAGGGTTCAGGAATCATACTTTGATGACAATCCTTTTGAATTTTTGTTTTATTCTTACAGAAGAGAAATCTGCTGTTAGCATTTCAAGCTGCTGAAAGTGTAGGCATCAAACCCAGCCTGGTGAGTAACCTTCTTTTAGCAAGGGAAGATTTGCTGCACACGCTGTTCCAAAGCCTTTGTTGCCATGTGGTCAGTCAGTCAGCTTGCACTGGAAATGTTCACATAGCACTAGGGAAGGCTGCACCATCATGTCTGAGAGTTCATAGTGTTAGGAGAACTTCCAGGAAGAATTTCTAGAATCATAGAATTAATATAATTTGAAGGAACTTCTGGAGGTCATCTAGTATTGAAATGAGAGTATTGATTATGTCCTCCGCTTGGAAGCTGATTCCAGATGATTCCTACTCTCATGGGCAGACTTGCCTGTTAGACCATTTTCCTTCCTTTTGTTTTAGTATTTCAAGAAACAGAAGGATAATTTGTTTGTTAAACTGTTTAAAAAGCCTTTTCCAAAGTCAGTAATATGATGACATGGAAGAGATAAGTTTAATATGAAGGAAAAAATATGGGGTTTATGAGCTAAATACAGAACCAAAGACATGCAAAGAAGCAGCAATTTAAATGGAATTATATGGAGAATTGATCTTTGATTGCAGATGGAAGAAATCTTTTCAGAATATAAAATGCATATGGCTGTTTAACTAGTTTGTTAACAAGTTTCAGAACTGCACTAGGCCAGTAGATCATTCCCATGGACTTTTATACTGTATGTGGCTTTAAGGAGCTCTGGAGTGGAAGCAGAAGTAGTGTTCAATAGCCACAGCTACTCAGAGCACCCAGTGATGTTCCCAGTGGTGGTGCTTGACTAAGTTTTGACAATGTGTCTGTCCTATGCAGGAACTCAGTGAGATGATGTACACAGACCGGCCAGACTGGCAGAGTGTGATGCAGTATGTCGCCCAGATTTACAAGTACTTTGAGACCTGAGATGCAGAGCAAGAGGTGGACAGAAGTGGGGAAGAGAACAAAGAATGCTACAGATGCACTCGATCACTTTAAAAATCCGCTTGCTCCTCTTCCACAACCAACCTAAGCTCTTACTTTGAAAGAAAGCTCTTCCATAATTTTGATTACATCTGGGACTGCAACCAAATAAATATCCATTGTCCATCTATACAAACCAAATTCATCTGTAATTTTACTCCCACATGGAAATTGCAAAGCATTTTCAAACACGCGTGGGATATTTCTGAAGAGGATCCCTTGCGCTAAACAATGTTTGCCTCAAACCAGACTCCACCAACAGGAGACCTGCTACAAAATGAAGTTCTAAATCAATGTGGACTATGCTGGCACTCAAGGGAGGCTGGGAGATTAATATTAATACAAAAGCTCACAAAAATGCTCTTCTTGCCAAAACATGCTTAACTCATCCCGAATACATGTTGTTTTCTTGCCTCCATATATTTTATAAAACATCATGACAGATGCACATAGGTCTGTAGAACCTTAACCTGAGTTATTCTCACACATCTGACCCACTAAGTATACTAGTTTGCTTGTCATAGCTTAACGAGCAGGATAATAATAGGATCATTTGTAACTCAGAAACCACACTCTGTTCCATCACCAGTTAGTGAAAGAACTCTGAAAGATCCTGTTAGGTGCTGGGACTTCATTTCACATCAAACAGAAGTAATCTCTTTGAGGAAAAATAAGTTTATTACTACAATTTCATTACTTGATTACTATGGGAAGCCAGAGCTTGGTTTCCTGGCTGACTGTGCAGGCACAGTTATCATAGGAATATTGCAAATGCAGTTTACTGGCTTTAGTTTGCAAGGTGCCAGTAATCAGGTGATGACTCTCTAAGCAATACAGTGACATCTCAGTAGTTCATATTTTTGTGGATTGAGTGGAGTAACTTCTTTATCCTGTGTTGATCCTGTATAATCAGCACAGATACGTGATTGCTGTGTAGAGAGGCATGAATCTTGAGGCAGCCTTTTCTCTGTCCAATAAAATGTAGTCCATAGGACACTGTTACATGCTTGGAAGTGATGTTACCCTGTAAAGGAACGCAGTAATACATTAGTACCCATGGAAGTTGCAACGTCACAAGTTACAAAGAATGTAACTGGAACCCCTCTCTGTCTCATGGAAATCTCCAAGGCGCCAGAGAATAGCTTTCCAGCTCAATAATACTGTTAGTAAAATGTCTGAAAGATATGGTTTAATTTCCATTATACCGTTTCTCTTATTTCACCTTATGAAATTAAATTTTCTGTTTGTCTCTAAGGATAGCAGGATCAAACAGGCTGCTTAATTTGTTCTAGGAGCGGGTCTTGGGGAGCATGCTTTGTACAGGACCTCACAGAAGGCTGCCTAGCTGCTTTAGATTATGCTGGTAGAAGAAAGTTGTTGTTTAGTTAGCATGTTTAACCCTGTGACCAGACTTGATGCTTTGTGAGTGTTAATTGTAGGGAGCTAGGGATCATTTCTCTCTCACAAAAAATAATAGTGTGTGCTCACTGCTCTTAACTCCTGGAAGAAGGCTCATGAAATAGAAACAAGTGATTTCACAGAAGGAACTTGGTTTCAGGTTTTCTGGAGCTTTGCAGGTGGCTGATCCTTAGCCCCTGGCTTCCCCACAGTGCTTTGTTGTTTGGAGTTTTTTAACACATTTTAATTAGTAAACAACCTGTTTCAGACTTTGGTTTTCTCGCAGCAAAATACAGGATTAAGGGATAGATGACAGTGGCCAAGGTCAGTGAGTGTATTGAATAGAAAAGAACTTGGAGGAATGCAGTGTATGCCTATTTCACAGGAGGAGAAAAGCATCACTTGCTCTTAGTTTTAGTTTGACATTTATTCTAATCCATCGCCCCCAGAAAAGTCTGAGTCCAATCTTTTGAGAGTCTGTGTGATAAAAAAGGACAGTGGCACGCACTTACAGTGCCCTTGCACTCTTTGTGTCATCCTATACTGTGAGAAAGCAGCTTTAAGTGCTGGCCAGAGTTATTTCTTTGCAAGAGAGTGCTTTCTAGATTGAATAAACTCTCCTTTTTTTTTCAGCACACACTCTGCCATCCCTAGGGAGCATAGGATGAGTTGCTCTAAGTGTTCTCAGATACAAGTCTCCTGTTATGTGATAAGATGGAAGAGAAAAATAGCTGCTAAGCATAGTTCATTTAGGAAGGCAGTCACACTGCAGAGCTCCATTGCCTTGTGGATGCAGCAGGCTCTTTTCCCTTGAGGTATCCATTGGCAGAGAACCCAATTCTCTCCAATGGGCTGTAGTTCAAAGCGTAGTGAAGTCAACACAGAAAATTCCATATTCCTCAGTGGGCTTTGGATCGGGCACTTGCAGGGATGAGAAAAACTGTTTTAATTCCCAGCATCTGGTAAACATTTCAAAGTCAGAGGGCTCCACTTGATCTAAAAAAGAAAGATAATCTTAACCCTCTGGTCACTGGAAGTGTGTGTTCCATGTGACTGTCAGATGTACACTAAATATGTATGTTATCTAATGTGTCAGTATCATTTGCTTCAAGCACTGTTCCGACATTTATTCTAATCTGTTCCTCCAAGACTTACTCTAACCTTACAAAACATTCTGTTTGATCTAGCAGCTTTTTTTTTTATTATTATTTTTGCAAAGCAATGTTTCTGTCATTTCTTTGCAGCTTATTCTCCCATGCCCCCCAGTAGCATAGACCAAACACTAATTCTACTCAATTCTAATGGTATATTCTTAAAAGTTTTTTACTTATTTAGGAGTAAGAACAAGGAGCTGTCTGTCAGTAGGGAAGAAGATACTCAGTTTCACCATCTGCTCAATGTTACTTTTCAGTCCTCAAACCTGCAAAACATCTCATGTTGAAATGCTGATACTTGGAGATTGAGAGATGCTCTTCCAGATTATTTTTTAAGATTAAGAATATTGTTTATTTGTTCATTTAACTCTTACAATGTTGTGTATTTTTTCTTCCTTTTGAACCTTGCACAGTTACATTTCTAGATCTGGATTTTGAGAAATTACTGTTGTTTTTTCATGCTGCCTTAAAATTTGAATATAAATTTAAATTTGACCCACACAAGATGCTGCAGACTAGCCTGATTTTCAGAAAATCTACAGGCCCTTGTAAGACATCTCAAATTTAAACTGCAAAATTAAAGTTCTGGCTGCCTTTAAAGTTAGAGTTTGTCATTAAGTTAAGCTAGAGGATATAGGGATAGTCTTCATAGAAGTTCTGAGAATCCTTTGAAAATGTCCTAGAATGGAACATGTGATGATATGACATGGATGGTGTAATGCATTGTATCAGTTAACAGTTTGCCTAAACTGCCTGAATCCTTCCTGACTTTGCCTCTTAGGAGTAATGGGTCTTTCCCTGATTCAGGCAGATGAAATCTCTTTACCATGTCACCATATGCTCCCTAACTATACAGTCACTCTTAAACATACCTGCACATGCTTGTATGTGTGTACTTGGGTAGTCTGCTGGACTACAAGAAACCAAATAGCTGATTTTGGATGAGCACGTGAGAAGAATGGTTAGGATGGGGATTTCAGTGAAGTTCCATGGAGGGATATCGTATCGTGTGGCTGTTGTACTATAGCTGTTAGAGAGGAAAGGAGATTAAAGTGTGAAAAGTATACAATCTGACTCCCAGAATTTCTGGTGAGTCATAGAAAGTACAAATTGTTTCATGGCTTGGGAAGGTACAGAGGCGTTGAGAAGTGAGCCCAGAGTCAGCCCTCTAAGAAGGTTTTCTGGAAAGGCTGATGAGCTGTTTCTGAAAGTATGCAATGAAACTGAATAGAGTGCAAGTCTGGCGTGTGAGGAGAGGGGCATATATGGGACATACATACCTGGGCCGTCGTGGACAGCAAAGGACATAAGCTTGAGAGTCCTTACTGGCTGTCATCTTGAGTGACATTTCTCCTAAGAGTGCAGCCTGGGGTGGATCTCAGAAGATGAGGAGGGAAGAGAGCGGAGAGCTTGCTGCCTGTGCCAGGTTCCCCTTCCTGTGCCTGTGACAGTCACGGAAATGCAAAGGGGACAAAGATTTCCTGGTTCTTCCTGTGCTGCAGCAAGGCAGCCGTACTAAGCAGAGTGATTTTTGACTTATGCACGTTCACCGGTTTCCTCTCAGTGAGACACATTCTCTTTGAGTTTTGGCAGGTTTTCTTTTTGTAATTTGAAGTTGTTTTTTACAGGTTTTCTCTATGATTTTTCTTGTTTTGTATGTGCAACCAGTTACGTGCAAGTTTTCTGTCCAAACCAAATAAGTGCAAACTGGCAGAATGATCGGTTCTTCCCTGGTTGATCCCTGACCTGGAACTCTTCAAAATCTACCTTTTTGCTTCACTGACTTTCTCCCTTTCTCGGCAATGAAAATACGAGCATTGGCTCATTAGTTTGTTTGTACCACCCTCATCTTCCCGTGCTTACGGTACGGGGTCTTCCAGCAGGAAGTATCTGACGGGGCCAGCTGTTTGCAAAGCTGTGCCTTGTGTGTCTGATAAAAGGCAGAGTCTGTATGGGATGAGATTATGCATTTTCCTGTCAGAAGAGGGCTTTTGCCTAAAAAGACTCAGGGCACTGAGCGTTAAGACATTTTTAAACCCAGCAATAACTTCTACTATGCTAGACTATATTGGTTCTTACCAACTCCAGTGCCATTTAGACTCACTTACCAATATGGTGTAGAATCAAGCTTATAACTGAACTGCAATTAACATTTTTCTCAGCTGATGGTCTCTACATTTTTGACTTGCACGTGTGCCACGTTCCACTGGGCAGTGCTGGACACAACGTTTTTATTGATTGTTGGTCCAGGCTTGAGTTTGTCATATGGGATAATCACCTCTAACAGTCAAGTACTTTTAGCTTTCTCTGTTGGGTACAGATGTTACATCGTAATCTAATTTATACAAAGAGCACATTAGAATGTATATACTAGGCATCGCCAGATTTGGACATGCTAATATTTAAAGATTAACATTATTAAAATGTATGATGCAAAAATCTGTGTAATATTTCTAATAAATCTTTTTCTGTTTCTGATGTTTGTTGTAATGTTTCAAATACCTACATACAAAACAGATTCTTTGGCAGTCTGCTGGGAAGCAGGACTCCCAGGAGAGTTTTTAAAAGATACTCATGGTTCATTGATTCTCCTACGCTGGTAGCAAAGAAAATTTGGTCAGAATCTTGTTTTCATAAACACATCAAGTTCCATTTTTTTAAGTGACTTAGATGCATTTGGATGCCTTTCAGAAGATTGTCTTGGGGATAAAGGAGTGCGAGAGATCTCTCAGTGTCTGAAACAAATAGTATTGAAGAGACAGTAGGAAATCATCCTAGTGCAAAGGCAAGGAAAGAACACAGAAGAAACCAATATGTCTCTGCATTGGGAGCTCTTTAATGACTAGAGGACTAAGAAGGAAGTCAAAAAGTGGAAGCAAGGACTCATTGGAGTAAGTATAAAAATAAGTCACCGGTAAGCTAAGAGGCAAGATGAGTTACAGCTCACAGGGTACTGTCCACTTGGTAGATAGCGACAGGACATTACGCATGATGCAGAGGATGAGCACAGTGTGTGCATAGTGCTAGAAAGATTCCTCTGCTCTTCTGTGAAACAAACCATACAAGCGTAAGAGACCGAAATCCTATGGGCATGCCAGTGACCAGACTTGGCCCTATTCTGTTTCCCACAACAGAGAGGACTGGCAGCTGCTGATCTTTTGAAAGGAAGCCAGAGCATCCTGATTGAGTCCACACCTTGCAGATGGAGCGTCACCATCCGACTAGTGACACCGCTAGGGAAAAATGAAGTTTGTGTTGGAATTTCAAGTAGGGCTGAGTTAATGGAAAAGAGGGCAAAAATGACGACTCCCTGTCAAAACCAGAATGCCAAGCAACGACGCTTATGGTGACATTTATTAGAAACACTCTCCATGGAGTAAAGGAGGGCTTCCTAAATTCTAGGCTGTATCCTTAGATAGAATTCCTTTTTCCAGCCTGCACAAAGGCAGCTGTGGAGGCCTGCCTTTGCTGCTGAGGAATTCAGCCCCATGGATGCTGTGCTCCAGCCACTATCCAGTCTATGTACAGAGCTTTCAAAGATGCTGAGATCAAATTCCGGAATGCTTTTCACAGAGGCTGCTTTTATCTTGTGACCGTAGTGGCGATACTAGAACAGTGGAAATCGCTGAGTCAGCAAAGTAAATAAGAAGATAAAAGAAACGGGTATATAAATCTGTTCAAGTCTCTCAGGTACATTTGTGTCCAGCTGGGTAGATGAAACCTTATGGGGAGAAACTCCTCATTTACATAATCCAAAGTTCTTTGCCGTTCCCCACCTAAGTATTGTGTTTCAGCCCTGGATTTTTAGTGCTGGGCTGATCCTTTCTTGTGGCAATGTCACAGGCAAAGCAATGTTGTTTTGATGATTTGTCTGATCCGGGTAGCTTTATCTCCTGGACAAAGTATGACCACATGAAATGGCAGACTAGAGTTCCTAATTTTTTCAAGCTGCAACTGCACTATTTTGAAGGTTTGCTGTAGCTCTTAGAAAGCACTAGACTCAATACTTGCACCTCAGTTGTCTTCTGCAAAGGAATTCTCAGAACCAGCCCTGTCTTGCTATCTGGAAATCTCACCATCACCAGGAATGCAGGCTTGTATCATGTTTGAAGTGTAAAGAGCAGGACTCTGCTTAGAGTTCATTGATTGTGTGACCTTGGAATAAGGCAGTTCATGTCTGTCTGTCTAAATTCCCAATCCTTCATTGACCTGTTTTCTCTATACTTCTGGCTGTCCTTGTCTTTTTTAGCTATAAAAACTTCGGGCCAACAGCTGGATTTGCTTTGTTTATACAGCCTCCAACCACAGGCTAGAGTTAATATGCAGTATTATAATAAAACTAATTAATAATCAGACCAGATTGGTTTTGTAATGTTGTTTAGTCCTAATGGGGTGAAATCCTGGTTGTCTAGCCCTGCTCGGGGAAGCTGTGATCTATCCGGACTCCCCACCTGCATTTGTGACACAAGTAGAAATGACCATGTAACATAAGCCGGTTACAGGTTGGCCTTCAAAGCTGTGCGTGACTGACTGCCTCGTTTCCATCTTCCAGATCTTGGCTGAGACGTAAAGTCGGTAATTTCTGTCTGCATGTTGCAGTAACTGCAATAAGTGAGGGTTTTAGGTTTTTTTTTTTTCTATTACTCAAACTGTTAGGTATGCTTAGAGGACATTGTCCTTCACGTCTGGTAGCACCCAGCAATTTTTTGATGGGGATAGACTCTCGAGTCCCGGGATGTGGAAAGGCAAAAATCCTTTCTGCCTTACAGACCAGTGAACAAAAATTGCACGTGATGAGTCTCAGTCCCGTTCTCTGTCTATAAAGAGATATGAGTCTCCTGAGACAGTGCTGTCAGAGTTAATCTGTTCTTTGTACAGTATGGAGATACCAGTGGGTAGCAAGATACCTGTTATTGCAGCTACTTTAGTTCATGTTTGCTTTGGTTTTAAACAAATGATCAAACAAGATATCTCTCTCTGTTGGCTCTATAAAAACCTGTCCACATAATCCTTGTTTGGACTGTAATTGCTACAAAACACAAAGTCGTGCTATCACAGACTGTGACACAAAGCTTCAGCCAAACAACCACTCACAAAAAATATTTGTGTTAAAATAGATGCACTGCTCTGCTGCTTGACTTCAGCAGGTTACCGAAGCTGTGCCGGTGCCTTTGCCGTGGTAAGTATACGCTGGGAAGCCAGCAAAAATTAACAGCCCAGCAATCAGGATCTACAGTTGGAAAGGATGTAAGACAATCCTTATTTTTGTCAGAATTGGCTATATTCAGCCATTTGCAACTCTTAACGTCTGTGAATTCCCTTGTTATCTTTTAGAAAACAGGTTCTGCTTAGGAACAATTGATTCCAAAGACCTGCTGTCTCTTGCTGCCAGACTTGGTATTTCCATTCCTGAAGTAAGCTGTTAGATGCTTACAGGCTGTGGTGTCTCAACTGTTTTCAGAATACACTCCCGGTGCTTTGATTTATTTGTTGGGAAAAGCTGGATTCTCTGTGGAGACTGTCAGTGAGTAAAATATGCGGATATGTTTGCAAGTCGTTCAGCAAGAGACTGAAAATGAAAGTTGAGGCCAATATTTTCCCAGGATTATTTGTGGCTGGTTGTAGATGGGGTGAGATGACAAGATTCGGGACTGCTTTACTGCTTAGTACGCTTTCATTGCCAAGTGTCTCCTAATGCTTAGAAAACATAGATTGGGGTGGAAAGAAGCATTTGCTTCCTGACTGGTGCACATTCTTCTATTTATTTGAGATGGAGAGGTTTTTATTTGTTTGTATCATGAACCCAGACCTCTCTGTGAACACACAGACCTGCTCCAAACACGGATTCCAGCATTTTGAGGTTTGTGTTCAACTGGAGCCCCCAGCAGCGACAGATGAAAGCAAAGTGCCGTGACCTGATCTATATTTGAAGCTGAAGACAACGCAGTGTACTCTAAAGTTTAGAGCCCAGGATGAGCTTGAAGGGTCTTGCATTCCCAAAACGGTCAGAGACCTTCCACAGGAACTGAGGCAGGTGTGCTAGTCACAAACACGGTGTCAACCTATGTGAACCCATCTGTGGTTCCATGACATGATGAAAAGGAAACTCTTGTTTTGGGGAAAAGGTTATTAACATATTTTTCAGCCTCCCCCATCTCTGAGCCAACCCTTTCATGTCCCTCCTTAGTCATTAATAATGCTCATTTTACCCCAAATTCCCAGGCTCCTGATACCTAAATGGGTGGGACCTTAGATCGTGGTTCTGTTGTAAGTTCTGAACTACGCTGCTTGCTTACGTTGAGGGATGTTGGGACTCCTAGCAGGTCTTCCCAGAGACACTGGGCTTCAAAATCTTCCGAGTCACCATGCTTTCCAGAGACCATCACCGCCAGAAATTTTCCTGGAAGAGCAGAAGTTTCTGTAGTGCTGTAATTCAGAATGGCCGTGTTTTCAGTTTGGCTTTTTAAAGCGCATGTAGCTCAGGAGAAAGGAAAAGGGATGTAAGGTGCAGTATGCAGGAACCAGTTCCTTCCTGATCCCCATATTGACCAGCTTCCAGAGCCAGGCAAGCACCTTACCCCATCTTCTTGTGCTGTCCAGCTACCAGTGTCACCAGTGTCTATAAAATAACGACTTTGTATCTCTCCTCTTTTTAGGCTGCACTAGCTGTAGTGATGTTTGGACAGGAAATCAGTGCAGGTGAGCATTAGTTGAGAAGTTGTCCTGATTATCCATGTGCTTGAAAGATGTAAGCCGTAATAGATGGTAAAGAAGCATAAGCAATACGAGTAGAATGAGAAGTCTTCCAGATGGAGACTCGATGGGCTGTAAAGGTCAGAACCGGGTGGCTGAAGTCTCACAGGTATAGTTTTTCAGAATTTGATGCTGGAAAACTATAGGCACAAACTCTGGGTCACAGGACCGTGAAGTAAATGTCACGCAGAAAAGATGGCAGATTATGGGGGCAATCAGTGTTTTTTATTGAGCATAGCAGGAAGAAAATGAAAGCTGTAAAATGCCAATGTGGGTAAACATTATTCACATATCTAGAATGTGAACTGCTGTCCCTTCTTAAGTACATAGCAATGACCGAGGTTTTATCCTTACCCACACATCATGAGTTTAAGCCGGTTAAAGAGAAAGTAACGAGATTAAGAGAATTAACATGGGAGCAAGTGCTTTTTCTAACCTGCTCCACACAGACAGCTGGACACCTTCTGTGCAAAGCTCAATTTTTCCACTTCTCTTGGCTTAGAAAAAGAAAGAGTATATAGCAGTTCAAACCCTTGCTCCACCTTGATGTGCTGTAATTTTTTTCTCAGACAGCTCATCCTTTCTCTCACATAGTAAGCCACTCCCACACTCTAATCAAGGAAGCTAACGAACTCCTCAGGTTAGTGATTCAGCAGGACGTACCCAATGTTCTCCCAGCAGGATCAAGCTCCTGGGAAGCGAGGCTACTAGTATGACTCTGCTTGGCTTTTCCAGTTATAAAATGTGTGTTATTTTCTTTGCCAAAATAAAAACTATAGCCGGGGCAGTTACAATGAAAGCAGTGAGCGTGGCCTTTTGCTTACTTGTAATGCAGCTACTCATATTCAATTCAGACAACCCAACATATCTGAATAGCACAGCGATAATAATAATAATAATAATAATAATAATATATGCATAGCTCAGCCCTTGAGAGCAATTGTACTGCCAAGGCCCTGGAGAGCCATTCTGGGAAGGCAGAGTTCAGTCTGAAGCTTGCAACAGGGCTAGTAATATTAATAATAAATAATATGCCATGGGATAGCGTGGTCCAGGTTTCAGGTTCTTCCCCTTCAGCTGTGATTAAGACATTGCTTTTATAGCGCCTAAGCTAGGAGGGTTTCTGATACAGCCTTGCAAGGATGGAAACCACACTAACCGAGTTCTTGGGCTTTAGCAGTGTTTAGCACTAGGTTTACATAGCACTTTTGCCAATAGTTGCGGAGACTGGACAAAACAGAAAAATCTCCTATCTTTGTGATGGAGCAATACAACAGGGGCTGTAATAATGATACTGGGGTTCAAGCGGGGTTTGAGTACAAATTCAGTATTTGCTGGCAGCCGAACGTGGAGCCAGAGTGGGTCAGGAAGGCTGGTCCCTTCCTCTGCATTGGCTGATTTGAATTTTTTTTGTGTGTATTCTGCAGTTTTCCCTTTGCCACAGCTAAGCTGCCCTTTAACCCTTGAGTGACCTGCGTGGATCTGCCTGCGAAGGGAGGCTAGTTATTACAGGTCGAGGACGGTTTTCAGAGCCCTAGCTGGGACCTAAGACACCACAGGTTCATGGCTTCTCTATATGCTATAGCTGTCCTCGGACAGTTGCAGATAATGGTAATAATAGTAATATCAGTAATAAATATTTGCAAATAGTAATAGTAAATAAATAGTAATATTTGCAAATCTTGGTTCCATCTTGCGCAGAGAAAGTAGGCTGAAGGATTTGAATTAAATCTAGCTTTTCTCTAGAATTTGAGCGTAATTCTATATTCCGAGCAGTTGTGTTGCACCAGTTGAAGTCTTCACATTGTAGTCATTTGGAGCCCCACATGTCACATTTTTGCATAAAGCAGAATGGCTCTAAACACTTGGGGTAAGAGCACATTTGCCTGCACTGTCAGGGTTTGGCAGGGAGCGGAATCACTTCTTATTGTTGCTGTGAAGTGTTGATTGGGGGTGAAGCTCTGAGACAGGCTTGTGGAGGAGGCACTAAGCAAGTTTGTTTTCTTAGGGGCATGAAGTTGTGAAGGTTTTGCCCAGGAAGCAGCTCTAGCTCTGCATGAAGCACTCCCAGGTTGTTTGAATTGCAAATGGCATCACTCCCTCTCCAGCTTCACCTGGGCTTTCCACTGCTGATGTTGGCCTGGAAAAGTAACAGTGCTTCCTCTTGATTTCTCTGGGGAAATTGGCTGTGGCAGCTCCACCAACATAAACGAGACAACTGGCCCCAGTACCTGCTGGGAGCCCTGTGCAGGTGAGACCTTGCAACCAGGGCCCGGCACTGTAGGGCTTCAAACGCTCTTGGCTTGAGCTGCAGCTTTCATTTTAAAATACTGCTGGAAGACCTACCTGGCTCTTCATCATAGAAGGTGGTTAGTAAATAAAATCAAACACAGAGATACATTAAAAATTTCTTCAAAATGGTATCCTCATACCCTTGCCTCTGCTCAGCCAAAATCCTTCCTTTTAAATTTCACTGCTGTTTATAGTTTATTTTTTTCAGTCTTGCGGTGACTTTTTTGTTTTCTAATGAAAGGTGTAAGATATAACCCACAATTTATAAAGAATTCACACACCTGCATTGTTACAAGATGAGTTCTTGCAGATAATTTAAGCACCAGTTTTGAATTCCAGGGTAATATACATTTATTATCTGGCAATGACCCTGGGGACCAGGAAAATCCAAGTTTGTTGATCTGCAGTTTACAGTCTTACCGTAATTTTCCTGGTTTGTTTTCCAAGGATTTTGCAGACTGACTGAAGTCTCCAGTATGGAAATAGTTTTCTCTGGAATTTCACTCTCTGCTTTCCTTTCCCAGTCTCTTCCAGCAAAAACGCCTACAGCGATACAGCGGCTAACCTCACCTTTGGCCATTCACCTCCATCATTGTTTACTTCAGAGCTCATCTGCAGTCTTTGACATGCTAATGCTCCGCGCAGCAATGCAGGCAATAAATATTCAGGCAGAGCAGAGTATTTCTTTCACCTGCCTGCATACCACGTTAGCCTCAAAACCCCCGTTCCCTTCGCCTAGCTTGCGCAGACTGCGCGTAGTTCAGCCCGTCGTCGGCAGTACCGCTTTGAAGAGGGCTTTTGTACCTGCTGCATGGTTTACAGGTTATATGGTGTCTTGGGAAGCCTTTCTCGGAGTCAGGTTCAGGACAAGCTACGTCTTGTCCTGCAGAACAACTCCGAAGTGCTAGTGAAGACTTGAGTGGTGATGGGAATTTGGTTCACAAGGCAGCGCCAGCTCTGCGAGGCTGATGGTTCCTATTTAGCACGTTGTAGCTGAGGTCTGTTGCCCTGGCAGTCAGACGCGGCCACGTGACAGACAGGAGCTGATTTTTTTTGTCCAGCTCCTCATGTCCACCTCGCAAATCCCTACCCTCACCGCCGTCAACGAGCCATTCCCGTCACCCATGGTCCTTGCGGAGGAGACAAGTAGTGAAAAGAGGTTAGAAATGCAAGTGTCTCCTGGGGACACACGCGTGTGGAGGCTCGTACGGAGGTGTACTGGCGAGGGCTGGAGGAAGAGAGAACCTCTGAGTCTCCGTGGTCGTAGAAGGGCACATGCCATGGCACGGGACTGTGCCACAGCCTGTACTCCAAAACAGGGCTTGTTCGGAAAGCCCTGGGGGCTGCCCCATCTCTCCTCCTTATTTCCCCGTCTCCCCTCGCTATGGGCAGTTTTGGGATGGAGCTGCCTCTTCACGGACGAGGATGGCTAGCAGCTGCTTTGATCGCGAAGCCACGAGGTGCAGGGCTAATGCTCTCTACCACCCAAAAGCCAGTTCTGCTCAACACCGCAGCGCGCTCGGGTCGACGGAGGGTTGCCAGAGTCAGTATGACGGGCGTGTCTGTAGCAGCAAGACGGGTGAACTTTTTGTCTGGCATCCGCGCTTTTTTTTTCTCTCTCTCTGTTTTTGATATTCAGAAGATGCCTGCGTCCCTTTGAAGCAGAGACACTCCTGCTTCGGTGCTTGTTACTCCTCCGTTTAACGTGTGCTTAGCGACGGAGAAGGCGAACCTGGCTGCAGGACATCCCAGGCTGCAAGAGCATCCCGGGCCCCGTGTCCGATGCGCACGGAGAGATGTGTATTAGCGGAGCTCCTCACCGGTTCTTTGTGGCTGGGCCAAGAGTACTGAAGGTGTCAAGACAGAGATTGCTGGGGAAGTCCTCAGTGAAGCCCGAGCCTGCGCAGAGACACAGGGGCCTCACACAAAAGAGATCACAGAGGGCTGCAGGAAACGCGCGGCCTCCAAAGCGGCAGCTCTGCTCCCCCGGGGACTGCAGCGACAGAAGGAACGGCACGTACGAGGTTGGTGGGCTTCTGCCAAACCACAGAGACACGGGCTGTGGCCACACCAGGGTGCTGATCCTGTCTCCCACTGCATCGCCATTCATAACGTGGGATGTGTTTAAATCGGTTTCCCTCTGAACAAAAGAGCCCGATTAGTTCTTACACTTGAAAGAAGCAGATTGGGGCTGGTGCTGTTTCCTACATGGATATTGAGAGGCAAATTCCTAGAGTAAAATAGAATCCAGGAAAGTAATAGCAACGGTGATTCATTTGTCTCTGACATCTTGGCATCCAACGGTGCTCCGGTGACCTGGTGCCATGTTACTATTACGCTCCGGTTCTTGAATGGATTCCACAAGCTGCAAGCTTTGGGCTACATTTACCTTGCTAATCGTGTGATTTCCTTGCTCCTTTACGGACTCCAGTATATAAATATGCACGTTATCACCTGTGGCTTCATCATCCTCAGAGCCCCAAGAACTGCAGAGTTTCACAACGCCTGCTCAGATGATTACTTTACAAGGCCAGCACATTCAGTCGGTATTTAATGGTAGGGTGTACAATGCCATATATTTTAAAACAGGGCTCGAAGAATGCAGCTGGAGGGCAGGGTCGGTATCTCTGGCTGGGAGTGGGCTCATCCTGCCCTTACTGCCAGCAGGATTTAACCACGTTTGGTACAACAGAGCTGAGCACGCTTGTCCTTGGCTCCACTTGCAGCTAAGTTGTAGTCGGAATGAGTTCAGTTGCATCAGTTAACGCCAGAATAAACCACTGGACCTTGGCAAAGGCTTCTCTGCTTTGGAGAGCCATGAATCTCCGTGTAATGCAAAATCCATAATATTCACAGTGCCTTACTACCAGTCCCACAGAGAGACCTTGGCCAGAACAACCTATTCACCAGAATCTGAAATAATGGCTTCTCTGTCCATGTCTGACTTGATAAACCACAATTTCCCTCGGATCAGCCTGTAAAAAGTACTTCCATGATCACAAAAGCAGATCCTTTTCTAATAAAATGTATCCACTGCAGAAAGTTCATTCTTGTTTCACTGAAGTGCTATAAAGCAGGAGAAGGCTTCTGTTGGCACATGTTTTAGAGCTAGGAAAACAACATGTGTAAAAACCCTGATGTAAATCCATTGCTTTGGGGGAAAAAGTGCTCTTCCATCATAGTTTACCGTCGTTTACGTGATTACAACAGGCTCTGCACGAGGGAAGCTACACTCATCCCAAAATAATAAATAAACCAAACCAGTGGAGGCAAGTTCAGGATCCAGCCAGCGCTGAGAAAGATGGAGCAGCCTGATACGGGGGGGGCTGCGTTCCGACAGCCTTGAGTTCTCCTCCAAACTCTGTCGTTCCTTTCAGCGCAGTCCCAGGCGGACACCGAGGTTTGAATCACAGGAGTTAGGTACTTCCCTGTCAGAGCCGTCGTGAGAATCGGTCCTTTCTTTGCGCCGGCAAAGTGCTTGGCGGATACGAAATGCAAAGGCGTTAGGTGGGAGGGCAAGGGACAGCGATACTCCCCAAATGCGGATCCTTTTGTCTAAAAGGAGCAAAGGGAACCTTGCTGTACGTCCCCATCGAGTTATATATACCGCAGACATGGCTTTCCTTCAGCATCCTACTCATCCGTAAGCATTCTGCTCCTGAAATATCCACCTTGGAAAAAAAAAGGCTTCATTCAATATAAATTAGGAGTTCCCCTTCATACCTGTCTGATCCAAAGCATTGCTAGTCAATGAGAGTGTTTCCATTTACACCATGTCCATAGAAATCATTTCGATCCTATTTTTCCCGTGTGGTTTTGCTCCTCTTTAGCTTTGGATCCCCAGAAACCTTTCCCTTCCACAGGATTTCATTTCCAACTTTGTTTTAAAAAAGACAATGGCAATTTCTTTTACTTTGTGATTGCTACAGGAAGGTTTCTTTTGCTTAATGGTTTGGATTTTTTTCTAGTTTCTGTCCTGGATTATTTGGGACTGCTGGATGCTACAGAGCCGGTGTGAATTTCAACCTCCGATCTGGTCGTGTTTTGATGGCGAACACAATATAAAGCATGAAAGCTGTGATGAAAAGGTAAGTAGTTATTAAATTATATTTTTCTCCATATTCTCTGCTGGTTTTAAGATCCACCAGCGCAGACAACCCCTTTCTTTGGCGATTGCATCGGCTTTTAATTCTTTCCAAGCTCCTTAGACCTAAACTCCGCTACTGTAGCCCTGTGAGTAACAGCGTTCGCTAATCCGTGGTGTTTTGCCGTTTTCTTACATCAGGAAAGGTCACGTTGCGCGATAACTGTCCACAGACTCGGTGCTGTCATGATTTTTGTGAAATCTTTTTTTTTACTTTCGGTCAGCGCCCTGCTCGTGGGGATTTTTCTCCGTGTGGCAATACCCCCGGCGGTGTCCCAACAGGCTGTAGCAACGCTTGTCGCGTTGAAGTGGGGGGGGGGGGGGGGGCGGACACACGAGATTTTTCACCCCTCCTTCGGCAAAGCGGCCCCCCCCCACACACCCTGTAAAAAACGCTGGTGGCGAGTAACCAGCCCGGCGGCTCGGCCACCGCCGTGCCCGGGGGCAGCGCCGGGGCGGACCGGGACCGGGAGCGGGAGCGGGAGCGGGCTCGGGCCCGGGAGGTGCGGAGGGGGTTGCGGGGGGGGGGCCCGGGCCCTGGGCCCGGCCGGCTGTGGGCCAATCGGCTCGTCTCCGCGCACTCCCCGCCCCGTTCTCCCCATGTGCAGAAATAGCCCCGCCGCCACCGGCAGCCGCTTTCCGCGGGGCGGGCGGGCGGGCGGGCGGCGGAGCATCCCCGGGCGGAGCGGCGGAGGGCCCGTCCCGTCCCGTCCCGTCCCGTCCCGTCCCGTTCCGATCCGGTCCCGTCCCGTCCCGCTGCTTTTCCCGAAGCGCCGGCGGATGGCCCCGCGGCGGGCGGAGCAGCAGCAGCCGGTCCCGGCGGTTTTCGGTGCTCGGTGGATTCGGTGACCGGCGGCAGCGCGGCCGCGGATGTCCCCGCTCCGGGGACCGGGCGGTGCGGGCAGCGGGGGGCCGCGACCCGGGGCTCGCCGCGCCCCTCCGGTCCCCCCCGCCGCCCCGGTGGCCGGGCGGGAGGCGGCGGTGAGCCCGGCCATGGGTGTTTCTCGCCGGGAAGCGCCGCTGCCCCGTGGGCTGTTGGTACCTGCGGCCGGCGGGCCGGTGGAAAGTCCCTTTTTCTCATGAACGGTTCTAGCTCCTCGCCCCGGGCCCTCGCCATGGACACTATGAAAACCACCTATATCGTGCTGGAACTGATCATCGCCGTGCTGTCTATCGCCGGCAACGTGCTGGTCTGCTGGGCCGTGGCCATCAACAGTACCTTGAAGAACGCGACCAACTATTTCCTGGTGTCCCTGGCGGTGGCCGATATTGCCGTGGGGTTGCTAGCCATCCCTTTCGCCATCACCATCAGCATCGGATTCCAGGTGGATTTTCACAGCTGCCTCTTCTTCGCCTGCTTCGTGCTGGTGCTCACCCAAAGCTCCATCTTCAGCTTGCTGGCGGTGGCCATCGACAGGTACCTGGCTATTAAGATCCCGCTGAGGTAAGAGACCGGAGCGGACGCAGGTAGCCGCCACCTTCCTTGACGGCCCAGACCGTGACCTTCCTGGTCTTAGCGTGCAGGAACTTCTGGTCCCTCGTGCTGCCGTAAGAAGTTTGCTGCTCACAGGCGGCGATGAAAATTAACGGAGAGTTTGCGCTCGCTGGCTGCGGGACTGGCATCAGGTTTTCAGTATCCTGCCTCTTACCTCAAAATATCCTGGGAGCTCGGTTTCTCGAGGATGTTTGTCTTGGGAGGGTCAGTGGTTTCTTGGGAGGGCTATGCAGTGATGTAGTAGTGTGCTTGGGGTAGTTGTAGCTAATCTATGTAGGTATTTATACAGCCCCCGTTATTGTGGGGTCTGAGCATCTCCCAGGTAACTAAATATAGGAGCAACCACTCTTTCTCCTACTTCCCAGCCTATTAGAGAAGTAGTTTTGCAGGCTGTTCTGTAGGAGCTCTTGCCTCGTCCTGAGCTCAGGTCACAATACTTTCAAAAAGGCTGAAAGTCATCTTAAATAGATCTTAACGTGACTTTGTACATACTTCACGTTTACAGCCAGCACTAGAGTCTAACTAGGCTGTCTTCCAGTTTTTAGAGGGCTACAATGAATGGACCAAAAGCGCAATTTGTTACAGCTACAAACGCTGAAACCGTATTTCAGTGCTTGCATACATACGCTTTCCTTCTGAGTGCTTACCATGAGAGAGTGTATAGATCAGTAATGTCAGAGGGTGACAGCTCAGTGCATACACTGTGAGAGGAGAAGAGGGAAGGAGAAAGGATTCATACGTCAGGTTTCAGAATTTTACGGTTTAGACTTTCATCCAAGTGCAGTATCAAAGACATAAATTGTTTTCCTTCTAATTCATGGGACGTTGCAATACCATGGGGAAAACTGTACTGAATATAATTTACAGGCTCCAGTGAGCTGGTGCAGCAGCCGCCTTAGGCTTCAGTGCACCAAAACCCTGGCTTTGCATTACAAATGACCTGAGTCCCTTAGTCTCGGTCTCCTTCGTGCCTCGGTCGTCCCTCCCCGAGAAGAAGACGTCGCCGGAGAGTCCGGGACCGCTCAGGGGACTGGTGGGAAGTGGAGGCTGCGGGGAAGCGGGGCAGATTTGACACAGGGACCTCAGCTGAACTGTGTAACGTGCAGCTTTCCTAGGTTCTGCTCGCCTCTGGTATCTCCCTTGCAGGAACCATGAATTCACCCTAAAATGACTTAAAAAACCCCCTTCAGCCTGTTCTGGCACCTTGCGTTGGAGAACTCCCATACGTTAGGCAAATATCAATTAGTCATCAGGCAGATGATAAAAACTGGTAGTGGAAATGCATGTACGCTGAGCGGCCGCGTGTGTCATCGGACGCGTGGAAATTCCACGGGTGTAGAGTAAGCGAGAGCCAAGCTGCAGCTCCTGTCTGCACAGGAGGGAGCGGGGACAGAGCAGTTCGGATCGCTGCCGGCATCTCTGACACTGGCTGCTTACCTTCCCGGCCACCCGCCTGGACTCGGGGACGCACGTTGGCTCCGGATAAAGCCTTGGTGCCTCTTCCATTCGTTCGTTCAGGGCTCGCTCGGGATGGGGGCTAGCGGCACAGCAGCAGCTATGGAAGCGGGTCGGATTTTTTAAAGGTTCGATTTAATCACAGCCCCCCTCCACAAGCAAGCTATTCAAGCATGGTTCTAACTCCCTTTGTACCCCGAGTGCTTTTTGCAGCGCTTGGCAGAGGAAGTTGAGTCTTGTGAGATCGGTTTCTTTCTACTCCACTGGAATCCGAGGTGAGATCAGAAATGCTCTGAGGGGATCGTTTACATGCTTGCAGAAGGGAAGTGGTTTTGCCAACTGACAAAATAGCAAATATTTCCTCCACCCTCTTTTTTTTTTTTCACAATCCTGGTCTCTAGCAGGTTTGCTCGACTCTCCGTGAGGTCAGTTCATACACCGGTGTGGGATGAAATCCCAGGACAGTTTTGCCTTGCTTCGGGATCCTTTCCCGACATTGCTTTTTCACCCCATCTTAGGCCAAATCTTTTATTCCTTTTGCACAAACATCTTTATTCCTGTGAGCGCTTTCTAGCTGGATGCATACAGCCCCTTCAGCTGTAAACGGAGATCAAGGAGTCCCATCCCAGGCTGGTCTGAAGTGTGACGTTTGGATTAAACTTGGTCTTGGCATTGAGGCCCATTTCCTTGCTCTCAGAGATGACCAGTCAGTAAAACTCCTTTAAAAGGACAGGGCAATGGACAGGTCATTGCTTCGGCAACAGGAGATTTAGGGACTGGTACTGAAAGGCTGTTTTTATTTGCACAGCCAAGATCAAAAGAGGATAGAGGAGGTTATAAAACTATGCTGGCAAAACACTTCTCTACTGCGCTAGGGTTTTCCAGCCAAGGCTTGCTTAGAGCTGTCTCGTCAGCATCGTTATTCCTGAGATGCTCCACGGGGCTGCCGGCAGCGAGGGGGAAGGAACTTGTCCAGCCACCCGCTCTAGGTGGGTGCACGGGCCCTTCTGGAAGGACGGTTGCGCTGCGGAAAGGGAAAGCTGGTCATCAATTTGTAGGAATGGCGAGCTTAGGAAAAGTTTCTTTCCCGCTAAAACACTCATTCTGGAGACCAGTGCGGAGGCTGATAACAGGCCGTGAAGTAGTAAACGTTTAAGCAAATGATTTGTACCCAGCCCTATCTAGCAATTACAATAAATAATGCAGTTGTTGCAGAGCAGACGAGTGTCCCTGTCGCATCCACCAGCTCCCTGTGGAAACCTCTGTAGGGACATTGAGAACTGAGTGTGCCATATTATTTAATACTATTTCAGGGCTATTTAAGCACACCGAGGGGCTGGGCAGGCCTGCAGGCTGCGGGTGCGCAGGAGAAGTTTGCATTACAGCCAGGCTAATAATGGATTTTTCAGTTCTGTGGTTGAACCAAAAAAATCCCATGGGGAAGAGGAAAATTGTTTCAGTCAAACTGAAACAGCAATGTTTGGAGGTTTCAGTGAAACAAAGTGATCCTGACCAACCTGGGAGATTTTTATTTGAGTTGCTTAACCCTTCTGATGTTGCTGTGCTGCTTTTTGACACGGAGGCATCCTCGCTGGAAAGGAACTAACAACTTCTCATCTAGACAGTTGCAGAACAAAAATCTTATTTAAAAATGGTGGTTTAGAACCCTCCCTCTTCTGGCTAAAAATATTTGCTGAATTTGACCTGAAGCCATGAATTCTTTCTGTCCCTTGAAACTCTTATTTTGTTTGTTTTTGACAAATTGACTGTTTGTGGAGAAGCCCCCCACCCGTGCTGCCCACTTCGTGCAGCTGCAGCTCTGAGCCCTGCCTGCGTGTGCCCGTCCCTGTGCCACCCCCAGGTACGTGGCACCATCCCTGCTCTCCTCTGCCAACGATCCCCCCCCAAAAAAAAAATCTCGCTCCCCCACAGCGCTTCCTCCCAGCAGAATATCAAAGCCAGGCCATGGAGCATCTTTCAGCGGCAGCAAATCCATCCTGCAGAGTGTCTGGCACAAGAGCGGTGCGAGGCTTTCGCTCTCTGGCTTTCTCCAGGGCTGGATTTCACCCCACAGTCCCATAGCTGTGAGCCAAAGAAGATTTGTAGGTGGAATAAAATCTTTCCCTTTTATTTGCATTAACCAAAATCCTTTGGCGTGGCTAATCATTGTAGGTATGGATAGATGCCTGGAACAAATGTGTCAGGAATTAGGGAGGGAGAAGAGTATCTGTATTTAGAGAGCAAAAGGAGAATGAAACACCCGGTGCAACATCACACTATGTGTGCCCTCGTCCGGCTGGTAATCTCCTGCGGGACAGTGAATGCTGTACTCCTGCTGCCTACCTGGCAAACACCCCAGCTGAGACCCGCAGAGGGAAAATTAGCCCCAGCTCCCTGTGATTTGAGCTGATCTGGTGCTTGCTCTTCCTCCCTGGATTTAGTTCTCTCCCATCTTCAATTTTATCCCTAGCAGAAGTGCAAGACTGATGTTGTGGGGCAGCTTTGACATGAACTAGAACAGGGTATCTCTGACCATGCCCTCTCCCCTTCTGCACCTTGCTGAGCCCGTGCTGCCGCCCCGCAGCCAGAGCATCCGCGCTCGGGTCGTGATCCGTCGTCGATGGTGTTGCACTGCTCTGCTTCTGGTGCTGCCAGTCTCCCACGTGAGCTGCCGCCCCTCTTTTCTTTGACGTGATGAAGGCAATGGCCCGGCTCGCGTCTGCTCTCCTCCTGGGGACAAATTCCATTTGGATTGTCTTTGCTGTTATCTGACCCCTTGAGCTGTGCAGTGTCCTTTCTAGATGGAGGTGGCTTGGCTGATGCTTTACGGCTGCCCGCCCTCGCTGTGCCCTGCTGCGGAGGAGGAGGGGGTTCCCTCTGTCTTCTCCAGCAAAAGAATTGTTCCTGGGTTCCTTTCAACTCCCAGCTCGCTCCTCAGCACAGCAAACTGGTGGATATTTATGGCAGGCGGGAGGGCTGGAGCCACCGGGGAGGAGAAAAAAAAAAAAAAAAATCCCCTTCAGAGCCTTGGTCTTCACCTGCCATTTTCTGCGTGCCCTCAACGACACGCAGAATTGCAGCCGCTCTTCCTTCTGCCCTTGCTTCATTTCCTTTCTGAAGGGACATCCTCGCGTTGCCCTTCGTCTGAACTCCCCGGCGTGTTCTGCTGTTCGTGCGCGGCTCACGATCCTGGGGGCCGAGCAGCACGGGAGGCGGCAATTATTCCACGGCGGTGGATGCTCTGCCTCCCCTCTCCGTCAGACGGCCGCGCCTGGCCAAGGTCATCGTCGATTAATAAACTTAGTGTGCAGCAAGCCTGGCAAACGTGCCGAGTGCTGCGGGCAGGAGGGCTGGCGTGTTCGCTTGAGCAATGGAGCCGTCACGTCTTTAAGGAAGTTCGTGTCAGTTGAGCTCGATTCAAGCAGAACGCGGGGGGTTTGTGCTCCAGCCGGGGGGCCGGCAGCGCCCGCTCGCCTGCCCGTGGGTCTCGCGAGGGCTGCGGCTTGCTCCGGGCTTCGGATGCAGTCAACTCTGGACACGATAAAAAAATCAGAAATAATCACGTGTGCCCTCATGGCCAGAAACTGGAGGGCGGAAAATCACAACTATTTTTAGTTGTGAGCAGCCTGGTTGCCTAAAAATGCTTGTCCCAAATTTTTATATTTTTTTTCCCCACCTCGGGCATCACTTCCCTCCCAAAAAGCAAAAATCCTGACGGGAAGGGAATTAATTGTCTTTGAGACCTCTGTCCTGACGCAGCTCCCGCAGAGCCTAGGGGGTAAGCAGGGATGTCAGGGAGCGGCGGCTGGAGCGGCTGAGGGCACCGATCTCTGGGCTGAGCCAGAACCCAGAGCTTTGGGTTCAGGAGCTTTTTTCGGTTTTGGCCAGCTCAATCTATAAAAAATACAGGTTAATTTTTAGACCAAAAAAGCAGCTTTTGAAATCTGGCGGAATTTTGCTTGAGGAGACCTTTCGGCCTCTCTGCAAAAAAATATGTTAAACCAAAATGTTTTGAGAGCAAACCGTTTTATTTTGCAGTTAAAAGTTTTTGCTTTGTTAATTAACAGGCTTGTTCTTGGGCTTTTTTATGAACTTGCTGCTTGTCATAGCAATGAGCACAGACCGCAAAACTGAGTCTTTTAGGAGCGTTCTGCTCCGGCCCTTGGCTACACCGGGCGGTCACTATGCAGGAGGTGTTGGGGCTCCTATTACTGTATTTAATCCGCAAGACGCCAGGAATCAGCGGCGCCAGCTGTGCCTACAGATGTGTCGGTCCTCTCCCCTCCCCATCGGCTCTCGTGGCGCTGCGAAGTCCGGTGACACGAGAGGCTCGGGGAATCTGTACGTGCCGCAGAGCGGATTATCTCCTAATCCTACGGATGACATCGGGCCCGGGCACGAGCCACAAATAACCTGCGAGCGTGTCTGCGCCCTCACGCTCACCCTTCGGTGCCACGTGGGCGCCGACCGGCGCGTCACTGGGCACCGCGACCGGAGCTGCTGGACCCACTGGGGACAAGGGACAAAGCACGGTCCCCGCAGGAGCAGCCGTGCGGGCGGACCGGTGCCGCCGTGGCTGGGGCTCTGCCCGCACCCCCGTTCGCGACGCGCCGTGCGTCAGCACCCGTCGCCCCGGCCTTCGCGCCCTCCCTCCCGCCCAAATCCCAGTGCCAGGTTCCCGGGAGCGCGGTGCTACGGGGAGGGGGGTGGCTGTTGGCCGCGTCCTCCCCCTCTCCCGTCGGTCTTTTCGGCGAGATTTGCCCGTCGTGCTGCAATGGGGGAGCCGGCGTGCGGGGGCTGGATGCTGTGTCGCCGAGCTGGTTTGGAACGGGCTGAATGTGGGCAGGGAGGTGAGGGCAGGGTGGGCTCCGCGAGCTGCTGGAGCGTACTGGGATGGGGCACGGGGAGGTGAGCGGTGCTGGGGTCGGCGCTGACCGCGCGAGATCCGCTTGCCCTTGGGAAGAAGCCCAGGGCTCTGCAGGGAAGGCGGAGGAGCAGCAGCGTGCTGGGGCTGGCGGATGGAGAGGCCGGTGGTTTGGGGCCGTTAGGAAGGGCTTTAGCACCCGTTTCATTACAGAAAGAGGGATCCAGCAGAGATCTGCCATCTCCCTGCCCTTATCTGTTATCTGAGCGAGCAGGGCACTGGGTGCCTGGGAGGGGTAGCGGTCACACCGCTGCTCTATATACAGGTTCACACCCAAAAAAGCTCGCAGTGACTCTATATACAGGATCACACCCAAAAAAAAGCTCGCAGTGAATCGTAGCTCCTATCTCACCTCTACCAGCTGCCTTTAAGTCAGCCACCCTGGTGCTGCACATCTGAGGTCTGACCACTCTGGGAGGTTTGGAATGACAAAAATTCTGAGCCCCAGGCATCCTCAGGCAGAATAACGTGGGGCTGCAGAGCCGTGGAGGGAGAGCGGTGCCGAGGAAAAGCTCCGGAGGGCCGCAGGTTCCTCTCGGCCCTGCCATTTTGGGTAGGAAGAACCGGGCTTTTTCGCTCCGGGATTCAGAAACACCCTATGGAGCGTGACGGGCCGGTATCGCGCGCTCCTGCCTCTACGCGGGCATCTTGAGGGAGCTGCTTATGTTTTGATGTCACCGGTTGCTGGAGCGTGCGGAGCGCTGAGCTCATTTCCTTCCCGTGCCCCCGGGGGCTCTGCGCACCCCCGGCAGTCCCCCAGCATCAGGCATGTTCCCAGCGGTGTGGGGTTGCCCGGCGTGGGCAGGGAGCCCACAGCCTGCCCCGCACCCCGCCTGTACCCCATGTTTCTTTTAGTTCAGTTTTCAGTCACCTTTTCTCACCCTGTCAGGGGCGAGAGCTGGCTGGGGCCGGCTTCTGCAGACAGAAACCGGGGCAGCGAATGCAAATTCCTGCCTGGCCGTGGGCTGCTGTGAATGCGTGCATGTGAGAAAAATATTCGCACATCCACAGCAGAGGTGCTGTCGGTGTTCAGCCGGTACGCAGCTCTGCGGCCCCCTCCCACCGCCCTCCGCCTCGCAGCAGCCTGACTTGCGGTTTCCCTCCTTAATCCTCCAGATTAGCCAAACGTGTGCCGGTTGCGGGGTGCTTTGGGCCAAAACTGCGCCCTCCTGCATTTCTTCTTCCCACGTTTCTGGTCCTGCAAACCCGATGCCCATCAGCCGTTCCCCTGCCCTGAGCCGGTGCTGGGCTGGCGGTGGCAGGGCTGAGGTACCAGTCTGGGTGAGCAGGGATAAACTGGGATGAGGTGGGAGCTGTGGAGGGCGGCTGTCACTCTCCCGGGGAAGGAGAAGTTCACGGGAGGGATAAGCGCATGGGTATGGATATCTTGCTGAGAGGGTTTTAAGCTTGTAGGCACTCGATAGTCCAAGCTTGCAGGCTGCGTGGTTGTAGCCTGTACGGGGTGGGCTGGGGCATGCCGGCACAAAGGGGTACCCGGGGTACGGAACGCTCCCCTCCATACGCCTGGCTCATTCCAAGAGGCATCACTACGGCTGAGTGTGAAGCACGAGTGGGTTTTGTCCATTTTTGTCCTGGGAAGGGTCATTTGGAGCCTTCATAACCGGGGAGCGGTTAACTTAGGGGCTGCAAATGGGTTTGCTTCTGACTGGCGGACATCTCCCATGCCCACCTTCCTCTGGGAACAGCTGATGGTCAATGCCCACCCGAGGGCTCCTCTTCAGCCAGGACTGCTTCATCCTCGTCTCCGTGCTGCAATTTGTGCCTTTCTCTGTGACTCTGCTCCCAGGTAGAATTGCTTCCCAGCGAGCAAAAATGCAGTACGGCAGGGCTGCCCCAGCCTCTGCTCACCCACTGGGCTTGTCGTCTTCTCTTACTAGTTCAAAATCACCCAGCTTTTATTTCAGACTAAGGCTGAAAATGTCGTATAACATAAATACACCAAGCCCTGGAGAAAGTTAAAGCCTTCCAGCCTTTAAATGCTTTTTAGCGATCCTCCAAATCTAAAAATGAAGCATCGCAGCCTCTGACCTTGCTGGTTAGGTGCCTCGAGCAGGAATGGCAACCTAACAGCACCCGGAGGGGAGCAGGCGGTTGTTGCCCGTCCCTGTGAGGGAGGGAGCCAAGGCAAGGCTGGGTTCCCCGAGCATCCAGGCTCAAGAGCTCAGAGCAGCACCCGCATACGGGCCTCCCTTTTAAGGACGAGCCTTGAGCAACAGCCTGCAGCCGGGCTCTGCGTTGCGAGGGCTGGGTGTTCTCATTTACACGTCATTACCCAGCGTTGCACAACGGCGGGGGGCCGCTTGCCCGGCGTGGGGTGCTCCCTGGTGGGTGGCGATGCTGCCCGGTTGGGTGCGTGCTCTGGGGAGGGCTGTGGCCCTGGGAGCGCTCGCTTCTTCCAGTTGAGCTTTCCCTGATGGGTGAAGGATGGCCGTGAGCCGGCACCTTATGGCCCGTTGGCTCTCTCCGTCGCCCCGAGGGTGGGTGCTGGCTCCATCCCCCGGAGGGTGGGTGCGCGGCGGGGGCGGGGGGGGGGGTCCGAGCTGTTGCAGCCGCTCAGGTTTCCCGTGAAAGCACCAGAAATGGATGGCGGTGAGCGATGCCTCCTGCCCCTCCGAATAACCCCTGGGTGCTCACCTGAGCTGTGGGCGCTGGCGTGTTTGCAGTAACCCGTCCAGCGGAAGGCCGGGAGGGCGAGCGGGGGGGACGCTGCTGCTGTCCCCTGCACACAATGGGGACAGATGCGGGAGGAAGCGATTTGTCTACAACTGGACATGGACAGACGCAGATGTTCTGCTTCCTCGGCTGATACTGTAACCGCTAATCAGATTTCTCACTCTCACCGCCAACTCCTTCCTGGTTAAAAAGCACAGCTTTTTCTTTTTTTTTCCTCCCCCCTCCTCTCTAAGGTGCAATTTATGATTCATTTAAAATGTCCTGCCAGGATATTTCAGCTGGTATGTGATCTCCATTACGTGGCTGTGCATAGAGCAAACAGAACAGCAGCAATGGTGCTTATTTCGTGCTGTTATAGCTCACACAAAAAAAAAAAAAAAAAAAAAAGAGCAAGATGCAAAGTACAGCTGCAAGTAGATGACAAGGATACAATGCTTGGCAGCCAAATTGCTCTCTCCCCTTGTGAATGGAGGTGTCTGTGTATTTTCCTTCCCACTTAAAATAGAAACATATAAATTATCACTGCTTGTTTGTATCAGAGCACCTGCGTAGTCTGAGTTCTACAAAGCCTCCATCTGCTCACCTCCCTGCATCCGGCAGCCTGGGCACTGGGCAGAATGGGGGGGGAAGCAGGGAGAGCAGTGGGGAGCACCAGCCCCCCCCCAGGGCTCCCTCCGAAGCTCTGGGCACCGGGAGGGCAGAGAGGACACAAGCTGCCTGCAGCATCCCTTGCACAGCCATCACGCCTGGACCTCCCCACTGGTCCCACCGACCGCGGCCTCGGCACAAGCTACCCGCGAGTTTGGAGTTTACGCACTGAAATTGCTCATCGAAGGCTGATCCTGCGCTGGGGCTTGGCGGTGGGAGAACCGGCACAAAGTCCTTGAGCAGAGCGGCGCAGCACCCTCCCATCAGGCTGGACCCTCCTGGCTCTTCCCAGTTAAGGTTGCAGAGACATCCCTGGTCAAACGCTTGGACTAAGCAAGCCTGGGAGGCTGCATCATGAGAGAAAATTTTCCTGCTGGAAAAGTTAATGCTGCAACTTCAGCATTGTATTACATACACGAGAGAAGCATTTAAACACCCGGTGTCCGTGTGCAGCTTTTACAAGCACAGCCTGGCAGCCCTGCAGCCTTTGGAGGGCTGCTGGCGAGATGAAGCCTGACCAAGGCGGGGTGGATTTCTCCAACATCTTTTTGTTGCTAGAAGCTGCATCTCAGCCGGCCTCGGGGATTTTACTCGGGCATCCAGCGAGGATGGGCGACAGCAATAATGCCCGGGCAGGTGGACAACCTATTGCAGATGTCTGAAGAGCCGGGACCCACAGTGTATTTGCCGGGTACCGGCTGCAGGTCTTCAGCCCGTGGCAGAGATGATGGAGCTCATTTTTGTCTCTCCAATAGCAGGGGGGTAGGGAAGGACTTTGGGAACAAGGGTGCCATGGTGAACAAATGTAAAAGGGGGTCGTGCCACTCTGCAGGTGACGGTCAAAGGGGTCACCTTTGGGCAGGACAAGGGCTGCGTGGTTGAACGCTGCCTAGCGTGGCGGACCCTGCGCCGCAGCACTGATGACGACACGGTGGCAAGTGCTGACGCAGTCTCTCAGCTTGCAGCTCACCCTTTTGTTCGGCAACACACCTCGGACGTTCAGCAGAACAAACTATTTGCTATCGGCTCTGCTCTTTGCTAACCTTGGGTTTATTTACTCAGTAATTTATCAGCCAGGGCCCAGGCCAGCGTCCTAGGGCCACCATCAGACTCCACCAAGCACCAGGAGAGCGGGTGTGTGCCACCACGACGTTTTCGCCTCTTCATCCTTCTGGGCTGCTCAGGGATGGCAGGGGATTCTCTCCCATTCCTGCTCTCTGAGGATAAATAATGTGGGAATAATAGTCCCCTTCCAGACTCCAGGCTGTTGCTGCCTTCTGGCCCATGTCTTATCGCCCCAAATGCTGAATTACGCCTTGGCTGCTGCTGTACGCTCCTCGTTTGACGGGAGCTCGGGGGCAGCGGTGCTTCTGCTTGGGTGATCTGCACGGGGTCACTGCCGGGGCCGGAGGGAGACGCCGGGTACGTGCAGGGCACGACTCCGTTCCTGCCGGTCGGGAGCCAAACTCCTGCATGGGAAAGGCTGGGCTGGCTGCAGGCTGGCAGGCAGTGCTGCTCTGCTCCAGCCATACTTAGGCATGCCTGGGTGTCTTGGCTGGTATCCAGCGCTAGTAAATAGCATTAGAAATGCAATGAGACCCGTTGGGAAAAAAAAAAAAACAAAACCAAAACCCTGACCATCCCACCAACCAGAGGCACGGCGCCTGGAGAACGCAGAGAGCCTTCCCGCAGCCTGCGCTAACGTACGACTGTTGCTTTGGTGGTTGTCGTGACGCTTTTCCAGAAAAGCGGTGGACCTTGCTGAGCCATCGCTGAAGCAGAGGGGCCGCAGGCGAGAGCGAATGCTGCTGGGCGAAGGACACCGTCTCCAGCCCGTGGGTCACCTCAGGGGACATCTCCTCCAGCCTCAGTGGCAGAGCGGTGCCCGGGCAGAGCCGTGTTGTGTCCCGCCTGAAGCCTCTGCCGCTGGCTCGTTTCGGCGACGGCACAGCCGGTACGGACCCAGCAGCCTGGCGCTTGTACACGATAACACCGGCGGGTCAGAGGCATCTTGTAAAAGCAGCTGAACTTTCTTTCCTTAAAGTATTTGACCTACTGCAACCCGGGCTGCGTGACTGTGACACTGGTGGCAAACGTATAGTTATCTGTGTCAGAAGAATAGAAACCTGAATCGCTTTTGGTGGGGATGGCATCGGGGCTTCTGCAGCATGTTCGCTGCGGGGGCACTGGGTGGGAGCTGACGTAATTAGCTGCTCGATGATGATTATGCCAGTAAAGAGACTTTGCCTGGCGGTGTAAAAGGAACTAATGCATTGCCAGCTTATTTAATCTCAATAAATCATTTTAAAATATTCAGCTGTTATTTACATTAAAGCAACATTTGATGGCTGTGGGCAGAAACATAGAGGAGATTCAATATTTGTTATACATTAATTGAGCAGACTTAGGTGAGTAAATTTACTTTAATAGTTTTTTGCCTAATAATATTAAGCCTAAAAGAGAATGAAGGAGGGGTTTGCTGGAGCATTCGGAGCTGTGAAAATCTGTTGGTTTCTCACTGTCTGATCATGTTTTATAGAGCTTAGGAGAAAAGTTGAGCCTCAGTTGTCTCACAGGCCATGCCGCCTTTGCTTGGTGGTGGTTTATGACGGGGGTGCAGCTGTGTGCAGCGGCTCACTAACGAGACTCTTCATGCCTTGGTCTGGTAATAGGTATGCACTTTATTTTTAAGCACATGCTTAACTTCTGTTAACTTAAAGCAGTGTCCCACCAAATAAGTGTATTAAGGCAATAACAAGGTAGGTAGGTAGTGAACAATTTTAGAGCAGCGAACTATCCCTAATTTCACGTTGGCCTCTTCTGGCTGGTAGCTCAGCAACCACTTGTGACCATTCTCTGTAGTCACAGCAGCGACCACCGTCGTTACCTGGGATCAATCCACTGAATGGAGAGACGTTGGGAGGAATTTGCAACGCATCCCTGCGAAAATAAAGAACTAATCTAAGGAGCGTGGTGTTCACTGTGAGTAACTATCATCTCCACTTTAATGAACACCATCTCTTCCCTGTGCCGACAGGCCTGCAGCACCCTCCATTGCTCAGCTCTGGCTCTTGCAGACCCGGAGCGTGGCACGTTTTTTCGTCTCCTCCTCGCAGAAGGGGGCCCCGCTTAAATGTGGTCCTGGCTGCAACTCTGCTATGTGCGCTGGGGAAGAGCGAGCAACACTAAAATAAACATCCCACCATCACAGCCACTGGAAAATTAAGTGACTTCTTAGCTGGTTTGTAAACCTTCCAGCTGAAGCTTACCTTTGCAGAAGAGTTCAGGAGAAAAGCAGATGGAAGAAGCCTTATTTGGGGTCATGTATTTTCAGCAAGAGACAGCACCGAATGTCACCAGCGTGGTGGACACCGGCCCCGGCACGGCACGCTGAGCCGCGGCGGCTTTTCCTTGTGTTCCTGTGCACCGCCTGATGCAGACACACAAAACTCTTGACCCTGCAGTTTCTCTTTCTGAACAATGGTCCCTTTTGCATTTTCCAGTCTCACTACAATAGTTTTTGGGCTGTGAAATGACTGAGGCAGCAGAGGAGCAACTGAAGTGATCAACTAAGCATGAATAGCACAAGCCAAGGAGCCACATTTTTTTTTCTTCCCACGTGCAGAGCTGTAGGTCAGCAGCAGCTCTCGGTGCTCCTACAGCACTGACTAAGCTTGGCCAACGTTGTAGCTCAAGACTCAGGCTTTGCCAAGACATTGGATTTCTGGGAACTTGCTCCGAATCAAATCTTAACATTTTCAGGTCCCACAACCCCAGACCACCTCTGGCTCACGAAAACTTAACACGGGGTTTTGAAAGCAATGGGCTTGGCCTCACTGATGCCCCATCTGATAATTTCTCATCTTCTGGACCAGTGAGACTTGGTAATAATGAGAGAAAAGTGCAGGAGAAACCTCTCCGTGGCTGGACTTGCCCTTTAGACATCTACCCCCGTGGAGCATGTTCACGGTTCAGCAGTGCCTAAATGTGGCCGCTGCTGCCGCGTCCTCTTGGCCAGCCCCGGCGGTGCCCGAAGCGAGCCCCGCTCGAAGCGGCCGCGCAGAAGGAGCCGAGGGCTCCCCCCAGCCCCTCTTTGCTGCCCGGTTCATGTTGGCAGACCCCCCCCCCCCCCTCCACTTACCCTCCTGTCTTTGTAGCTCGCAGGAGGAGAGGGACGCACGGCTCGCACGGAGGCGACCGCAGCGTGATTCACAGGCACAGCTGCGGTTCTGTGGGAATAAAACCCTCCCCTGCCTCACGGGCCGGAAGAAAATCAGAACAAACGTTCTTAGGAAAGGAGGAGCAGGGTAGCCAAGCCAGAGTAAACAAGTGCTGAGAGAAGGGTGTGGGAAGGGGGGCACACGCGTGTCAGCCAGCAGACGCTAACTGGCTGTAGAGAGGACAGTAATGGGTTTCTCATGATGTCTTTCTGGCAGTCACTGGTTCTTCGTATCCCCAAAAAGCGATCCAACTGATGCTTTGATGTTGGCATCTGTTCTGGTTGCACCCAAACCAGCTCGACTTTTGCTGCTTTAGGTTCCGGCCCCGTTTGTGTCCCTGAGCATCAGCCACAACCTTTGTTTTCTTGGCCATGAAGGCACCCAGTCCGTGGGGTTAGGAAAGATGCGGGGCAGAGCATGGCTCTGCACCCCTCAGCACTGCACCCGCTTGTCCCTGGGCCACCACAGAGCTTCTTCGTAACATGTGAGAGCAGCAGGTGCCCAAGGAAGGCGTTTACTTAAAAATCTGGACCTTTACAACCAGTTTTGGTGGGTCAGCAGAGCGTAAGCACCGTTTGACAGCAGCAGCTACGCGCAGCTGTGTGGTTTAACCCCACGGAGGGCTTCAGAAGCTGCAGGTCCGAGTCTTTGCGTGGCTTCAGGGCCCCTCGATGGTGCGTGTCCTACAGAATTGGCACATCACATACATGAGCAGCGGAGGCCAACACCAGCCCCGGGAGCTAGGCGAAGCTGCCCGTACCAGCACGGTTGCTGGAGGATGCACAAAGCAGGGATGTCGAATGGGGGGAGAAGAGCCCGGTGTCCCTGGCTCCCAGCTCCACGCCTGGATGTGAGATTCTGCATGGAGACACAAACCCTAACTTGTAACTCTCCTAAGCGATCCATCAGCAGCAGTTGCTTTCAGATGCTGGCTCAGAAAAGTCTTTCAGGGTATTTGTTATCCAGCCACAACAAGCTCGCGTGGGCTGCAGTCTGGCATGTGTAAGCCAGGAGTTGCACTGTTTGGGAAACTAGTAGGATTCCCGTTTTCCACACACATGTGTACTTCCCACCTTAGTGTATGAGGTAGCATGGGAAGGGACATCGCATTACGGGACTGCTGCAATCTCCAGTGAAAGCCAGCACTGCTGCAGGCATAAAAGCAGCCCAAGTTGAAACAAGCTGGCTGTGGTATAAAGGCTGTAAGCGTGTGGTGATGCTGGTTAAGACTTTAGCTACTCATTACAGTGTAGAGTTGAGAGCCAGCATTGTCTCAGCTGTAATAGGTCAGCCCAGAAGTTCATGTAGCCCAGCAGCATGTCCCGGCGTGCCCAGTAGTGGACGCTTAGAGCACGAGAGTAAGTTGGTGGTTACAGAGTGAGCCTTCCCGCTGTTCTTGCCCTCCTTGTAGTTGGTGGTTTAGGCTCACGCAATGATAAAGCCTTTTTTTAAGACTCCAAGTCCTTACCTCCTATCGAAGGATGTTCGTGGGCAGGGGCAGTGCTTGGCACCTCTCCGGAATAGTAAGTGAATCACCTCCCCAAATCACTTTGTGTAGGCAGAGAGCGCAGGTGAGCTTTTTTGCCCCTCCGCTGATCACAGAGGTGAGGTTCCCATGTGGGTGTGGGTGGGGCTTTTGTGGCATTAGCCAAAATGCCGATGACTTTAACTGCAGGGAAGTCACGAGCGCTCATTTATTTAATGGCTCTATCTTGGTTTTGTTCTTGATGCTGTAGGTATAATAGTCTGGTGACTGGCAAGCGGGCAAGAGGACTCATCGCTGTGCTGTGGCTCCTGTCCTTTGGAATTGGACTGACGCCGCTTATGGGCTGGAACAAAGCCATGAGCGGTTGCCCCAACACCACCAACGAGACAGGGGCTGACACTGGGACAGAGCACCATGGCTGTTTCATCTCATGCCTCTTTGAGAATGTGGTAACGATGAGCTACATGGTGTACTTCAACTTCTTCGGCTGCGTGCTGCTTCCACTTGCTATCATGCTGGGAATCTACATTAAGATATTCATGGTCGCCTGCAAACAGTTGCATCAGATCGAACTGATGGGGAACTCCAGGACCACACTGCAGAAGGAGATCCACGCAGCCAAGTCTCTGGCCATCATTGTAGGACTTTTTGCCTTTTGTTGGCTGCCCCTGCATATCTTGAACTGCATCACTCACTTCCATGAGGAGTTCTCCAAATCCAAGCCTGAGTGGGTGATGTATATGGCCATCATCCTCTCCCATGCCAACTCCGTCATCAATCCCATCATCTACGCCTACAGGATCAGGGACTTCCGCTACACCTTTCGCAAGATCATTTCCAAGATCCTCTGCAAGACGGATGGCTTCCCCAAGTGCCCCACTGACAACAACCAGCACCTGACTGTCTCCAACATTAACTCTCCGGTAGCCTCTGTGACCATATGACCTTGCACGTCCTGCTCCTAGGATTTTGCAGTCTGTCCCTGACACTACCCTTCCCTGTGCCTATGTGAACAGTTACAGCTAACTCCTCTAGGAGTGCTCGGAGATGACCACTATGCAGTTATGCAGCTGTAATTTTTTTTTTTATTTTTGTAATTAACATAGTGCCTCCTAGAGGAATAACCTGACCGGGAGATTGAGTGCAGCTCACCCTCGACTGTAAAGCCAGGTTGCGTGAGTGCTGGTAATCGTATTGAGTTTCCTTTCCAGGTCAGACATTGACTGTGGAAGCCCCACCTTCTGGGGGGTGTTTCCCTAATTGTGCTGCTCACGTCAAGTCCTAGGATCTTTATTTTAAATATTATTATTTTTTTTTTAATCTTTTGATTCATTTAGGAGTAATAATTTTGTGTCTGTTTTTGAGTTGTTCTTTTAAGTCCATACTTGACAGCACTTTGGTAATACCCTAATTAATTATTCCATCAATTGTTTGATGCAGCTAGTATTCTCTGATGGGAAAAAGTCTTACTTAGCCCTGTTGCTGGTGTGAAACTGAATCTGCGTTCCAGGCTCTGAGGGACGTGACCGTGTTGATGGGAAAACAAGATCAGAACTGGCCAGCTATTTTTGGCCCCAGTATGGAAGGCCTACTTACTGAAAGAGAAAAATTTTAGATAAGAGTTGACTGAAGTTTTAGAATAGCAGTTTCATTGCCTCTAAATCACTTTGGTCCACAGGATTGTGCAGACCAATGCTTCAGGTTTGATTTCAAATCTGTTTCCAGCTATCAAAATGCAAAAGGCAGAAGTGCCCTAATAGTCCTAGCTAGTCTGATCCAGAGTCATCGAGGTTAGTGCAAACACTCCCTTGGTGACATGATCTCTACAATTAGGTTTTTGCTCCCAAGACAAAACTTGACAGCCTTGCAGTGCTTCCAGAAGTGCAGGTTTTTTTTTTAGCTGTGATTGCTGGATGCTGCAGCTTGCCTGATTCCTAAAACTTGGTCTTGCGGGGGTTCTTCTGTAGCCCAGTAACCCCCAGAAGCTGTGAGTGCTTTTTTTTCTAATAGCGATTTTTTTTTTTTTTAAATTTTTTTTAACCCTGACCTGCATCAGTAGCAAAAGAGACTGGAAGGGAGCTAAGAAGCTAGAATGCCTTAACTGGCGACCTGATTTTGGCCAAGCTCTTTGGGGAAGAAGCTCACCTCGCAGATTGTCTAGCCTGGCCTCTGCAGTTCGCCACGGAGTCCTGGCCCTTTGTAAGGACAAAGCCCACTCACCAGTGAAGCAGACTTAATTAATTTGCACTGCAAGTTAATAACTCTCTGCAACCACAGCTCAGTAATTACCGCACTTGATTTCATATGTAACTGTGATAGGCAAAACTAGACAAAGGTAGAAGGAAGAGTGCATTAATAGCTGAAGTACAAGCTCCACTTCTCCAGACTGCATGACGGCACGTGCACTGCTGTAAATGAACCAGTGTTTCTGGCATGCCTTTTATTTAGCAGGGCACTTTCATTCCACAACTGAGAGGAACAGGGAGGGGAGTCAGAAAAACACCAAACAGCCTCCCTCCTTCGTGCCCAAAAGCCAACTGGTACAGAGACACAGCTGTTCTTGACTAGTTCAGACCTGCCATCACGTTGTGGCCCTCCTACAAACGGGAGTCTTGCCTGAAGGTCCTTACGTGGTAAAGTGGTACCACCTCTCTCCGAAGCGCTCAATGTCAGCAGCATCACCATGTGACCAGCGAGAAGCTGGAGTGCAAGGATGTGTATTAAATGTGGTTTTCAGTGGTAACGCATGCAGGGGGAGAGATAGGGAGCAGGCCTTTTAGAGCCAGGTGGCAGGGAAGGAAGTTTAAACACAGCCAGTTCCTGAAGAACAGGTCCAGTGGACAGACTGTGATGCCTGGAGCAGTTTGTCCCTGATAAATTGTACTTGAATCACATAGAAAACAGCTATCTATTTTTTTAACTGCATTGCACTAAAAGGGGGGTAATATAAGACCCCAAGAGTTTCATTTCTCTGGCGTATATAATGACAAATATGGTGTAAAATCAGCTGAAAGGCTGAAGAAATGCTGTTCCTGCAGCATCTGCTAAGCCAGCTGGCATGACCTGCAGGCAGCAGCTGCAGGTATGACTTGGGGCCCACCATGCGAACAGAGAATGGTTCACTAGGAGGGATGGATTTTGCTACCGTGTGTGTAGCAGCCCAGCCGTAAGAGCCAGCCCCAAACCTGGGTGAATCACCAGTAAGCTCTGAATGGGTTTGTACACGTTTATGCAATGTCCAAATTTAGCTACAGCTCAGTATCTCAGATACTGGCATTTCCAAGAAGAATCTGAATAGTTAAAGTTACTGTCCCAAGTGTTTCTCCTTTAACAGCCCCATTCAGCTTTGCTGCATCTGCCTTGGTCATAGTCCAGCTAGCACATGTAGCCACCTCCTGCCATTTGGGCAGGGTTTGACTCTCTCCTCCTTTCATTCCTCCCCTTCGGTATTATCTTTGGCTGTGTTCCTTCTGTTAATCATGGCTGGAAACAAGCAGGGTTTCACCTGCAGGTCTGGCAGTGTTACAAAGTGGTTGCAAGCCACATCTATCCTTACAACAAAGAATGTAATCTCTCCCCTCCTGCTGGCTGAAAATGAACCAAACTCTGGACAGCACGAACAGACTGAAACACACAGCGCTGCAATACAGAGAGAGCCGGTCCCAGAACACTTACTGGTATGCGACAGCTTGCACTGCAGCTCGGCATCCACGACTGCTACCTTTCACATGCCTCTTATGAGCCAGAATTCCTGCAGACAGATGTGGCGTATCCTTAGTATGACTGTGCCATTGGGTTGTTAGCCATTATTAACTACGGCCTGAGTCACCACGGTCTTTAGGCACATTAAGTGCCTTTGTGGATCTGAGCCAAAGTAATTTCAAGGCAAAATAAAAATAGGACACCTCCCCTGCCCCCCCTGAAAAGAAAGCTCTGATGGTTTCTATAAAAATGTGAAGTCAAAATGGCAGAGGAACTTTCTGCAGCAAGTGCAGCTATAGCTATTCAGCTATCACTCATTACTGCTCTGATGTACATAGGATGGATGTGTTTTCCTCACGTTGCTCAGATTTTGTATTTGCAGTAACTGTTATTTACATACAGAACGCTTAATTTACCACCTACACAACCTGGCTCAGCCTGTGCCCCATTATTTCTTGTGGTGTTGTGTTCACACGGTGTATCATACGAGGCCACGCTGTACTCGAGGAGGAGCCCAATCTCAGAGCACAGGCAGGGAGTCACAGAGCTGGAAGGAGCTGGTACCCAGCTCACTGGCTGGTTTGTGGAACAGGGAGCAGCAGTCTCCTTTCCCCCGTGTCTGATGTGGACAGCCTTGCCTTGCCTGCCAGCATGAGGTGGTCGACTTCTCTGAAATGGGTCGATTTAAAAGCACAGCAACCAGGGTGATGCTTCCAAAGATCCTGCATTGCAGTAAGCACAGTGGAAGCGCAGACCTGTCATCAGCCTCAAGGTGCTGAGGGGTCCCTGCCCCAGTCCCTGGTACAGGTTTGGCACTGATGAATCAGAAATTGCTGAGCAGCCAGCTGCAAAAAGCCACTGCATTGTCACTCTGTCGGAGGCCAACTCTACAAAGCCATGCAGGCACGGGAAGGGCAGTGGGGTTAGTCAAAGCACAAGCAGAGCTAAGAAGGTTTAATGGATTGCTAAGAGACCTGCTGGACTGATTGTATCCCCACATCACAAGCACACAATATTACAGATTAGTTCAAACATCTTCAGAAATCCCAAGAATAGCCTAAATAAATAAATGAAACTGAAGTCAACACAGGCTTCTTAACATTTATTAATTAATCTATCAGTGCAAGGCTGCTAATTAACATCATGCTTGGCTGCAGCACAGGAAGAAATCTACCAGCCATGATGAATATTTGACAGCCTTGTAGATACAAAAAATGCCAGCTACACAGCCGGGAGGGTACACAGAAAGCACATCCGCCTGTGATCCAAATCCTTCATCCTTCATCCTCCTCCTCAGCCAGTAAGATGCTTGTGAGCTGCTCCTCAGAGACAGTTAGTTCCTGGCAGGCTCCCACGGCCTGACTGAGGTAGACAGCAAGTATATGTTTGCACTGCAAATAATAGCGCAGCCAAGTTAACAGGAGGAGCAACGCAGGAATGTCATGCTCTATCTGGAAGCCACAAAAATCCATCCTGGCCAGAATGGGTCTAATGAAGCGCTCACCCCTCCCAGGAACATGGTTCCCTCTTGGCATGCCAAGCCCTGGCACAGGCTGGTGCTCCAGTTGCCCCAGGTTAGTTCTGCCGTCAGGATAATAAATACAGGGATCTGACACACAGCGAAGTGTTACTGGCTCCTGCTGCCCTTCCCGCAATTGCAGAGCAATTGGTTACCCTGAGCCCTTCCTCACTGGCACCAGGTGAACTGCACCACTTCATCAGCCAGACTCCATGTGGCAGTCCCATTAGCAGCAGTAGCCCTTGTTCCAAGAGACCAGGGATTATTCATCTCTTGAAAGTCAGAACAGTAATGCATAATTAAGAACAAAAGTCCTCCCTAGCCCTTGTAAGGCCTAGCTCCACCCAAATACCGCGACTCCCAGAGGCCAGATCATGCAGTGGATCAGGCACAGCCTGCGTGGCCAACTCAACACTCATGCGTTTGCTCCCTTGGAAACATCAGGCTGCTCAGGTTCAAGGAGCAGAGCACAGCCTTCTCCCCCGCTCCCTGTCCTGGCCCCAAGTTAAGGCAGACAACTTACCAGAAGGCTCTCGCTCTTCTGCAATACAGTAAAACCAAAAGCAGGACACGTGCAGAAGTGGCAGGAACTGTAGCAGGTGTAGAGTTTGCCTGAGCTCCCAAGGACCTGAAACAAAGGCAGCCGGAGGGGGCAGGAGTCAGAGACAGCATTCACTTTTAATTTCTCTAACTTGGCCTGTATCTGGCCCGATATCCTCTCCACAACCACTCACAGGCATGCAACAGGCAAGCAGGTGCTGCAATACAAAAAGTCCCCAAACGCTGCATCGACCCGTCTAAGCTTGAAGCTCCTTGGCTTTCTCAGGGTCTCCGTACACTTCTCTCCCTGCAGGCAAGGAAGTGCTCCTGTACGTACGCTCGTGCTTGCAGCAGACCTCGGCTCCAGTGACTTATATGCTACTAAGAGATCAGGAAAAGGGCAGTAGCACAAAGCTCTGTCCCCTGATCTCCCAAAGCCGGTAGCACGGCGAGCTGCCAGCCCCTCCAGCGAGCTCCCTACCCCAGTACTGGCAGGCACAGGATAGTTGAAGATGACAAACGTTTCTTGACACAGAAAGCTCATTTGTGAATCCAGGGCCACCATGGACCTGGGGATGGAAGGACAGCAGCAGTGAGCACTCGCAGTGAGGCCTTTTCTAACCAGTTTCAGTGGCTGGAGGCTGCAAAGGCTCTTGCTGTTCTGCTCCCCAAACCAGCTGCAGCTATTGGAATCCAGTTTTGTCTGAATAAACAAAGTTGAAGTCTCCAGAGAAGAAGCCTCCCTGCTCCATCTCTGGTTTGCGAACAGCACTGCTGCCTTTTCCTACATGCTGTTCCTCTGTAAGTCTGGTACTGAGGCATATTTCCTCTGCACCATGGGCACGGGATGCAGGCAGCCAGGGGAGGGAAGCGTTCATTTCCAGCACGGCAAAGCTGACAGGCAAACTGTGAGCTGTTGGAGCTCGCTGCATGGTATAGAAAAGCCAAGCTACGGATTATTTCTCTTTTGCTTTCTTCAAGACTGGAAAATAGCTTTTAGAAAGCTACTTTAAGAGCCAACTGCTCTGCCCTCTCCTCTTGCAAGGGAAGGGTCTGAAGGGACAGAATACACTCGCAGCCTTTTAGCAGAAACCTCTGCTCAATAGCATGGGCTTTACTAATGCTCTGAGGCCTAAAATGAGTGCACCCCGTGGCCAAAACACAATTACCACAGAATATTTGCCATGATGTGTCTCATATCTGCCACGGTGAGAGCAAGTGCTTTGTGTCAGCTCTGTGGCCTCAACAGCTGGCACTAACTGTTCCTGGATATTCCAGAGAATGGTGGGGATTTACATGGGTGTAATCACCAGCAGTGCCCTCCTCTGCACACAAGCCCCTGGGCTCTGACGGCACACCACACTCCTCTCCTATACCAGGCTTTAAATTCTAGTTGGGTTTGTGGTACACATACACCTAAATCCAAAGATAAACACAAAAAAGTGAAAAGAGAGCGGAGCTCTGCAGAGTGCTGCTTCCCTCCAGGATGCCCCTGGCACTCCTAAATCCCTCGAGAGGAACACTGTCCCTCCCGGTCCAGAGCTGCACTTGCAAGGGGAGCCTTCCCCTGTCCCCTGGAGCTCTCTCTGCACTCCTTGGCTGAAAGGTGACGTCCACAAGTTTAAGCTCTCCCACAGAAGCGCCTATGACTCATAATCCCCCTTACCGCCAGCAGATTCAGGACACAAGACTCACATTCCTATTTCAGGGTAAACCATTCTTTTTTCAGTCTGGCCTTTACCCTGGGCCCTCCTTATACTCCAGGCTGAGTTTGTTTCACTTGTGATAAGTTTGTTTTTCTCTAGCCCCTTTGATTGTTTTTTCCAAGATGAAGTATTCCGATGGTGCCTTTCTTTCAGAAGTGTTTTCCTTTGAGGAGCGGGGGGGAAGACACAGACGCTGCCAGATTTGGGCTGAGTTTAGCGTTCCCCCGTCCTGACCTAGATGGCAAGAATGCAGCTTCTGCCTAATAAGGCAGAATATAAAATCCAAAGACCAAGAGAAAAAGGTGCCTCTGCTTCTGGCCAGCTGCAGCCAAGCCAGGCACTGGGGTGCTCTCTTGGCCCTGAGATGCTGTGAGATTTCCTTCCGCTGCCCTCATCTCCAGGCGCTTGATAGCTGCACGGAGAGGAAAAATCACCTTGGTGGTGGTGTCCCTGCCAGCGTGCATGTGGGGATGCAGGAGGGCCAGCTGTGGCACCATGGCAGCTAGTGCTGCCACCGGCATACAGCTAGGCAGCACCACAGTCTCTGACAGGACCCGATGCTCAAATCCTTCACGCTGGGGCAGGCTGCCATACAGTTCTAGGAAATCAATTAAAAAAGACATAAAAAAGAAGAATCCAATAAAAGTGCAGGATGTGAGCAATGCAAGTGACAGTTGGCAGGAGGGCTAAAGCACTGCCTCTCCCCCTGCTAACTGGCTTCACTCCCACAGCTCACAGCATTTCTGCAACTCAGGCGTAGCTAACAGGCACCCCAACCGCCGCCTGCTCACCACTTTACACATGCTGAATCCAGCACAGCTCCACCATCAGCCAGCATCCACCATCTCTGCAGCAGGTAAGACTTACTTATCCCTGACCTGGAGTTACAAGGGTTGGCTTTAGTCTGCAGCGTAGGCAGGTATTGTACAAGCTCTTCTGGGATGATTAACAACTCTGAGGTAACATCAGCCCTTGAATACCCCATCAGCGCTACTCCTCTATTAAGCAGCAAGGGCACTAATGCCTGAGCATTAAAAGACAAATCATAGCTTTCACTTGACTGAGGGCTCTTCTCCCATCTCAGTTCCTGAGGGCAAGAGCTGCCTACACCACAGGCTGCAGTCCTAAGGCCTGTCTGAGCAGAGCCATTTTCCCCCGAAGCTGTACCCAAGGTGTGCTGGGTGATAGATATGGAATGCAAACAGCATTCTAGCCCGTGAAGTATCAACATCTCAGATTTGGCTATGATAACCCAAAGGAGTTTCACAGTAGGACCAGCCTCATAGCCTCAAAGAGAACAGTTCTCCAGATCCAGCTGCAAATGAAAGCACCACCTCACATTCCAGCTCAACCACATCTGGGTGCAAATGGCAGAGCTGACTTTCTGGGGAAAAAGTGAAAAGGATGACTGTGCATGTTGTCCAGGCAGCCACGGATGCCCTCCCACTCCCCACTGCACTGGGCAAGCTTCTCTGCTGAGGGAGAAGCGCACACAGCTGGGATACATGCCTACACCAAACACACACATGAATGAAGAGCCAGTCATGCTACCCAGCTACTCCTAAGTGCAGTATCCCACTCAGTGTTTCGGTTTCTACGTCCACAGATTGCGTTCCTGTCACTGCTCCAGGCAGCGTCCTCAGGGGAGGCTCTGCTCTTTATTTTTGCATCTCAGACAGCTGTGCTGAGGAAGGATTTCGCAATTGGACCAGCCTCACAACCCCAGAGAAAATACCTCTTCAGATTCCTCTGTTAATGAACTCAGCAGCATGGCCTTAATCAGCAATCACACTCCACTAAAGAGGAATGCTGCTCAGAAGCACACATGTACCTGTAGGCTGCCTGTCAGCTGGGAGGACACAGGCAAAAACCTTCGGTGATGCAGGGGGGCCGCTCAAGTCATACCCATCAGCTACAAAGTGCCTGGCTGAAGGCTGGGCTTGGCCTACATTAACTCCTGGTGACCAGCCCTGATTTACCTGTCCAGGGGTTCCTTCCCCTCAGGGGAACTGGCGGCTCCCTCTACCTGCAGAGGCAGGAGGTGAGCGGTTCTGACACTCGCTCTTTTCCAACGTGCACCAGTTGAGCCAACTGTTGGGGCCATCAGTAGATATTAATCAATCAGCAACTCCCATTCAGTGACTGCAGGATTGCCTCCAGCAGGAATTTTTGGCTCCTCACTTCAGTGGGGAGAGGGCTGGGTAGTGTGGAGGGGTGCCTGCCTTGCTGCAGCACACGCAGTTTGAGGCAGCGCTGTTCAGCAGCGACCCTGCCCAGACCAGAACAGGGTGTCAGGGCAGCACCCAGCACATCCAAGCCCTCTCACCATGCTTCTCTGAACTCCTCCATGTCTCACGAGGCTTCCTGCATCTAAGAGATGAATATTAGGCCTCTTAAGATGCAGATAACTCTGCCATGCTGCAGAAAAGCTGTGAGCATGTGAGCACATATTTAGGCTCCCTGGGAAGACCAGAGACTCTAAGCAGTCCCTGTCATCCTTCACACAAGAGTGCTAAGTGAAGACTATATCCCAGTCTGCAAAGCTCTGCCTTAGCCTGCATGGCCCGACAAAGCTCTGCAAGGAGAATGTGACCATTCTCTGCCCAGTGGCATATTCAGCTGAGCAAAAGTAAAAAAGGAAAAGCCTTTAAGCATTCAATTAGTAAGGCAGCTGATTATAAGGGTCCTGGAAGCAGTGCTTCTTAGGCTTTACCAAATAACCACAGGCAAGCCCTCAACTCAAATCAAAGGCTGTGTTCTTGAGCTCTGTATGTTTATGAATCATGCCTCTCTGGAGGGGCCGATCTCCTCTCCAAGGCCCCAGAAGCGATAGACTCCACGTGCAAAACGAGCAATGCAAGCTCTGAACACGTGAAAAATGCTTGTGTCATTACCGAGGCCTGGCTTCACAGCTCTTCTCTTACCCTAGATGACCCCACAAAGCATCTCAGCACCTCCAGTGAAGGAGAAAAGGCCCTTTGCAGGGAGGATATTTGGAAATGTTCCTCTTGGCTGCTGCGACAGTGAGCAAAGAGATTCCCCCTTCTCTGGTGTGTGAAAAGGCACAGCACCAAGTTCAGCAATAGAGGGGGCTGTGCTATCTGAAGGGGTTAGTAGTGCTAAGTAGAAGGAATTGGGTGCTTCTTCACCAAAAACTTATGGGCACAGGGTCCCACTGCTTATACAGCCTTAGCTAGGGCACAGCACACGGTGTGTCTCTGACTGTGACCCCATGGGCCGGATGGAGCTGGTCAACAGCTCACAGAATGGACAGACTGTCCCCAACAGAGATGCCACGGGTGCTGTTGCACAGTAGAGCAAGGAATTGTGCATACCACAGAAAAGTCAGAAGTGCCAATGGCTCCTCTTTTTACCTAATGAGTCTCAGCTCCATCTCCGATCCTGTGCTGTAGGGAGTTTGATCTTTAGGGCTAAGGTGAGCTCTTCTCCCTAAAATGCCATTTTATAAAGATGCTTCTGTGATTCACAGACTTGGCTACAGCAAACTAGAATGAAACTCACGGATTTGGCCAGCATTGCCTTGTCCCAGGCGGCAAGGGTCGTATCGCCAAGTAAAGGTCAAGAGCGTTCAGGACACTGAGGATTTGGAGGGCAACAGGGAAAGAAATGCAGTGATGGAAGATAACACTGCTTTGTGTACAGTTTGTTAAGAGGAAGAACTGCCTTTCCTGGATAGGATGAGAGTAATAAAGCAAAATTAGCAATCCCTGGAAAACTTCCTTCTGACTGTGATACCCACAAACATGTAAGAAATTGCCTCTGACTGGCTGGGAGCCACAAAGAAAATGGTAGTGTACCATGCTGTTCTAATTCTAGTCTGTGGCTACTGCTCTCCAGTGTCACTTCAGGATTTTGTAAAACACTGATATTCTCTCCATGTTTATCCAAGTGCCCTTCCATGTTCTGCAAGTTAGGAAAATATTGGCTCACATGTCAACTGGAAACCATCAGGAAGTAAGACTGAAGAGGAGTGTGTACCTGGTATGCAGTCCTTCCGCTGGGGGACACGACTCGGGTGACAGAACGCTGATCCACCAACTCCAAAGCTGGGACAGCAGATGGGCCAAATATGAACTTCAGCCTGAAAGAGAATGTGTCTCTAGTTAGGTGACACCACAAAAGGAGACCACCTGCCTTAGCCTTAATCCATAGGATTTAGCCCTATGGAGTCCTGAAGGCCTGCAGTCAAAGGTTCCCATTGCCTGTCAAAACCCCACCAGTAACAGCTCCATTAAGTAAGTTACTGTGCTGGTTTTGGCTGGGATAGAGTTAATTTTCTTCATAGTAGCTAGTATGGGGCTATGTTTTGGATTTGTGCAGAAACCAGTGTTGATAATACAGAGATGTTTTCGTTATTGCTGAGCAGTGCTTACACAGAGCCAAGGCCTTTTCTGCTTCTCACCCCACCCCACCAGCGAGCAGGCTGGGGGGGCACAACAAGTTGTGGGGGGGACACAGCTGGGACAGCTGACCCCAACTGCCCAAAGGGATATTCCAGACCATATGATGTCATGTGCAGCATATAAAGCTGGGGGGAATAAGAAGGAAGGGGGGGACGTTCAGAGTGACGCACAATGGAGCCCTGCTTTCCTGGAAGTGGCTGAACACCTGCCTGCCGATGGGAAGTAGTGCATGAATTCCTCATTTTGCTTCGCTTGCGTGCGCAGCTTTTGCTCTACCTATTAAACTGTCTTTATCTCAACTCATGAGTTTTCTCACTTTTACTCTTCCAATTCTCTCTCCCATCCCACCGGGGAGGGGGGAAGTGAGCGAGCAGCTGTGTGGTGTTCAGTTGCCGGCTGGGGTTAAACCACAACAGCTACCAAGCAATGAAGTGTATTTGTCATTCTCAGCTTGCTGGCTTTCACCAGGTGACCACCAATCCCTGCCCTGTCCCTCTGAGAAAATCTCAGGACTCAGTCCTTAGGGATAGCCTCTACTCTGCCAGCTATTCAGAGCTCGTTTTTGATATTCTTAAGAGAACTTCCAAATTTCCAAGCTGCTCCCAAACAGTCTCACATTTCTTTGCAAAATCCCCCTCAGATTTAATTACAAGGCATTTTAAAGATTTTTTTTTTACACAGGACATTACAGCTTATGTGTTTCTTCTTCAGCACTATGACCCAAACACTGTTCTGGCTGCCTGCTGCACAAACAGGACATGAAGTGGTTCCTGTCCTGAACTAAAATGAGACAAAGTACATCAGAGACACAGAAGTGAGATTGTTTTAGTCAGTCTCTATGACTGTGACACAGTGTTAGCCATGTAGATGAGGAGCTATCTTTGAGCAGCATTTCTGGCTTGACAGTCACTTTACAGATCAGTGATTATTGCAAAGGGACTGTAGGTGAAGCGAGAGACACGGGTTGTCCTTACAGTGATCTCATCAGCCTTTTTGTTAGTATTCCCGTAGTTCTTCTGATACAAAGTCTGTGTAGAGAGAGCACTGGTGCTTAACCAATTTATCAAACAGTGAATCTAGACTCTAAAACTGGAAACTTTCCTTCTGCCCAACACCCTAAATACACCAGGTCTTCTTCAGGGAAAACTGCACCTCTGGCAGCAAAAGCAAGACGTGCTGGCAAAGAGAAGATGAAGGAAGGAAATCCTGGGGGATACACAATGCTGGGGATCCAACAGAGGTTACAGGCAACAGTGTCACACACACAGCCCAATTATCCTTGTTGCAGTAAACTATGAAACCGTCACATGAGCACGACGAGCATAAACAGGGATTTTAGTGGGGGCAGCACCAGGTAAACAAGAGCACACGGAGGCAGACTTGCTAATGCTAAGGGGAAAAGGAGCTCATGCTCTGGGACACCTTAATTGTACATACAGGCTATCCTGGATGAGTTGCCCTGGGTCAGACTATTGATCAGTTGGTCTGGAATCCCACCTCCAGTCATGGCCCACACATCGTGCCTCAGAGCAAGGAGAGAGCAAGGATGATAAATAGCTCCTTAAGCAATAGGAAATGCAGCAGTAGGGCTCCTTCCTCATCCCAGGGAAACTGGTTTAAACCCTGGAGAACGAATGAGTCACTCTGTAGCGATCGCATCTCCTCCATCACAGTCACAACTGAGGTATAAATTATTCTTTCTCTGCCCACCAAATTGCATCAATAGGAAGCTAAAGACCATTCAGGAAAATACTTAAGGCACATCACTGCACATGGAGCCACCAGATAGCAGTAGTTTTACATCTGTAATCCAGCTACCAGCAGGGCTCGGAGACAGCAAACTTCTTCCAGATAAACACTCAGGGACAGCACATGCCTTATGTCACTCCACCCTCCCTAAAACCCCTTTCCCTTTCCTTTCCTTCCAAGCAGGACACATCACCATGCAGGGATGCACTACTGCACAGCATTTATGGATCAGAGAGTGCCTGGGACGGGGTAAAGACAACGTTAGCCAGGTTTGCTCAGATACACGTTTGCTTCCTGCAAAACATTGTCTTTACACAACCCTCTCCTCGGCCTCGGTGCTGTGAGGCAGCACCGTGGAAGTACATGTTGGTCTCTGGCTGCTGCTGTGCTTGGTGCTGTAAAATTCCACACCAGCAAGTGCAGAAATAAAGAGCTGTGAGTCCTGAAGGTGCAGTAATTTCCATCTACATACTCATTGTCTGCACATCCCTGCAAGGAGGTTTTTGTCTCCTGCTGATGACTTGCGAGGGTATGTGATAAGCTGTATGTCAAATATGGACATATGTACCTTTAGCCTATTGTCCAGACAGCTCATAGGCTTAAAAGTTATTCTAGACCTGTATATCCAGCTGCTCTGAGTGTGTTCCAAGGAGCTCAGGGGCAACTCAGTTAACTTTACAGACCTTTTATCCGCTGAGAAAAATCTGTGTAGTCTAGATTAGTTACAAGGGTAAACAACAAGAAAATCAGCAGTGATGAAAAGATAGTACAAAACATGAGAAGGAGAACAGGACAAAGCAGAGGAACATTTCCAACTCCAGTGAAGACACAAAGAGCCAAGGCAGAGCCCTGGCGTCTCAGCAGCATGGCTGACCTATGCGTCTGAGTCAATCTCATTGATAACAAGCCAAGCAGACAGACTTATTCCAGGAAGACCAAAACTTCAGTTGCACAAACTCAAGGCAATAAAGATTGGACTGAGAGGAGGTGGGTGGGGGAACACTCAACGTAAGACATTCCTTGATGATTAGGTTTGGGACTATAAGGGGGCTGAGTTTAATGAGTTTCAGTAACTCTTTCAAATTTGAGGAATTATTTTTCCATGTATATAATTCGATCAGTCTAACAGGAAATAAGTAATGGGAATGCCCAAAGGAAATTCAAGGACTTCAGAGATTTGGAAGAGATTCAGAAATTAAATCAGAATACTTCTGAGCTGCTGGTCACAGGGAATTGATGGAAATCTGACTGCCAACAGTTAACACCCAACCATTATTAAACTTAACAAGGGAATTTCTTTCCTCCTCTTTTCTTTTATGGCAAGAAGGAAACAAAAAGTTACAAGACTTGTCAAATATAATCCCACTCTTCAAAGTCCATTGTGGTCCCAGAAGAGGGAGCCAGCATGCATAACTTTCACAAGTGTTACGTTAGATAACTTTAGACCCAAAGATATTAAGGCCTGAAGGGTTCCTGGTGATCTCCTCTCCTGGCTAAATTACAGGCAGGCAGGAACACAAAGTTGAAGATGAATCTGAAAAGCCTTTCTCACTGTGATGGTGCCTTTTCTTTACCTTTAACACCTATTAGTGAGGGCTGCAGAAGTTGTGAAACTTGCATCCCTTAGGAGACTGCCTGGGAATGACTGAAATGTTCACAAGCTTCAGTCAACGCAAGGATGATGAAGCTGACCTGAGACTTCTTCTAAACAGAAGAAAACTCTAAGGGTAATCTTCAAGTTAACAATTCCCTTGTGTAGAGAGATGATATGTTCACTTCTCCCTTTCTATCACACATGCCCATGACTCAAACAGAAGAAGGGATCTCAGGATGCTGCTGTGCTCACAATGATATCAACACAGCGGAGATGGGGCACTCCAGCGGCATGAATCACTCTAAAACACAGTCCACTCTCACAGAAATCTCATTCCAGATCTGAGGGTGGACTCAGAGCTCAGGTTAAACGTTCTGGGTTTCTGCATGTTTAATCCACCCAAATTAGAGCAAGTCATCACAGGAGATTCAGTGATACAGAGATAATTTCAGGAATCTCTGGAAAAACCCTTGAGATTGTCTCTTTGGACCTTCATTTCCACTACCAGCAAAACCACGTAGCAACTCTGCATGAGAAACATGTACTGGCCAAACACAGGAAAAAAATAGTCTTACTATGATGAAAGCAGATTATCAACTGCCCTTTAGTACGACACCTGGGACAAGAACTGAAGCAAAAGATACTTACCCCAGCAGCAGGTCATCAGGGACTGCAACAAAAAGAAAAACGAAGCATGATTTTGCTGAATTTCCTCACTGTGAGAGACACCAACATCACAAGAAGGCTAGTGTCTCCCTAACGTACCCCCAGAGGTCACACAGGACTGCAGTGCTCTAGCCATCCTCTCTAGCCACCAAAAAGCAACAAGGAGCAGCAAAATGATCTGCTATGATAGTGCTAAGGCACTTACCAAGTACAACAATCAGAACCAGAGGGATTAATTTTAAAAAGAAATGCAGAAGCCCAAATATCCTTACTTTTATAATATCTTACTTTTAAAAGCATTCAAGAAAAGGCATGTGGCCTCAACATCTTACTCTGCCACTTTAAGAAGTTGGTTAAAAATATTGGTTTCCCCGAAACTTTCTTGGCATGAGTTGAGAACTCTGGCATCAAAACTTTAAAAATGTTGTTCTTTTCCCAGTATAGTCTTGCAGGGCGTCACTAGTTTATAGCTCTTAATACAGCATGTAGAAACATAATGTCTTCACTTATGGGAACTTCTTGTTAAGATGGAAAGTTACACTTAAGAAAATTAGTCTGTTGTAGCTAACAGCTTAGGCTCTGATCATCCAATCTGATCTTTCTGTTATCACTGATGGGACACAGTATACTATGTCTCTGTATTCCACTGGAAGATCAGGACTTTTGACTTTAAAATCCTTTGTTCCAACAATTCAAAATATTCTCTATGACTTATGCTGTTGGTTTGACTTTTCCAACTTCATTCTAATTTAATTCTCCAAAGTGATCGATCAGTTTGTTTCTGCAGTTATGTCTCAGTGTACATCTTAGTACTATTTTGGTGCTTTAAGGACAAGTATACCTTAAAAGGAATGTTGACTTTTTTTTTTCTAGTTTACAACAGGATTTATAAAGCTCTTTTTAAAAGTCACGTGTAGATTTTGGATCTACTCTAACCTGATGGGAGCCATACTGCAAGTATGCCAAAAAACTGTCAATGTGGTCACTCTGACAGTTTCGACATTAAGTCTTTGCCCATTCCCCACTCGAATGTAGTGCTCAGACAGACTTCTCTGAATGTTTATTTGGTTGGTTTTAGTGCAGTTAAAAATATTCCTTAAATAGACACTTTCCTAAGGAAGAACCATTCTGCGCTACTTATCAAGTAAACACAAACAGTAATATCCTTTCAGCACAGATTACAGAACTATGTTAGTAATCCAGAGTGCAATGAAGGTAATTGTTCTTAACTAGCTGCTAGAATTGGCCAAGATTTAACTGTTGGCTTATGCTTGCTTCATTCAAGCAACAGGAAAGCTGTTCTTTGCCCTGGGATCACTAACACAACACCCTCTGCCGGTCAGTCATGAAACATGATTGGGTTTATGAAGATTTCCCTTTCAACTCTAGTCTTTAAATTAGTGAGTCTATAAAAACAGGAGTACAGTAGGCACAACTAAATGCCTGCCTGGAAGTATGTAAATTATCATCCCTCAAGTGCAACCACTTACACTACAAGCTCTAAGCAATCAGCATCACCCTAGGTTCCACGTTCAAAAAAAGTGTCCGAACTGGTCTAATCTTTGAAAGGGCCTGACTTTGAGAAGGGGGCTGCTCCTCATTATCTGTGCTTCAAACCCCTTTGTGTTGTCTCCAGACAAGGACACAAAAGCTGGAAACACCCGATACAACTTGCCACTCCTGAAAGTGAAGGCCACCCCTTACGCGACAGTCTGCAGAAGATACAAACGAGAGGAGGCGAACAACCCTCACTGCTACCTGAAGGTTTGACCGTGCCAGTATTACTGGCCCACCGCCTGCTGAGATGGTTCTGTTTTGCTTTACGTACCGTGTGAGGTCTCCTGAAAAGCCTTTTTGATCTCTTTCAAAAGCTCTTCTGCTACTGCTGGCAAGGTACTATCCATCTCATTGGCACTGGCCTCGTGACTGGAAGCAAGACAGAAGGGAACAGGAGACGGTGGGAAATCGCCAGGGTCACCGCAGATACTATAAACCAGGACAGTTTATCTGGGCTGGACTCTTCTCTCAACCCCGCATCGCGGCCAAGGAAGGGCATCCTCAGCAACTTCTGAAATGCGTTCGTGGAACAAAGGGTTTCTCAAAAACACAGGGGTGTCTCTCAGATACCCACACGTACAAACACGTCCCGTGGAAGGGGACCGGGGGCACACATCTGGCAACAGGACGAGGCTCTGGCCCGGAGCGTCCCGGCGCTGGGCCAAGGCAGTTCCCGGCAGAAGACGACGCACAGCCCACCCGCCGCCGGGGCCCGCCACCCGCGCTGGGGATCTCTCAGGGAAGAGGCCGGCGGCTACCAGGCCCCGACAGCGGGAGCCACGGCGGCTGCTCGCCGCTACGGTCCCCGGGGACCCCCTCGGCACGGCGGAGCCGCGTCGGAGCTATTTAGAGCCGCCGGTCCTGGGACGGCGACCCCGGGGCCGGGATCGGGCCTACCTGTGGCCGCCATGAGGGCGCGTCTCCATAGCAACAAGGCGCCCTTTGCCCCGGGTGACGCACCGGCCCGCATCACGTGGCGAGGGCGAGTTCTTAAAGGGCCCGCGGGGAGAAGGATGCTGGCGGCGGGGGTGCCGCGGGCCCTGTGCCGCCTGGCCGCCCGGCGCTGCCCCGCGGGGTTCCCGCCGTCCCGAACCGTCTGGCGTGGCGGGGCCCGAGGGGAGGAGGGCGGCGGCGGCGGCAGGACGGGGTTCGCCCGTCGGCGGTGGGCCCGGCCGGTCGGGGGTGCCCTGGGCCTCCTGGGAGGTGAGGCGGGTCGTGGGCCGCGGGCCGGGGCGGTGCGGGGCAGGGCGGTCACCCTCGCCCCGCAGCCTTCTCCCTCTTCCCCAGGGACGCCGAGGAGGAGGGCGAGGACGCCATTATCCTCCTGCTGAAGAGAGCCAAGGTGAGGCGCCGGCCCCTTGCAGGGACGCGGACGTGGCGGCCGGGGGTGGGTGATTTACCTCAGCGGGGGGCCGTCACGCGTGGGCTCTGGCGGGTGACCTGCCCCTCGGCTTTTCCCTACGCTTTCTGCAGCTCAGCGTCATGAAGGGTGAGCTGGGGGAGGCCGAGCGGGTGCTGCACCAAGCCCTGCGGCTGTCGCACCAGTCGGATAACAGGAAAGCCATCGTCTACACCTACAGCATGGTAAGGTGCTGGGGGGGAGCTGGCAGGGGCTGTGCCATGTCATAGCATCATAGAATCGTTTAGGTTGGAAGAGGCCTTTAAGAGCATCGAGTCCAGCCGTCAACCCAACACCACCGTGCCCACCAAGCCCTGTCCTGAAGTGCCTCGTCTGCGCGTTTTTTGAACGCCTCCAGGGATGGTGACTTCACCACTTCCCTGGGCAGCCTGTTCCAATGCTTGACAACCCTTGCAGTAAAGAAATTTTTTCTAATATCCAATGTAAACCTTCCCTGGTGCAAACTGAGGCCATTTCCTCTCATCCTATTGCTAGTTACTCGATAGAAGAGACCAATACCCACCTCACTACAACCTCCTTTCAGGTAGTTAGTTGTAGAGAGTGATAAGGTCTCCCCTCGTATCATCTCTAGTCCGTGCTAGAAGTCGCCATGGGGCTGCAGGTCCCTTTGGGGGGTGTAGTGCCATATACTGGGGCTATAGTGGAGGCATAAGTAGAAGAAAAAGCAGTTGCGTTGAGGCTAGTCCCCGCAGCCTTTGTGAAGCTTCAGCACTGCTTCCCTCTTCCAGATGGCAAACGTGGCCTTCATGCAGGGACAGCTGGACAATGTGAGTAACTCTGGTTTTTTTTCCCTCTGAATTTTAAAAGGCTGACATCTTGTGCAAGATCTTGAAGGTGTGGCGTGCTGTGACAAGCTGCATGCTGAGAGTTGTGAGGCAGAGATCTCCCAGAATAAAGCAGAATAATCTGCCTTGGGACTGCAGTCCCATGGAGCATATGCTGCTAAGAAAGATGCTTTCACAGTTAAATTTTGAGCTCCAACATGGTGCGCAAGGGAAGGAATGCTTCTTGCTGTCAAATGGCACAGTCAAGCATTTAGATGTGCCTGTCCCAAGGAGAATCCAGGAAAGCCCTGAAGGCACACAGATGTGGTAAACTCATGGCTGGTGTAGCAGTCCTAAAGTAGAAACTGAAAGGACCCACTGGTTGGCAGTACCATTGGGCTCTGGTTAGCCTTTCACTTCTGACTGGTCTTGACATACAATGTAAATGCCACAAATTGTGAGACAGGTTTCTCCCAGTAGTCTGCCTCCATAAAGGGTAGAGATCTTTTGTTTTGACTGCCATCATTCCTCAGTATTCTCTTCAAAATTCTCATTTCAGGCAGAAAAGCTCTACAAAGCAAGTATGAGCTATTTGCTTGCAGGGGACGCGAAGGAGGTATGTTCTTCTGATAAAGGCTTTCACCTGGAAGTATTAACAGTGTGGTGCACAACTCTTTGGTCTATTTCTTGTGCTGTAATACCTCCTGCTGGAAATCGGCAATACTAGCTGTGAGCTTGCTGGCTTCTCAGGAACTTCCTTCAATGGGTAGCAGCTCTGGAGACAATAGGATGGGGATTTTTAAGGTCTGAACTTGTTTGCTGACAAAGTAACGTTTCTATCGGGGAGATGCAAGAAGAATAACAGTTGCATTGTGTGTCCTCCTGGCAGGATGACAATGCAATCCTTGAGATGTCCCTCAAGCTGGCCAGTATCTATGCTGCTCAGAAACAGTGAGTTCCCTGCTAAAGGCATCTTTTGCTTTCATCTCAGCTTCACAGTGGCAGTGGTGGCCAAGCAGAGGCTCTTTTCTCTAAGAATAGAGTGCCTGAGGAAGCTTTGATGTGAGAAGATAACATCAACATAAAGGTTCCCACAGGCATGATATTTGTGTACCCACTGTCATGCAGCACAGTGATTGCTGTAGGAGCTGCCCAGCTTAGGGCAGAAGTAGCCGTAGAGGACATTGCTCTTTAGTCTTAAATCCACATCTCACAGGAAAGGCGGCTTTTGAAGCAGTTGGTGGCTGGTTGTAGCTTCACTTTTCAGTGGAGCATTGGCATGGGTTGCCTTAGCTGGCCTTGTTTGGGGGGAGGGGGGCCCTCTCCACCTCTTGGACCCCTTTGCCCATGGGTCAAGAGGGGGGTCCAGGCCACGATCAAGAAGAAAGCATTACGGGCAAGAAGGGTCTGGTTGAGGGGAAAAGCTGTCTTACAGGCCCTTTAGAATGAGGGATTGAAGGTGTTCACATCTGTCCCTTCAGGGATGGAAGGAACCTTGCTTTGCTGAGTTGTTGCACTTTGCAGGCACAAATTAGCCCTGGCTGGCTATGAGTTCTGCATCCTGACCTTAGAGGAGAAGATTGCCAAGCAAAAGGACTTGCCTGAGGATGTCTTACCAGGTGGGACTGCCTTGTCTGCCAAAGGCTTCTCTCATTATCTTTTCTTCGTTTCCCTCTCCTTGATGCTGCTTACCATATTGCCTAAGCACCATCTTCATGCCAATCCATTGTCTTCACACCACATGAGTTTCCTGCTCTTGTAGGATGGAGACTCATGCTTGATCTTGTAGAAGTGATTACTTCCACTCCTCTCTATTTGCAGCTGAAGAAAAGGCCAACACCCGTCTCTTGCTTGGGATGAGTCTAGACTCCTATGCTCGCTATCTCCTAAGCATTAACCAGCTCCCAGTGGCCCAAAAAATGTATGAGAAGGCTCTGCAGATATCAAATGATGTTCAGGGAGAGACTCATCCACAGGTGACTTGTACAATCGTAGTTGGACTACTAGGGAAAGAAAGGCTAATGTCCTAGGGAATGAGGCATCTTTAAAAGCAGCTTTGCTGCCATCAAATGTACACAGCACTGAATTATGTTCTGTTTTCCTGCCAGGAACAATGAGCATGCAGCATGCTGATATACAAATATAAGATGCTTTCTTACTGAAAACTTCTCTGGCAAATACTACTTTTACTAGTGTGACAGGGGAATGAATGTGGTGCTCCTGCTGCCCCAGACTTCTATACCAAGTGTTGCTCTGAGGCTTCCTTTTCTGTCCTGGTACAGACTGTCATCCTGATAAATGACTTAGCAACTGTACTGGATGCTCAGGGGCACTACGATGAGGCATATTCCTATGTGAAGAGGGCAGCTGAGCTGGCAAAGGAGACTCAACACCCTGAGGAGCACATGGTGCTGAATAACCTGGCAGCAATTCTGATGCACAAAGGTAGGTAAATAAATGTCCAGCCTATGTCACTGTGCTTGTGCTGACTGTGGATACCTGTATTGTAGGACTGAACTATAGTCTTATTTTTGCGTTACTATTTTTAGTCTAAGTAGTAGGTCTGCTGACTTTGTGTGGGCAACCTATGTTGCACCCAAATTGAATTCAGCTGCTGAAGGATCCTGTCCAAGATAAATGCAGTACTGGTGCATCTGACTCAAAAGGTTGCCAGGGGATCTTGTTTCCCTTGTCCTGTATGTACAGTAACTGGTTCCAAAAGGACAGAAGACATGCTTGAGACTTGTTTCTATGAGATCTTAATGCTGAAGCAGCACCTTGTCCCATCATCATTGCTGCTGTCTAGCTCTCATAGTTGGCACCCTATGCTGGATGTTTTCTGAACCTCCCTAATTCTTGATGTGTTCCAAGTATGCTTGTCCTTTGCATGTGGTCACCTTCAGGAGGGGACTCTGAAAATGGGCACTGTAATTGGCTAGCCATGCTACTTTTCCCTCTTACTACAGAAGACTTTCTGCAAGCAAAACAAGTGTACAAAGAAGCTCTCAAGCAGGCACAACAGAAGGGAGATGTTGCTTCTGTCCAGCATATCCAGGAAGAACTAGCTGAGCTGGCCAAGAGGAGAAAGGGCTCCAAATAAGTTTGGCCACAGAGTCCAACCTTGAGGTGGCTGACAGCAGCAAGGGTTGGTCACTGCAAGCAGCCTGGGACCAGTTTGGTGCAATTCTCCAGGGGAACAGCAATGCGGAGTTTAAGGACTGCTTAAGAAGAAGGGCTGCTATTGCCTAGCAACTTGGCCCAAAATAAAGTTGTGAAATCTTAACCTATGTAAATTTTTGTGGTGTAGTCTATGGTTAGAGTGACCTACTGTGCTAGTGATTTAACTTTGTCTTGACTGCCAGCAAAGGGCAAGTGTAGCCTGGTATTAATACTTGCAGTTCAGTGAAGGAGTAGTCATTTGCTACTCCTGACTGTTCACGGAAGTATTCTGTTTCAAAACACGGCTATACAAAAGCTAAGTCATGAAAAGAAGAACAGGCAGGAATTGCCTCGCTCTTTACATGCTGGCTAGCACAACAGGGTGTACTTTTGTCAGTGCTACAGTTCAGTATATGTTAACTTCAACAGAGCATTTCCCAGGCTATACCTGTACTATGAGAGAGCTGTAGCTCCATGTCCTTTTCAAACACGATGCCTGAAGAGCAAGTGGTGTTCTTCAAAGCGTTTAGCATCTAAAGGTTGAACATGCCCTCTCAGACGAGGGGTGAGACCAAAACAGAGCTGTTGTCATCAGTAGTAAAACACTCAGCTACCTTACCCCAGTCAAGAGCACACAGTGTCAAAGCTGTCCTCCTTTCTTGGATAGGTCAGTGCTAGAATGCTGAGGCTTCTGAAGTTATCATATTTAGCTAGGATAGTAGAACCAACTGTAATCCTGTCACTAACCGAGCATTATTTTAACCTCTCATTTTTAAGAGCTTCAGCTGGTTGGTACAACCCTTAATGTTAATAGCATCATTATTAGTTTACTTACAAGTAGCATTAGTGGCTTCAGTTCTGCTTAACTTTGAGCTAAGAAGAGGCATGCAGGTTTTCTAGAGTAGATGTGCAGTAAAGCTAGAAAAACTTAATTCACATATACAGCAAGCTAAGAAGTAAAAATATGGCTGGCTGTTTGTAACAGGCACGCTTGTCCTAACAGAAAGGCTCTAACACATTAGAGCTGATCTTTAAAGTTCTGGGTTTTGGTTTTTAAGTGGCAGACCTTCGATACTCCAGCAGTGGTAACTGGGAACCCTGCAGCACCCCCTAAGGGAAGTGTTTTGCCTGTTCTCATGAACATAGCTTGATGCTGCAAAACAAGAGGGAGACACAGGAAAAGCAAATGGAGAACTGATCCCCTTTATTGATTGGTCTGAATCCAGAAGTCACTGTCTACTGAAGACATTGTGTGGAAAAAAAAGTTGGTTTATGATGCATGGGTTTTTCAAGTCTTAAATGATTTCATATCAGAATCACGCAACATATCAAGATGGAAAGCATTGTGAAAGCGCTGATCAGAAATCACTTAAAAATTTGTAGTAAACTACACTTTGTAAACATGATTTACAAACACCCTCCTGTTTGAAACAGGTCAGATGTAATTCCATACTTGAAAATTACTGGAATTGTGGTAAACCCTAACTTAGGCTCTGGAGAGGTTTTTACGCTGGAGAAGTTAGAACTCAGATAACAAACAAAAAAGCAGCAACATTTTATGTGCAAATGCCACTCAAGCTGTATCTTAGGAGAAAGTGACTATCCTACTTTGGATATCTTGCTGCTGCAGCAGCAATAACATGAAGCTTTGCAATGAACATGCTATACTTACTGTACAGTTAGCAAAGACATTTGTCTGTACATGCCTCTTTCACGTTGTATTTGTTACACTAAGAAAGTGAGAACAAGTGAGTTTTAGAATGGAACTTTCCACTCCAAATTTAAATCTACAAAAAGGGCAGATCAACATGTTTTCCAGTATATGTTGCTGTGGGAACAAAAAAGTTAAAATAAGAGCACAGGTCTACAAACAGGATGAAAACTTCACTACTTCAAAGCCAGAAGGGTAAAGGATGGGAGGGTGAGAAAAACCCTTTCTCAGAGAAAGACTGCAAGGAGATTTAAGACTGGCAACTGATCTACTCTGATGCAGCGTTTAAAAAAAAGTAGCAAAATAATTCTGTATTTGCAACACAGTGTCAAGTTTCCAAATGAGTTCCTTTGGATTTTTTTTCTTTCCCACACTTAGGGCAAAAAGGCTTTCCTCTGAAGTACTCAAAGTAAATTTGCTATTGATAAAGAGTTCTGTACTTCTTCCTGTTTGTAACTGGACCATTACAGTCCTTCCATAAGATGTGGAGCTTACACGGCTTAAGGTTACACAGCTGCATTATACTTATCGTAAATACAGTGTTAAATTAAAAATATTTTGACTGGAAAATAACTTCAAGGTAAAGACTCTGTAATCAATGAGATGCAAAAGCAGTTTGGAATCTGACAGACCATACCACCCCCCAACTCAGTGCTATCTGTAAATCAGTCCTTCTACCCCAGAAGATTTAAATTCACTTCCTGAGGTCAGTGCAGCAAAAAAATGATGCTTTTGAAGATGGATGTCAGGACACCCTGTGATATCACTACCCAGATGTATGTACATGAGCTACAAGCATATCATAGCAGGCATTGATAGATGAATGATTAAGGAGACTCTCCTAGTACCATAAACAATTTAAAAATCAAAATCACCCTAACAAGTATTGCACACTTTAGGAGTTAAGCCAAGCATTCGTAAGGACTTCCACCAAAAGCTTGCTTATAGGGCTAGGGATTGGGATGGGGACACAGACTTAAAAATAATTATTACATAAAGATTTTAAAATCAGACTGGAGGAAGGTAAAAATCACAGTACCTACTTCAAAACTGGTTGTAACAGAAGCCAAGTAGTTGACTCGTGTGTTGCTCAATTATTCTATAAAAGCATTTTGTTTTATTTAAACTTGGGACGTAGAGGTTTTTCTTCTTAAAGGATTTATCAACCCACCCAGAGCCTCTGTTCAGATAAGCCATTTGCTGTGGTTAAATATAACAGTAAAATTTAGGAGCCTGTTTTGACTGCATACAATGCAGAAACAGAAAACACTAAGATAGGCTTTTGGGGCACAGTTAAAATTCCCAGTGTGCATAACAGTGAGGTATGCCTCCAGAAGCTGTTCTTTTTGGTTTTTTTTATCCTTTTAAAAATGAACCATAACATACCCATGCAATAATATTTCTGCAGTGTTGCTAAATAAAACCAACCGCACCAAAAATTTACAATGTGGCAGAATTTAAAATTCAAAGAAATATACCTTCTTATTCCAGCGAACTGGACTATGTTAATGTACAGAATTCATTAAGGGGTCAGTCTTAAAAATCAACATTTTCACAAGAGCTTGAACACCACTGAGAAAGTGTGTCTAGGAAAAAAAATTATAGAAAAGCACAATGCCTGCAAGAAGTGGCATGGCATTAAATGGGCAATGATGCTAGGCTGTTTGGGAGGCTAGGGTTATGGTTAGGCTAGGCTGGTAGGGAGGCTAGGGTTATGAAGAGTACTCTACACTGGAGAAAATGCTTAAAAAAAATTACAAAATGACCCCCAAATTTTAGGCAATGATTTGAACATAAGTACACCAGATACTATAGCAAGGGAAAAAACACTGCAAAAAGTACTCTCTATTTACAGAAGAATGATTTAAAGACATTATGGTTTTCTTTACAAATAGATGTAGAACAGGAATAGTCCACATTTTTTAAAAACTCTTTACATATTTATCTTCAGTAAGTCAACCTTCTTGATCACAATCCTCCAACACACGGCCTGTGCAGAAGGCATTTAACGGACTCTCCATCAATTCTTCATTGTGTGGCCCTTGCTCTCTTGGAAAGTCTCTATGGGCACAAGTCAAAAATAGATTTCTTTTTTTGACTCGCAAATTAAAAAAAAAAAAATCTGCATAGTTCAGTCATCACTGTCAGACAGAGTCTCATATTGTGCTGAAAGCAGTGGTGCAGGCTCTCGTTCCCATATCCTGTTCTGTTGGTGAGTGGTTGCTTGGCTTATGGACGGTGGGGCACACGCAATGGATGTTGGCGGTGTACTGCTGAGCATCCTCATCGTCAACGGGTTGTAAGGAAACTGTGTTGAACCTGAATCAAAAAGAGTTTGTCCAAGTCAAAAACACAAGCTGTTCTAAGAGATCTGTATCTGAAAGATAGTCTGGTTTTGGTTGTGACAACTAGCAAAAAGTCTGTTTCAGAAAATCCTCATATGCTGTAAACTTTTGACCAATATACCAGTGTTACAGTATGTCTACACCTGACCTCTCTACAAATCCACATGTGGTTTGTTAAGTCTGAAAGAAACCCATTTCTCACCTGTTGATGAAGGCCTGTCTTCCCAGGCCCACACTGGAGTCTGTCTGTGGTAGTCCCCTTCTGAATGTACAGATGAGACAGAAGAAGGTCTTTCGGTTCCCAAATACCCCTGTCCAGGAATTGGAGACTTAGACTTCCTACTATTTGACTTGCCAATGAGCTTCTGCTTGCTGACTCCCCCTCCTGGAAATAGAAGGGACAGATTTCACAAAAACATCACACCGAATTTTAGCCTCTGTATGTTTGTTTCTATAAATTATCACGTAGCAGCAAACAGGAGTTTCACACTGGTGTCTTCTGGAATGCTGATTTACTACAATTAGTGACTGTATAGGCTAGTCTTCTAACATAGTATTCCTAGAAAATCCCTATTGTTATCACAACAGAGTTATATTTCCATTTTTAGGAAGGGAGATGTTTTCAGTTCAAGCTAGCTCCCACTGTTACATATGTTTTATAGGTGATGTACTACACATGCATTTTCATCAAACCACTGAGAAGGTTCAGGTATCTAACACACCCTGTTGTTATCTTTTCCCTGTTTCATCAGTGTTGTCATTCTCCAAGAAATACTGGCTAATGCTCCTGAAGGCACCAGCACCATTTTGAAAGCCAGGACCACTAGAGGGAAACACCACCTCTATCACTTCCAGAGGAAAGACAGTGATTTTCAGTGACACCAAGTTTATTCAAACCCTTAATTTATTTTTTTTTCTTCTTTAAGACCATGAAATATTTAGCAGTTGCAATACCTCACCTGAATTTGGTGATGGATTAGCTTCCTCCCTACGCGTCTCATTACTTGCTGATACTGCAGCACTGGAACTGCCAGGTGCTACCGCAATAGATTGTGACATTACAACTCCATGCTCCTCACTCTTGTCATCAAAGTTTCCCATCAATGCTTTCCTAATAATGTCTTCCAGACCCAGATTACTGGCAGGATCTGCAAAGGAATGACCCCTAGAACTGACTGCACCTGGGAGACAAAAGAAAACATACAGGGAAAGGGGGGGGGGAAGCAAAAAACATATCTCAGAGAAATTACAAAGGGATATGGGAAAAGATTTGAGAGAGGCAGAAAGGTGGGGGGTGGGGGGAGAACCAAAGATGAGATTTTTTTAAACGCGAAGCTACGTGCTCTAAAGCAGCTCACAATGGCTACAAGTTACACATGCCAGCAAACACTGAAGACCTACATCAGTAGTGCCACTGAATGTCAGACTCTTTGCAAGAGGGTAAATTTTACTGTTTGTTTTGTTTGTTGTTGTTGTTTTTTTTAAAATAGCAAAGGAAGCTGAGCATGCTGATTGTGATAGCATATTAAGTAAAATCTGCAGCTATTATTCACTTGTAAGAGAAGACAGCAGCAGAATACTTCTCTCATTAATAATCCATACTCATTTGTTTTATGAAGCGTGATATGTGGCAAATATTTATTCCAAAAGCTTGTCTTCCATCTAAATTAATGGAGATCAGTACTTTCTCCATTTAAAAGACAGAAGCACTGTACCACAAGGGGCAGCAACTAGCCAAAATCATGTAAAATCAGTCTGTGGTACAACTCAGGATTCAGATATGGCAGTTCCTATCTCCCACATTTCAGTTCAATTCTCTGCCTCACTTGTCTCTTTAACACAGTAAAAGTACAGGTTATATTTAATTTCCTCGTCTCATAGACAGTTGGTGGGTTTTATCATGTATTTATCATAGGAAAAAAAATAATCAGTAAGTATTTTAAATACCCCAGTTTATAAAGTAAATTGCATTTGATCAACTAAGCTCAAGTTTTGTTGAACTGCACTGTATTTAAATTCTATTTAAGTCAGATGCTAACCAATTTCATTACTTCTACCTCTGTGTAAGATTTGCAGAGCACATAGAAATAAATCATTCTTGCTTAAGTTCCCATTTAAATATTTTCTGAAACCTCCTTTGGTCATTTTGCTTTTCCCTATGATACAGGAAACAAATTTTCACGTAGGCTATTACCTTTTAAATTTTCATAATCTTCCTCATTTACTGGACACCCCAAAGCACATAAATGAAAGATAGTATATCAGTTTACTTTTTCTGAAACATATGTTGTTTCTTTTACTGAAAAACTTACCTGAGGTAGTGACTGCTGGCAAATTGAATATTTCAGTCCCTGGCTGAGCAGTTGCTGCAATTAAAACACAACATTTCATTGAGTTTTTCAGTACTGATGATCACTGTAAGTGATCATTACTAGTCCTAATGCACAAGGTATAATTACTTTTGAACTATTTTCAATATTCGGTTTTTTGTTTCTCGCTCTTCTAAGATGAATATGCATCTATGTCTTCTCAGGAAAATGATCAGTACAAGGGTAAAAGTATCTTATACAGTCACGGCTAACCTTCTTTTAAAGATGTTACTTCAGAAAGCAGACTGACTTTTTGAAATTTCACCATCTATGTACTTTAAGATGCAAAGCTGCATTTGATTCGCTAAATACAGATTTTAACATATGAACCTCAGAGGCTGAGTATTTGTATGTATTAAAAAAATTAATGGCAACAACTTTGGAGTGGCTAAACCACCGCCTTCCCCACATTATTCTCAAATTGGACAGAATACAGGTAAAGATTTTAAACCATAACACTGAATTCAATATGTAAATGAAAAGATTATTGGCAGCACTGAAAAGTGTGCTTGTATGCCAAGCATGCACAATAAGTTTTCAACAGAGCAAAACCTATCATGCACGCAATGGGGATCCAATAAAAAGAATACTGCAACCCTTACCGACACAGCCTTGTTTCTCAGAATGAGATTAATTGGTTGCTCAATGCAAGAGCATTCACTTTCAAATAAACACTCTCTATTAGGTATTGAGTTCAAAACCAGCTTAAATTCTCACTACTGATAATTTTGATACAAAGTTCTGTTAAGGTTTCTAAGAGAAAAACAAAAATATAGTTCTAGTATCATATTCCACCATGTCAGTATCCATTACTGAAGCTATATTAAAATATGTCTTTTTAGCAGCCATAATCATAAGGCCCAAGAAAACACAAAACATTCAGTTTCAAGACACCTTTCCAAAAAGGAAAATGTGTAATAGTTAATGTTCATACGAAGCAAACTACAGACACAAAGTTAACTAGAATGTCAGGTTTTAACAACTCTCTTGTTAATTGTTTTTTCCATGGTTTTCAGAAACCATTTCCATCCCTCAAATTAAGAGTTAAAAAGCTTAAATGTGACAGTCCTACATACACCAGCATTAAAAAAAGGGGGAAAAAAAGAGGAAAAAAGCTAACAATCTTCCAGTTCTTTGGTCATAAATTGTTATTATATGTGTTCTGTATTAATAGATTTATATTCATTCATGTGTTATTTGAAATATATTTAGGTTAGGACATTTGTGGATGGCAGTCACGTAAAGCTTAAGCTGGAAAATTCAGTGAAAAGGCAAGTCCTGCATACCCATGTCAGAGTCACCTCCACCAGATGAGTTCAGCTTTCGAAATATCTCCTGTTTCTTGGATTTTACCATTGGTGAAGTGTTCTCAAGTTTGGTGAAAAATGAAGGCAAGTAGCTCATACTACCTGGAGAGCGAGAGTCAGTCCTGCCAAGACCAACATGTGTCAGAGAGAGAGAACATTTTTCGAGATGTACATTTAAATCTTTCCAAAAGCAGTCAGGCAGAAACCACCAACATTCATATGAGCTTTAAGACTCTTTCCTCAGCCTGTTTTCTGGGGACTAGACAAGTCTAATAACTCTCCAAGGACATCTGTTTTATCCAGGTAACAGGGTTTAAGATTCTACAGCTCACAGAAAAAATGACCATGTCATTGCCTGTGCTGGAGAGTGGTACAGAGATGATGCTCTCACAAATTATCGCAGGGATACCTACTTCTGCCTTGAAACCTGCATGCTGGCTGAAGTTTGCACTGCAAATTGGTAGGCAACAAAATGCTTAAGCTAGAAGCTCAAATACTCATCCTAGCTGCTCCTCCTATTTACAGTCTTCTGCTCACTCTTGTCCCCAGTATGCCACTACAAAAGATGTATTTCTTTTTAAGTATGCTTACCCACTCTGTCACACATGGTCCAAGCAAATAAGCTATTTCAGGCATCCTTAGAAACCAGGTAAAATAACCTTACAGACTGGAATTTGGCTCAAGAGCCACCAGTTATCCATCCTTGCTCTATGGCACAAATTCAGACTGGGATCCACATTCTGTATTTCATACCCCTCATCAATTTTACATTCACAGTAGCTGGCACACTTTCTGTACACAATTTCTGTCACATTAGCATAAAAACATTGCTGAAGTAAATGTCAAAATGAGAAGGGGTGCATTTTATCTTCAGATCTGAAAATATGCAAATTTTAGGCTATTTATAAAGATGATAAAAACATTAGTATTCCAATTACAGAGTTTTAAGAAAAAAACCACAACCCCAAAGCATGAAGACATTCAGGTGAAAAATCTAAGCTAATACCAGGGTCACAAACAACTTGCACTGAATAAAAATTATCAACTAAGTTATGTTCACTGGGGCACTTAAACTAACTCAAGTATTCTAAGCAGCAGCAATCTGGCAAATCAATTTTAGTTCAAAAAAACCCCAACCAAACAAAAAAAACCCACCCCATACTTCAGCTGAAAAAAATAAGCTAAAAATAAACTAAAGACGACAAAGACTCCAGGTTTCCTAGGCCACAATCCTTAAAATTCTAAAAAGTGCAATCTTCCCTGCCATGTTCCTGAAAATCCCTTCACATCTAGCTAATATCCATCATGGACTGCAACAAGCCTGCCAGCAACTGCAGAGTGGAGGGGGAAAAAAAACCAAGAAAAAAAGGATCCATTTCACCAGCATGAGCCTGAAATAAGTACATGGTGAGCACGTTGGGTGCTATTCCTTCTTCAGCAGGCAGCAAAGCAAACGCCAGAAGCATCCATTCCAATGTGCATCTGCCAGACGTTTGAAGACACCAGCACTGACGCAGTCTGCCAGGGATCCCATGTAGGTTTATGTTGCAGATCTGGCAGACTGACAAATAGCTCTGGGAAACAGGGCTGCCCAACGCATGGACCCCTTGACACCCCACCTTCACACATCCTGGAAATTAAGCTCCTTAGTGGTATTTCATGTGATAAGCTGCTCTAGAATCATGAGTGTTGGAAGCCTGGGCTCCTCCACACTTCACCAGGACAGTATCCAGGAAGCCCATCAGGCAGGAGAAGCCTGAATTTTATATACATTTATATACACAATAAAAATTGTAGAAAACAGACCTTTCCCCAAAACCACTTCAGTTTTATAGAACTGGCACCCACAAGAAGTTCTGTTACAATGTTTTGTATCAATAGAACACACTGTTTGCACCAAGAAATTTAAGATGGAACATGTACAGATGATGTTTTACTCAGGCTTCCCAAAGCATCTCCCAAGGAGCAAGTTTTGAATGCTAGGGCAAAAGGGTAACAGTGATTAACAACATAAGGGTAATGGTGATTAACAACTTGCCTGTGGTACCAGAGGAAGGTCGCTTAAAACTTAATAAAGATACTGCTTGCAGCACAAAGATCCAGAATAATGTTTTCAAAATTCAGTTTCACACATACCTCTGTTCAGTAGGCTCAGTTCTTTGGGAAAGCAAAAGAACATTTTCCTGTTTCTCATGTACAACCGGGACCTGAGGTGGCGAGATTGGCTCATAGGGCTCTGAAGAGACATGACTCCTCTCTGGAGATTTTCCAGGTCTACATCCATAATTCAGAGACAGATAAGTACTCTTAATGCATGTAAAGCAGTAGTTAACACATGTAATTGCATTCCAGTTGTTACATAACTACTTATGTCTAGTTATATATGTTACATGCTTTAGTATGCTTGGCGATCTCAAAATGGTGACTTTAAATAGTCCATAATGACCCTGGTAAGCTCTAAGTAATTAAACATCTTCACCCCTCTAAAGACCGGAAATTAAGCACGAGAAGTGAAGGGAAAACAGCTGTAAGCTATGTTATGGAGCCAAGCAATTGTCAAAAACAGTGCAAGACAGACATTGCCTAAAAAAAGACTAAAAGATACCTCTACTTCTGGTCTACACCAAGATTACTACACTATTTTTTATAAATGTCGTATTTGGGCACTAATTAAATTTGCAGTTAAACCGAATACATGCATTACCTTCCCCTGGACTTGTCAGACAGATTTTCAGGTGACACTCTAGCACCTGGCCGCTGATGGTGGACAGACTGCGACTGTGACTCAGGACTGTAGCGATTGGATGTCTTTGCCCGGGTAGAAACAGGTGTTGGAGCAGGGGTGGAATTCTGGAATGTAGTGGTGGGAGGCTGCAAAGAGGCCTGAGAAGCTGCTTGGTTTCTAGCAAAGTCTTGTGTAATAATTTGCTGATCGTGACCAAAAAGATAGAAAAGAGATCTTGGTCAGACATTGGCCAGAGCGTACGTATTCATGAACTAGATGAATGAGACAGATTAGAAGTTCAGATAGATTATTGTATAATATCCTCAAGTAAAACTAATAATTACATAATTGGTATTATGTTCCAAAACACACGTTTTCATCAAAATATAACTTTTCACATCTGAAAAGATGCATAAAAATAAACCTACACAGATGTGATCAGCAAGGGTGATAAGTCGATGGGTCCTGGGCACATGTGCCATCCCTTCTGCTTGGGAAGAAGGAGGTGGAGGTTGTTGGGGTGAAGGGGGTTCCTGTTGTGTCCTATAGCGGTGAATCGGCCCCTCATATTGCCTGTTTGGGTCATCTAGTTGAAGAAGAAAAGGTCAGTCTGTTAAGATGGTATTACTGAAGCTTCAAGGTTTGAAAGTTCTGTGCTTATAAATGTAAAAGATGAGGTGTTTCTGCATTAGATTTTAGGTATCCTGTGTGATAACCACCTTTTCCCCCTTCATATATAGGCCCTATAATTTAGAATAGATAAATAAAGGTTCATTCCACAACACAGGTGAATTTCAGCTCATTTCTCACCTGCAAACTGTACTGCAATAGTTTGAACTTTACTAATAGGTAAAAAATTGTAGGCATCAACACCAATATGCCACAATTGTAAATAATAAATTTCTTATTAAATCACCTATACGGTAATGTAAAGGAGCTCTGTTTAATGCCAAGTGCCAATACATTTGCTCTAGTTTTTCCACAGATCACTGCAACAACATGCTTCCAACAAAAGTTTCTGAAAATTTAAGAATGTGGTAAGCAGTCACTTAAAGACTCCCAAGATATTTTAACTTCATTATGAGCTCATGGAGCTGGTAAATATAAGCAAGATAATTGTGAGAATATTGGCATATGCAGATAAACTTACTCTCTGCCTGGCTTGGTTTAGGTGTCTCTTGTTGATAGGGCTGTAGCTTTTCTTGAGTAGGTACAGGTGAATTTGCAGGGCTAATCACCTCAATAGCATCTCCAGGAGCTTCATACCGGTGGGAGGATACTGAATATCAAAGCAAAGGTTGTAGAATAAGGTGTAAACATCACAGAAAATTTTTGTTGCCTATACATAGCAACACTAGTGCTTCCATTTAAAATGACACCTGTGAAATCAAAGTCAAAACACTTTTTCTCATGATAAGCAAGGTGATACAAATACTTCCACAAAACAGTGTTCCAACGTAAACCAAATAATTTTAGGTTTCCTGACTTCTGATAAGGTTAGTCTTATTATCCTGCATTTCGTGTTGTAGCATGGAATACGAATAAAGCAAACAACTCTGATTTTGCAAGAATCTTGAGTCACTATATGCAAAACCTGTATTTTTCTGTGATCTGTTTGTACTGTGCAGAGCTGAATATTTCATTGTTAAACATCAGAATCATTTCATATCTCATTATTTCCCTAAAAGGCTAAGACAGCAAAGAAGTAGATAGTTACTAAGATACGTACAACTACTGGAAGAATCTGAACTTTGAGAGCCCCTATCTCGTGCATCCTTGTCTGAAGCAATCTGTCGAGTGATGATCACATCTATGAAGTTAGCAGCAGTAATTGTGGTCTTTCCTCGAGTTCTCAGCTCTTCCTCGTACCTGGATTTAGGAGGAGGTCCTTTTTCTTTACCAGCCTCTGAATAGACTACTGATGAAGACTGTCCCTGGGACTTCCCACCAGAAAAATTTGCAGATGTATAGGGGCACTGGACTGGCCTCTTTTCTACCTCCAGCGTCTTCTGTTCCATCTGCTGCTGTTCAGTAACCACAGCTGACCGGCGTCCCATATTCTCTTCTATTCTGGTTCCTTCGTGCTTGTTCTCTTTTGCTTTGGCAACTTCCATCTGAGGAGCAGAGGCTGCAGCATCTACTAGTGCTGCAAGGGCATCAGCAGCAGTATTGTAACGGGAAGCTGGCAACCCTTGAGTAATAGAGGGAGCTCCAGGGGTCAGCTGCCTGTTGGCAAACATTGAATATTCTGAATTATATCACATGACAAAAGAACTAGAGCCATATCATGCGTACAACAAAGCAAGCTTTTGTGACACTAATTTCTATCCAAACTGGACTGGTGGAAATGCATTGGATCATTTCCGATAAATCCAAGAGCAATCAGATAGTGGAATATCCTCATCTTGTAGTATTTTCCTCAGGCTAAATGCACCTTTTAATAAGCTCAAATATTAGAACAGATATCTCTGCAACAGTAACTTATAAAACATACATGATACGTAGCTGAGCAGCAGGATCCAAAGGTGTGATTACACTTGTCCCATTGGTTCCTTGAAAAATACTAGGCCTTTGCTGCAGTATGTTTTCCTGGCTTCTAACTGAAGGGGACGGGGACCGAACATATCCGTGACTGCCAGGTCTGCCAGGCTGCTCTGTACCTGCAGAACATAGAGCAGAAGGGAGCAAACAAAAAATATATATAGATCACTCTTATTAACAATGCAGAACAATGTATTGATGCTGTCTCCTCCACATCCTTTCCCAGTTGTCTCCACCACTCTAGATGTGACTGTATGTATTAAAGGTTTAAATGGCAGCATTCTGTTTACAATGCTCTAAATGACACGCAAGTTGTGTTAGCGATAACTGGGATTCACACCGTTCCCTAGGTACTACGTTGCTATGAGAGAAAGATCAAGAATCCTGGTACTTGCAGAAGTTACAATTACGACCAGAACTGCTAGGTAGCAGGAACCTGCCTTAAGTGCAGACTAAAACCAAACTCTTGTCATGTGTTGTTAATAAGCTGCATGTTGCTAACAGTGCCTATAGAAAATGAGCAGTTAGAGTCTACAAGACAACTGATCCAAGTGTAGCAATGTGCACTCACCTGGTCGAAGATAAAGTTCAGCAGGGACTGAAGCTATTCTCTCCCTCTCTCGTTCTCGTTCTCTTTCCCGCTCTCGCTCACGTTCCCTCTCCCTTTCCCGTTCCTTCTCCCTCTCCCTTTCCCGTTCCCTTTCAGCATTTGCAGCTGCAGAAGCTGCCAGGTGTGTAGGGTGTCCTGGAAGGTCCACAAAAAGAGATACTCGAGTTAAGCATAATTTGATGTAAACACTTGCCAATATATTCTGCCACCCACTTACAGCAAAATTTCCCAAATACATTTTCATTCTACTCAAGACTATCCGCTTATCTAGGAAGACAAAAGCTTAACATACAGTGACAGTGGAAGGAGTCAACTGCTTTACTAAAGTGGTTTCTATACAGTTAGAAACCAGACAGCTTAGAGACGCAAATTCCACCCTTCAACACATGTAATATGAGGTTAGTGAAGTCATAGTCAAATGACTATAAATAAAGACCTGATAGAACGAGGCAAATTCTGAATTTGTCAGCGCTCCTTCAGCTGCTAATGTAACTATAAAGAATATTATTAGGAAAACCTTTGCTATCCAAGTGAGAAGTGCATGCAAAAAGCATCGCCTGAGAAAACATCAAAACATGACATTAATGAAAGCTAAATAAAGGTGGTCAATTATCTCAGCATGTCAGATGATTAGAGACACCTCCAAATCATAAGAGCTCTCACCTGGTGACAGAGAAGCAGGATTGTAAGGCCTGGGAGGGAACGTAAGCTGGGTACCAGGGATATATGTGATTCTTTCCATGGGTGGTGTGCTTGTTCCTCCAGGATGAGGCACTAAGATAGTGGGAGCCATATTGTTCAGGTCAATAATTCCTGTTAGGAGATGACACATGTAAGAATGGCCGTTCAAGGACAGACCAATGGTCCACACATTATATATTCTGTTCATTGACAACTATCAGCAGTGAATGTTTAGTGGAAAAAATATAAGAATAAAGCACGTGCAGAACTATATTCCAGCTGGTTATACTCTCTTAGATCTGGCAGTCAGCAATTTAGGAACATACTAAGCCAGAATTTGCATTTCTAGCACTCCCTTTAATTGCCCTTCAGAAAAATACACTTCACCTCTACTCATAATCCCACCTTTTAGGAAAATGGTATTACCTGACATCATTCACTCCCTTTTCCAGACCTTTTCTATTCATAAAATGAAATGAAATGTTGAAATGCACAGGTCCCACTGGAACTCCAATATAACTTCGCCTACTACAAAAACCACTTATTCTTTCTTTTCCAACCAATTAAAACACTACAGGATCTTGTATCTTATCCCCAAGATAATTAGTCCTACCAGCCTAATTTCCTCACATTTGCTGTCTTCCATTCTACCAATAATTATCAAAACTGATTTAAGCAACAGACAGATTATCATATCCAGTAACCAAGCTGGTAGATTGACTATTTCCTGCTAGGTTTGTAACTCCTGGGAGAATGCCATGTAACCCCAAGGATTCAACACTATTTATTTTATTATTTTATTCTAAGACTTTGTTCAACATTTCAATGTGAAAGAGTTCTTCAAACTCATATACCCATAAAGAGAATCTCCATCACAGTGATATAAATCTCTCCACAGTGAACAGAGTTGCAAAGAAGTTGCTTTTCTTTTTTGTAATGGCTTTATCTTCTAAAGCATTACTTCTGAGTTTTGATGATTTATCAGTTCCTACAGTTTCTTTGCCAAGTTTCTTGCTTCTAGTGTATCTGAAGAAGTTACTAGTTCATTTGGCTTTATAAATTGTTCCTCAATTTTTTTGACCTTTATGGTCTTACATTTAACTTGTCAAGATTTCCTTTTTCTTTTGTTTGAGGAGTTAAGACTTTTGCGAGATGTCTTTTTACTTTTAACAGCTCCTTCCTGCTGCTGCTAAGTGTCCAAATTGATTTAGGCTTTCCCCCACCCTGCAACAGGTCACACACATTTGCTAACTCTCTAACATAATGTCTTTAAATAATCACCTTGTTTTTCACAACCCTTACCCTTTCAGCTGTTGCTTTTATTTTAATTTTGAAGAAGCTCTCATTTTGATATAATTCTCTTTTCTGAAGTTTGAAGATGAGTTAAATATGCTTCTGAATATCAATTTAAACTAGCATAAAACAGTGTAGCTTCTTGAACACTAATAACTCTTACAGCCTTCCCTTTAACAATATTGATTACATACCTAGTTTTCCTTTATATCTACAAAAGCCAGGTAGATGTATGACAACTCATTTGCAAACATTTCTATACATATGCACTTGTATGCATGCATCCATCAACACATATATTTATAAGCAGCAACAAAAAAACCAAATCAATCAACCAAACCACACCTCATATCCAAAACACACTTTAAAGAACATCAGAAAAAACACAGGCATACCTCTTGCTCCGGCATATGGGAGAGCTAAAGTTTGCTCTCTAGGAGATAATCCTCTTGTTACATCAGGACGCAAATTGACTTGCATCTGCTGTGAGGTAATGTAGTCATTTAGGATTGTCTGTCGTGTATTCTCCATTGCGTAAAGCTGATACTGACTTGGGTAGCCTGGGGTGGGCGAGAGCTGCCTTTGGAACAGGTAAGCAGCAGCAGCTGAGGGTGAAGGACAGGAAAAAAAGAAGATTTAGGAAGCAGTATGGGTGATATCAAACGAAAGTTTCAGATGTTTATATAGCTTCAATGAGAGGTGCTATCAATGCTCTCTAGCCAGTGCCAAATGAATTAAAATAGCATTTTAATACTGATGTTTTATTGAATTTATGCACTGTATGCAGACAGGAAAAGCTAAATAATCCAGATTGGAGATATACATTAGAGAAGCGACATGATTAGAAATATAAATCCTGAAGTTCTGAAGATGTAAAGGGCTGAAATACCTAAAGAAGGTTAAAATACCCCACAGAAGTGGACTGATGGATAGGTTAAAAGGAAGTCTACTGTATTTAATATCACCAGGGATAACCTGATGATCCATCAGCGAGAATAAATCAGTCCTGAACAGAGAGGTCCTGATTACACTTTATTTCTATAGCATCTTCCACATCCTTCTTTGCATAGCGTTCCTGAAAGCTTTTACGATATTTCACAAATACTTATCTAAAAATACTGTCTGAACTTTTTAACAAAACAGAAGCAACCTGGCAGCTTCAAAAACAAAGTTACGGCATTATACAATAATATTTTAATAAGTTTCCTGGTTAGATATTAAAACCCCCACTAAACTGAAATCAAACCAACAGTGTGTATATATAACCTCTTATAAATTATATCTGGCCACTGATAATTGCCTTTTAAAGGTATTTTTTCCGTGTATCAAATCATACAATATTTCTAGAACTAAAAAAACCAACACAAACGTATTACCAGGATCCAGAGCCCTGTGAAAGGGCATAGCAGGATCTAAATGAGGAGGGAGGTGACCCCTATAGACTTCAGGAGTTGCTCCTCTGTGATGAGGGTCAAAAGGACTGTGAGTCACTACAGGATCAACCCCTGGGACTGGAGATTTTGCTGGCACGCTCTCCCTCTGTGTCGGAGTAAGTGTGTTTTTCCTTTCGTGATTTGCTGGCTTCCCAGAAGATATTCCAGCTAAAAACAATGAAAAACCCAAATTAATAAAATGCATATTTTTTCAATAGAAAATTCATCTGTAAGTACACACTGGCTCTGAAGGAATGTTCTAGAGGACCCTGCAATCTGATACAATAAATCACAGAGACCATTTTATATCACAAACTATTTCTAGTGAAAAATCTAAATCCTAAAACTAAGATTGCTTACACTTTACTATATTATCTTCCTTATCTAGATACCTCTGTAATTCAGGAATAGCTCCTGCCCTTAAAACATTACCCTTGTAGGTTACACTTTCAATGTGATCCCTAATCAAATGCAAATTGAGATTGAATTGCCTTCCCACCTCCATGTTACAATATGGCAGATTTTCATTTTCTTATTTAAATTAACAGCTTACAGCCTACGAAAATTCCTTCTAGCCACCCTCCAAATGGAGAGAAGCCATTAGAATAAAAGAAAGTAGAATGGAATACAGAAACCAGTTTAAAAGTAAGTTTAAAATTAAATTATTAAAACTTCTTGTCTTACTCTGGATAGGAATAACATACCCTCACTAACTCTATTCATCATAGGTGAACTCCTGGACATTGGACTCTGATAGTTCACAGGTGTCCTCCGAGCATTGGTATCATCATAAATCCCAGGGCTCAGCTGTGATTTGGGAGTTTCATGAAGTGTTGACCTGAGAACAGAGGGACCAGAGCTGACTACTGACGTGTGACGGGAACGTACTGCATCCCCGGTCTTCACATCTTCATATTTTCCTCGCTCCACCACCTTCACGTTTTCTGGCACCATTTCCAGCTGAGGCATTCCACGGGGTAGCTTGCTTGGTCCAGTGATTAAAGATTTTACGTTGTGTTTGATGGCAGACTGGCCAGAATTGCTTTCATATTTTATGGGTGTGCCCTGAAAAGGAGAAAAAGATCAGGTAAGGTTATCCTGCCAATGCTTCACTCATGCTGGGGGCAGGCTGGGGGGGGGAAATCACATCGCTGATATCGTAGTTCATTGCTTCTACCACATCAGTGCAGAATACAACTGGATCTTAATGACTGTTACTTGTCAGTTCTCTCACATTTGCTTGCAAGTGTGTTCCCTACAGGTGAAGTGTCAGGATTTTTCTCATACACAGAAAATATTTTTAAGCTTTATAAGTTGGTAGGTTTCTTAAAACAAAACACCACCAACCCCCATTTGTCATTATTCAAATATCCTGAATTGATTCACTACTGAGTCTGTAAGCAACTGTATGAGTCTCGTAGTGCTTTTTGTATTTACCTGAGATATGGAGCCTTCTATGATGGGCCTGGTCGTCTGCACCATTTCAGGAGTCTTGCGACTCTCCTGGCTTAATAGGTCCTGTCTTGGGATTTCATGGATGGAACGACCCATTTCTTTTATAGTAGTGACTCCATCATATGGTTTCCCCTTAGTAATGGCTCCTTCAAATGTCCTTATGGGAGGTGACTCTCTCTTAATCTGTTTAGGGTATTTCAAGCCTTCTTCAAAACTTTCAGCTGTTGCTCTTGGCGTGCCTTTTATAGAAAGAAAGTCATATTAATGCTATTAATAAGTCTCATTTTTCATAAACAGAGTAACCAACTACATGTCATAATACTGGAACTTTGGTTTGCTATAGTCTACGATAATATATTCTGAAGACTAAAAAACCTGCCACAAAAATAATACTGAACAAATATTCAAAATACTACTGAAAGCATCCCAAGTTATTTCAGATGCTGAAATAGAGGCAATAGCATACATCTTCAGAGGTCTGGGCAACTGTTAGTGTTCACTAAAAAAAAAGTGCTAACTACCAAGTATTCATATTTCAAAAAGTCTGTTCTCCAAAAAGAAATAAAATGCTATGTTTACACGTTAGCTTTGTATATAGCATATCAGAAAGTTGCTGATTTATGCTCTGAAAACATGTTTAATAAAATAAGCTCCACCTTTAACACAGCTACCATTGTTAATAACAGTCTTAAGGTTCAGAAATCCAGATTTTTGAGGATGTAATTAATGCTTGCCTTCTAAACTTGCAATACTTTACCTTGCATTATAGAGCCTGACAACACTGTTCTCTCTTTTAGTTCAGCATGAGGACTACCCCTAGGCAGCGCACGGCATATTAAACCTAAAATTATAATGAATATAATTTAGAGAATTAAACAACTACTCAAAAAAACCAAAACCCCAACAAAAAAAAACCCAAACCAACAAAAACCCTCCTCCTTCTTACATACATTACAGATAGGATCTGTATCAGGGTAGTGCCCAAAGGGCCTAGCCTAAGAATGCTGGGCATTGTATCAACATGTTATAAACACCATTTTGCTCAAAAAAACAAAAACAAAAACAAAACAAAACAAAAAAAAAACCACCCACTTTCAGTTCAACTATTCATGCAATTACATTGTTGCAAGTTTTAACATATTTAGAAAACACAAGGTATTTTTTATAATTAAGCTTAACTCTTGTCCCAAAAGCAGTCACTGCTTCTCTTACACTCCACTTCAGTTTCCTTACCTAGTAAAGAAAGGTGTTCATGACGGGAAGTGGAACAAAAAGGAAAAAAAAAACCCACCCCAAAATATACCTCAGCATCCTCCAAATTAATCAAAGTTCATATTGAATCATCTGGTAAGACTTGAATTTATTGTTCCTACAGGAGGAATCTAAATTAAACCCCCAAAGAACTCAGAATTGTCCACAGTCTGAGGACAGAAAATGTGCCAGGTGACGACATGCAGCATAAAAGTATGAGAGCAGGTTCTCATATGCCAAAAAGAGCCCGAAGATGATCCAAATGCATCAGCAACTTAAAGGCAACACTGAATTTCAATATACAGCCTAAACCCCTCTAATTCATATTCTTCCATCTGATGAAATTATACACAAAATAGCCTTTAAGGGCTACCCAAAGATGGGACAAAATGCACTTAAGGAATAAGACTCCATAGTTCAGGCATGAAACATTTTCTTGCATTTGTATTTTTAAAAAAAAAAATCAGAAAAGTTACACAATGGCCTGATTTGACCTTTGCAGGCTTAATTTGATGACAGTTTATTAAATCAAAATACTAGGGATGCCCTGAAGCGGGATATGGCAGCTGTGCAAGTCTTCTGTTTGGCATAATCGAAGAGGTTTATTGCAGGAATGCAAAAGGTCATGCCAATGTGTTACCAAGTTACTATGCCATGGCTGAGACCAATATTTAACTAATGGGTGTGTCCATGGAGTCCATGCTAGTATGACTCAGCGTCCTTTGAGCTCTGCAACAACCCACTGGGACTGTGAAGAGTCAGTTACACGTATCGCATCTACTGAGATGAGTAAGTGCCAGCTGAATTACCTGCAGTTATGGTAACAAACCAGCAAAAGAAACAGGAAAACTAGTGTCTACTCCAGTCATATTCCCAGCATGCTTTAATTGTATTGATTATTGCGTGGATTTGGTTAGTAGTGTAAGATTTAAATCCAATTTCTCTTTTAGTCTGTTCCATAAAATAACTCTAGATACTCTTAAATCAATGCAAAAGGTTTGGATAAAACACAAAACACCTTGGAAGCCACTGTTTTTACCTTCCAGCGGTGCAGACACTGGAGACTCCCGCATTGACATTCCTTGCTTTATATTTCCTTCCATTGTATCATAGCTTCTCTTTAAACCAATTTCATGGGCAGTTCTTGGACTCCTTGTTCCTTCACGAACATTTTTAATAGCTGGAAAAATTTACAGAAGTGTGGTTAGGAAATGTGGACAATAAAAAAAAAAAAAAAAACAACACCCATGTGAGCGTTACATTTAATGAGACCACAGATCATTAATACTTTACAACTTCAATGTAATATTGTAACATTAAATCTCAACCATAGAAAGATCTTTTATGGTTTGTTAAAAAATATATTTGTTCAACCAGTTACTAATTTATCAGTATTTCAATTGAAGTTCAAAGTTAAATGATACATTTCTTTTGATTTTAATACATATAATTTTAAACTTGGTTGTTTAACATTCCAAAATAAAAATATTCCATGACAAATTGGAAATAAATGGTACAGAAATTAAATAGTTTTAACTATATTTTAATACATAGTACAGGAGACTCTTCAAAACACAAGCACAATTTCTGGATCACTTTAATTCTTATACCCTCAAAAACACATGCAGGTCAATACTTCTCCCAGACAGTACCCCAGTGACTGAGGTTTATACCTATCCACTTGGAAGCAGATATACTTCAGCTATGGATTATAAAAGTAGAACCTGCTGCAGTCTTGACTTTGATCAGGCAGAATATACAAATACTCACTATCATACGATAAAATATGCCCACTTTTGCCTTCATAAATAACATGGCCTTTGGCTGAAGCTTCCTCTCGGCACTTTTCTGGGCTGCTGTCTTCTGTAGCTAGCCGGGTGATAGTTCCCTTCAATAATGCATCAGCTGCTATGCCAGACTGGGACAGAGCTGGTGTACCCTGGATATAAATCAATCAAATATAATTCGGAACGTGTATTTAAGAGAATAGGGAGCAGTGAAGGGAGAAAAAAAAAAAACAAACCCAAACCTACAACATTTTTTAGATCTAGAAAACCAATTACTTTATCAAGCAGTATGACTTAAACTTCTGCCTCTATTATTAGACATTTAACCTAAATATTAGTAAGATTATTTGTGGGCAATTTGCTACCTTGTTAAAAAAATACAGAAAGAAGAAGAGGGAGTACAATATTACAAAAGTATTTCATGACCTAGAACATTTACCCTATAATACCATTTTGGGGAAAGATAACATATACTACATACTTAATGGTGCTATTAGGTTTTATTTCTATCCAAAGTAATGAAACCTACCCTTCTCAGAGAATTGTTACTATTACTTTGATAACTAGAGATCGCAAGTCAACCCAAACAGTAGCATTTAAAAAATGATGAGACAAAAGCACTTAATTTACCTTTTTGGTTTAAATAGCATCTGCACAAGACTGGTTACAGTTGATTTTAATATGTGAACTCAGGTGTGATGCTATTTTCATGAAGTTCTAATAAGCCTTCAGTTAGCTATACCAAAGGCTCTGGTGGTTTTATTTAAAAAGTTTAAAGACTCATATACGTAAAGATGAAATGGTAATGCTGACTTCAGCAATAGTGGGATTTGACCATCGGGTTGTTTTAAAATTTCTTTTTTTCAAGGCAGTTCCTACTCTGTGATATTAATTTACTTTTTCAGACATGCAAATACATTCACGGTGATAGTTTAAATATGCTGTTTTGCTACAGCCTTCTCAGTAAGGGGAAAAATACCTGAGTTATGGAGCCTCTCAAAGAAGGTATGGTCTCAACAGAAACTTTATTGGTTGGAGTTCCTCGTGTTATACTTCCCTCCTGTATCGTTGTGGTACCTGATTTGAAATAAGACATCCCGATAAATATGAGAATAAAAAAAAAAAAAGTAGCTATTCTATTTGAAATAATTAAAATTTCCAGTGAGAACTGTTAGTTTACACTAAAATACAGAGAAAATTTCAGTTGAACAGCATGCATTTGAGGCAGACTATTTAATCTTAACATAGCCTTTTACAGATTAAAAGTCTTTTACAGCCTTAATCCATGGTATTTAGTTTCTTTTCTTTTGATGTATTTGGATATTTCACATGTACTGCTCTGTGTGAACAACTTAATTTTGAAATTGGCATGCCTTGAAACAAATGTTTTTAAATGAGACATGCAGACAGGAGGAGCTAGCTACAAATACACATGCCTTGGAAAATAGGGAGCAGATTAATCATATAGTACTTAAAAATAACACTTCAGTAGTTTGAGCTCTAGAAGTTAATTCTCTGTTTTCTCAGGCTCTGACAAAGTTTCTTAACCTGTATGACTTTCTTTACCTCGAACCACACTTTCATGTTGTGCCCTGACCAGGAGTCCCTCAGGTTGGGAATTCTGGCTTCTGGGAGAGAATTCTTCTTGCTTGATATATGGCAGGGAAGCTATTCAGAAGAAGAAGAAAAAGGTTGGATTTTTTTTTCTTATAATTATGAGTCATTAAATAGTCTATATAATACACCTATCAGCTTTTCTCTTCTTACCAGATTTGGCTGACTCCTGCTGCCTTGGCAGCCCAAGAGATATAGAACCCACTGACGGTTTTGCAGGTTCTTGGGTGTAGGAAGCTTGACTATGGGATGTTAAGTAAGTGCCAGGTGTTCCCTGAAACAACAAATACATTATATGTTAATTCTTATTTCTGGAATGAAGACTCATATCTACGTTTAAAAGAGAATGCTAATACTACTATGATGCTATCTTAAAATGCTATAGTACACCACTGCAAAGTATCAGAGTGCGGAACACCAGGAGTGTAGTGTCACTGTTAGTTTGGAGATGCAGTTCACCTAAACTGGACATCCTCAACCATGCTACTAAAAGTAAATAACTGCAACATGTTCTATTTTCTAAGGCACCTGTAATTCCTGGACTTTTAGAGGTGGCATTTATATATCTTAAGTGTTAATGCTGTGAACACATAAGCAGGTACAAGATGTTGAAGGTTGGTGAAAGGGTAAAAAAAAAAATCGATGTAAGCACAAATTTTCAAATAATAATTCCCTTACTTGTGAGATTGAGCCTCCCATGATGAAGGAAGGTTTTTCTGATGGCACACTTGTTTTGGAGGATGGAATGAGTGGTGGTGGTGGTCTGGTGGGTCTGGTTGTTGGAAGGCGGACTCCTTCAGGTATATTGGTTATTACTTGGTGAGGTGCTGGCTGGAGAACTTGGGGGGAAAATTGTACATTAAACATTAGTCTGTTTCAGCTCTACTCGTTGTTAGAGAGACAAGAAGAACAGAAATAGCCCAGTTCATCTGACAATTTCTGATGGGAGTTACCTCACAATACTCAAAAGCTATCTAGCTGTATTTACAACTCTGAAATTCACTATGTCCAGGTGTATGTTATACATAGAAACTGAGTATCTAATCTCCCATCAAAGCTCAAAATGAAATAGCAAAAGCTGCACTGTAGAATTGCAGACTCTGAAAACTAAGCTTTTAAAAATAACAGCCCAGGGTATATTCAAATTTTGTGTTGTCTTCCTGTTTTTAAACAAAATTCTTATTCTTTAAATGGAATGCAACAGAGTCAAGTATAATCTAAGCTTCCCTGATTTTGTCTTGTCTTAGCATGACTTTACAATCCAAGCTTCAGAATTCACATCTGTCAGTTATTTCACTATTTTATAAAACATTCAGACTATAATATTAAGGAATTACAGTCAGAAACTAATGCTAACGATAGCAGCAGCTTTCTCTTTTCCTCAACTCCCCCATTCATAAGAAAGGGCACCCCTGAATATGATGGTACTTGTATTAAGCTGAAAAACTCTTGATGACTTTGTTCCTATACTGTTCTAACACTTTTCAGAACATCCTATTTGCTTAGTAAAATAAATGTTATGCAGCTGATGCAGCAATAAAGAACAAAAATATAACCTCACTGGAGCTAGAAAAATACCGAGTACCTATGTACATGCATACACACAGAAAACAATCTATTTTCTTTTGTTAAGTCACAAAGTATTTAGAGAATAACCTGATACTACATCAAGTCACAGAAGTCCAGCTTCCAAAAGAAGACTACACATCGCTATGATACCTAACAAAATATTTACCTGGCGGGACACTATAGCGAGCTGCATTCATATCAGGCTGGGGAGAGGCTTTATTGACTTCCCTTGGAGACAGCCTGTATGGAGAGGCTGACCTCGTGGCTGTATTTTGCACTTGTGCTTCCTGTTCTATTGCTCGCTTGACCTCAGCATACGGCATATAGGCCACCGGTTTTCCTGTGAAGGTTAAAGTTGTCAGAAAGAAAAGAACTCTGGATTAGAAATTGAGAGTCAAAAGGTCCAGTTTACAGCACAATTTTAACAAAGGGCCTACTCCAATGTCAGATGTATTCATCAGGTACAAATGTTTCAATTAAAAAGTAGTATTAACGTACAGCTTAATTTAATATGTTCCTATGTCTATACTTCCATAGCCAAAGCTTTGAAAAAACTTTCTATATGTGAAAAACAGTATCTTGTTCCTTTACATCCTTTAAGTGAAAGCTCTGCCACTGAAAAAGATTTCATTTAAAGAAGATGCCTTTCCAAATCCTGTGCATCAGCCAGGTTTACATGCAAGTTCAGCCAGACTTATATGCCAACCCCACCAGGCAAAAAGCCTCTCTTCCTTGTTTGCTTGCCCAGAGAACTTACAAAGCAAATTTCAAATACCAATATTGCCAATCAATGGTGTTTAAAGGGAAAATATATTTTCACTGAATTTAGCAAATTAAAAACCCAGTACCAGAACTTCACAAATACCTCTTCCTTGGCAATGGACAATTTAAGTATTTAAAATTACGAGCCAGAACAAGTCTACTGCAGCAGTGAAATTACATCTTTAACCTCCGTAGTCAAAAAAAGATGGCACTAATCATCCCATAATAGCTTTCTAAAGGATCTTCACTATTTTATTCCATGGTAAAGTACTGTGTAGGTTGTCATAAGCCAATTCAACCACAGGCCCTTTAGTTTGACAAGATGCCCCACAACACAGGAAGCGTTCTGATGTATGCAATGGAAGGTTTTTAAACAGTCTGTGGGCTCTCTGCTGCACACGGCAGTGGGAGGATAATTTTCATATACACAGTATATCTTAGGAAGTAGCTGTTGTAATGATCTGATGACATCTCAGCCTCTTCTAGTTTTCAGATTAAGACGTCCAGGCTTGTAGAACCCATTTACATTAACCATGTTATCCCTCTCTCTCTGTCTGCCTCAATAACCACCTTGATTTTTGCTGGCAGAGACTTCACCCCAGAACTTTCCCACACTTCATAATACCATACTGCCAATGCCAAGAGTTATTCAGGTAGTATTTCAGTTAAATGGTATTTTCAAGCAACCCCAGACTTTCCACCTAAAGAAGCAACTTCCAAAAACCACAGTCTTACCCTCCCCTCCACAAATCTACAAGCTCCCTTCTCAATAGTTTAACAGGCAAAAAAAGGGTTACATTTCTTTCATTTTACTTAGGTAAAAGTAATTAAGGTGAAGCATTTTCATAACATAATTTAAAATTGTTATGAATATTAAATACAGAATACTCAAGTTTCAAAGAACATGATAGTTTATGTTGCTAATACTGCGGAGACAACAGAAACAACGCACAAGAATATAAAATCTAAAAATGCAGAATTATGCAACTGTGATAATACCTCTAACATTGTAACAGTCAGTACATTAATCTCACACGTTTATTTCCCTGTTACAATGTACAGTTTGTGGACCTATTCCTTTTCTAAGTAAAGAAAGTTGAGGTAAAAGTTACACATGTAGTACAGAACTGGGCCTCCCATAGGATATGCTTTTCTTGCACAAAAAAAAGCAACCTTCTGCTAAGCTGTTTGTAATTTGCAAGCTGTTAACAGAATTAAATTAATTTCAGTTCAAAGAATGAAAATATAGCCAATATACACAGAGAGAAAGCATAATATGAATGTCTAATGAAAGTTAATAAATACATCCTTTGAATCTTATGCAGCAATTTGGATGATGCAACATACACTGTCCGTCTGAATCTCTTTCCTGTAACCAACAACAGTTACAGATACGTCCTTATTTAGTCACCCTGACAGGTTCTGTGAGCAGTTTTAGCCTTGTTCTGTACTGAAGGTCACACTAAGAGCCACATTCAGGAAACATAGGTCCAAATCACAGAGTTCAGTTCAAGTATCCTCTATATATACAACAGCAACCAACCATCATATTCCCAAGAGAAAGAATGTTTCACACAGTCCTTCTGCAGACAGACAGGCTGGAGTACCACAGTTCTACCAAACTTTTGTGCCCTACTCCAGGGCTCAATGTCCACATGTGTACCCCAGTGCAGTAAAACACTCCTTTTAATTGTGCTCATACTCCTTCAGTAATTCTCTCCCATCTTCACTGTAAGCTTCTGAAAGGGGCTTCCCCCAAAACACACAGTTATCTAGGTCCTCTCACCGGCACACCTAATCTTTCTGAATCTCTCTCTGTAGGAACAACGCATTTTTGGATTCCACCCAAATGGAGCCAGTTTTTTTGCATTATCTAAAGGGGCTACAAGGTAGTTCTCCAACACTGTAACTGCAGCAGGACCTCTACAGTAGACAGGTTCCTTCAATCAAGTGCCATCAGAAAGCAATAGTTAATTATCAGTACAGTAAATGTTCATTCTTAAATGAGGCAGCAATGTAACACATGGACATAAAATGGAGGGTTATTTCCATGACAGATGTGAAAATGCCTACCTTCCCACTCAACATTAGGGCTCTTGGAAGTGCCACAAGGGCTTACAGCACTTCGATACTCCATATCCAGCTGCTCTTGCCTCTGGCGCTGCTCCTCCAGCAGCGCTGACTCATGCATTGCTTTAATGTGCCGTTGATACAGTGCATAACCACTCACTGGTGTTCCAACGGGAACAGTACAGGGACTGCAAGAAACCTACAAGGATGGGAAGGTATTAACATCAGGTACATTAATACAGGTACTTACTAAAGCAACTATCTTGCTCAATGTCTCCACTGCAGTGGCTGTAGTCCATGTATAAGTGTTTCAAATGGTCCACACCTGTTTTCAAGCTATTACTTGTGTATTTGTTTGTACTGTACTTACTTCCCCCCTCAAAAGTATGATAACAAAGCAAATTATATATTTCTTCATTTGTTTCACAATTTCTTGCTGCTTTAGTGTTGCGACTAGTTTTAGGGACAACAGATACTCCTTCAATTATCACTGAAAACACCCCATACCATAGGTGGTATGACAGCAGCTCGGTGGTGAAGCTGTTGCAGGTCCATCTGCCCTTGCTTTATCGTGGATGATACCAATATTGATCCAGTGGGATTTAACAGTGAGGGCTTTGACTCCCTGCTGAAGATACTGGAAAAAAAAGATAGAAGGAAGGGAAAAATATCACCAAAAAGACAAAGATTAAACATCTTAAAAAATTTACAGGTAAAAGTATGTCTCTCGACTTCAAAAAAACCAAATACGTTTAACACACTGGACAAATAGCTGAAAAAATCAGAATCATGTTGTGTTTTGTCCCACAGCACATCTGGTAGAATGGGCAACACATGCTGCTGTATTTTTATAATACACAGAAATACCAAAAGAAGCGTTCAGAATCTCCAATACCAGATATTTATATATACAGTTTCTATATGCACAGTACTGCAAGAATGCAACCTTCTTTATAAAGAATGCTTTGAAAAAAAATAAGATAGGAAGCACTAGACATATTTAGTCCACAGGAAATAAACAGTAGTAAACAATGTACTACTTTCACACGGAGGGCTAATATTTGTGAAGTGGAAAGATGATGTCTGAAGAGGCAAGGGAGTGCACAAACACCATCAACTGCGCTCTTCCAAAGACTACATGCAGAACAATGATATTGGATACTTCTGACATTTAACATCTATCCTTGGTACTGCGTGTATATTAAGACCACTGACAGGGAGGGGGCACTGGCTCTGATGCTACACTATGGTTACATAGGAATTACACCAAGAGAACACTAAAAAGACTTCAAATATCATCAGTGGTGTCAGCCATCCCCCAAAAGATAAGTGGTTCCAAAGACATGCAGCATTGTCCATTTAAAGCCCTATATACTCAGGTGGGTTACCCACAGCGTTTAGGGCCAAGTTCCCAGGAACTAGGAAGTTTGCATGAAGACATTGTACACTATGGAGAAAGAGGTCATTCATTTCTCGGGACACTTGCCCATTAATTTACAGACACTGACCGGCAAGAGTGAGAAATACTTCCACTACTCTATTACTAATAGCCTTCAAGAGATTCAGTTCTACTGACTGATATAACATGGTTCAATGGCAATAATTGGGTACAGGACTCTAGAGGTTATACTAGCAAATAAACACAAAATGTTAAAAGGTAACTAAAATATCAATATTTTATGCCCCTAGATTTTATTTTTTTTAAAAGCAAGTTTAATCTCCTAGCAAAAGATATATTCAGGCTGTTTTCCCTGTCAAATTCAAGGAGTTTTGGATGCATTCTACTAAACCAAGTTTGTGAGAGCAAGAATCAATTAAAACAACTCCATCTCCAAATTTTCAGATCTACATTCAGTTTTTCGCTAAAGGGAATGGAGAGCCCATGTACTATCCCACACTAACCAATCACACTATAAAAAAACATTCCAAATCTACTTCTGAACGTGTAGATTTGTTCTTAAGTATTGTGTAAAAGCAACAAACTAACAAAACCAAATCAATGCAAAGAACTTCAGTACAGATCCAGTTACACAATCACTATTGAGTTTCTTAGTGGATAGATAGGGAAATTTACAAAATTCCCCCCATTACTTAGTTAATTTTTTTAGTTGGTCAGTGATTTTTAAATAGCTGTGTATCAGAAAGTCTTGCAGCAGCAAGATCTTCCCCTCCCCATCAGAAGTACCACAGAGCTACTTATGGAAACTCATGCCAGGAGCATCTTGAATCTCTTTTCTTGCTTTGGCAAATTTTCATTGTTTCAGTAAGCTGCTGTCCTTTCCAGATAATTGTTTAACACAATCCCCATTCTCTGAACAGATCCAAAATAGCTTGATTTCCCTCATTCTCTAGCTTTCCAGGTAGTTGTGCTAGTTTGCTACCCACCTAGTCAGTCTATCACCAAGATTTTTGCCTTAATCTGCCTTAGAAGACCCTTCTTTTGGCTTTTCATCAAAATTTTAAATCAACGTTTCCCTCTGTTGCACTTCCAGCAAAGAGTCTTCAGAAATTCTTTCCCTAGTAGAAACTCACAACAAAAATGTTGCTACCGATGACAGTTTTTGGATCACTGATAAGTAAAACCACTTTTTAAACAACTGCTTAAAGATGGCAATATTTGAATGCTAAACAATTAAACTCACCCTTGCCTGTCAGGTTCTCCATCAACTTCTTCATCAGCACTACAGGTGGCACTCGAATCATTATCTGAATGGGATTCTTGTCTCGCTGCATTAACTTGTTGTGACAGACTATAGTCCATTTCCTCTGGTTCTGACTTTTCCTTGGGTTTCTCCATCTCTCTCTCTTTGGTATCACTCTCTATTTTCACTTGAATATTCTCTGGTAGCCTCATTTCAGTCTCTACAGGTTCTACTTTGGTATGCACTGGAAGAGTAATCACAGGCTTAGCTTCAACTGGATGGCTTCTACTGTCAACTTCCATAGGCTCTTCTGCCTCATTATTTATTTCTTCCTTAACCTGTGGCTCAGGGTTCTGACTTTCAGCTGTTGATACACTTGGGGCTGTTAAGGAGGGAGATGTGCTGGTTGCAGGTTTAATGGTAGATTCTTGTTCTGCCGTCGCCTCAGTGGTTACTTTTGAAGAAGCACTCTCAGATGGAGCTTCTTCACTTGGTTTAGCAGGTTCTGCTGGAGTTGGAGATGGAGCACTTTCCGTATCAGAACTATTTTCAGCACCTGGGGAAAAAAAAGTTTTGGCATGAAGGTTCAACGTTAACGAAATCTAACTGGACTTCGATGAACTGTTTCTTTAGAATAATCAAATATATGTCTGCTGTTCCAAAATACAACAAGACAATTGCCCTAGAAAATTGACTCACAAAGGGAGAGTAACCAAAAATCACCAGATACAGGTTAAGGAGGGAGACCGGAATTACAGAAATACTACGACTTAGCTAGCTCTGATCTTACAAAGAGCCAGCCAAGTAAACTCTTGTGCATATGTCAGGGATTTGGTACTTCCACATATGATGCAGCTTTACTGCAAGATTAGAGTTAACATTCACAGTACATAAGGTGCAGCTTTAATGATTTAAATTAACATGTTTGAGAGGCATCGCTGGCAGAAGTGGCAAAACACCGATTTTACACATGAAAATCAGTCACATTTTATGGACGTGCTGACTTGCAATTCTTGCTGTAAGTTAACAGTTCTAGTTTACTTCCTTTGTGAATCACCATTGTTTTCTTAAAAATATCGTCTTTGCTCTGCGAAAGGTGTAAAGAGCATCGACAACCGGATACCAATTATAGAAGGGTATTGATTTTTGCAGTAAAGAACCTTCCTCCTCTCTTTAGCCTAGTTCATTAATTCCATTATATTGTAAATAGCTTTTTGATAAATAAAAACATTTAGGAAAAACTATGGCAACACCTAGAGCACAGATGTTATATTCTAGTCTTATCTTCTGATAAGAATCTTCTTTCCTTAGAACCACATCAATATTTACCAATGTTTGTTAAACGAATGGATGCAATAAGGATCCATCAATTTTAATCTACCCATCTGTAAAACAAGTAATTAAATTCGACTTATTATAGAAATGGACAATTTGCCACACAAACACTGCAGCTTAAAAAACACCAACAACTAAAAATCAAAATCCCCAACACTTAGCCATATTCTCTCATTCATTGTTTATGAATTGCATTGCTTATAGCTTCACAAAAAGCTGGCCAAGACTGACTGATGTTGAGTGCCTATAATTATTAGCAGTTACAACCAACAAATTTAAAAAACCAAAAAACCCACCACTTAAATTTGCCTGTCTGAAGCTTTACTGAGACTATCAACCAGCAAAGGTTACATATCTTTGATTCAACTTGTTTCAACATGCACAAATTTTTTGATCAGGTGCTGTCTGTTTACTCTCTAGATGACAGCATAGTCAAAACATCTTAAAATACTAAACAATAACATCTCAAGGCTGCTCAAAACTAAAAATGCTTTTTCCCCTCCAGTGAGTTCCAATTGCTAAAATCCAACTGAAACATAGTATTTGAGCACTGCATTATAAAGTAGAACACAGCTTTCTGAGCATATAGTTGGCAAAAAACATAGGTCCCTTTCTGTGCACACTCAAATCTCCTTCCCAGAAATGTTACCTTCACTGTCTTCTGGATTCTCTTCTTCATTAGATGCTTCAATATCTTCATCCTCCTGAGCTGACACAGTTGAAGCTACACTCTCACACTGTGATACATCTCGCTCCTCACGGGGCCTTCGTGAAGACTGATAAAGACACGGCATTTACATTGTACTGAAAATTTGCAAGTATTATTTCCTTTTACATGCATTCTCATTTATCAATCTGAGGTTGAAATGAAAGACAGAGAATCTCTGTTTAGCACAGATTCATTCACAAGGGCACACTCTTACAACTTCATGTCAGCTTTTGCTGCTCCTGACCAAAAATAAGTTTGGGAACAAACCACTAGCTCAAGATATGTTTGGGGGACAACAGAACTACTGCAGCAAAGACAGACACTGATGTTCTTCCCTTCAGTGAGAGAAGACTAGGATAACACTGCAGTTTAGAGGATTCCAACACTCAGGATTCTACTTTAGATGCCCCAAAACTTTTAGTTCCTGGTCTTCTAGCAATTCTCTTGCTCCATTTTGTAAGGTTAATGCTTATTGTGTTTTAAAGTAACTGTTCTACAGTGATGACCTGAACTTCTATAGCTGCTGGTGTACTGATGAGGAACGTGGTTTTCAGAGCACTAAAGAAATCTTCAGGCTTGAGTGTTCTACCTGATAGAAAAATTTCTACTGCATTTTAAAGCAAGAAGTGATTAGTATCACAGGTCAGTGAGCATCAGCTGCCTTTTCTAGGAGATTTATGTCACAACACAAAAACAATTAGAAAAGAAAACAAGTGGTGATTGCAAGAGAGTCTTAGTGAAGTGTGATGAATTACTTCAGAAAGATGCCAAGTTTTCCCCTGCAAAATATTCAATGCCCACTGCACTTACCTTCTGTTTGTGCTGTTGGAGGAGGCTGTCCAGATTGTGTCTCCTTTTATAGTTGAAGTAGAAGTTCTTACACTGAGCTTCACTTTTCGTCCCAACCATTTTGGCAATTGCTGCCCAGTTTCGTCCATGTTCCACTAGGCCTGTTAAAACATACAAGAACCAGTATTTACTATGATAAATAATTCAGCTATCCAAACCCAAATAAATGGAACAACAATGCCTATGGGAAGGTAAGAGAGAGAAGTACTGCTGTCCTTAAGAGAACTCCCCTATGACAATGTATTTGATAACTACTTATGGGGAAAAAAAAAGCTGTGTCAACCTGAATGTCTGCTGATGAAGCCTTCAAACCTAACGCTTTGCTGTTGCTAATATGTAACACCTCTGCTAACATACTGATTTTTTGCATAGAATTTACAGGTAACAGTACCTGCCAAATGAATAGACAGGTTATAAACTACATTAGCTTTGCTATGAAAAGAATGTCTTACACAAAAGGGGTTTTTGTAACTTATAAACACATTAATTTGAAAATTTACATATGACATACACACCTTCGCACCTGTTTCACAGAATTCTGTGGACCATATGAAAAAAGTCAACATGAGTCTCAAAAAACTGATATTGTCTGTTAAAGATGTTTGCTTTTTTTTTTTTTTAAGAAAAAAACAACAGCAAATTTCAAATTATTCATTCAATGTAGTGTTGCAAAAAATCACAGCACTCGTATTCAGTAAATTATTGTAATTTTGTAAATACAAGTATTCAGAAATAAGTCAAAAGCTTTACAAGTTTTACCTTTCTTAGCAACTTCCATTTCTTCTTCTGTCCAGCGGGATGTCTCCACAGGCTCTGCAGAAGCTGAAAGAGAAACAAAGACACTGATCAGAGAAAAGACCAGGATTCACTACTATGGCACCAATCATGCATCCCATAGTCAACTAATCCATTCGCATTAAGGTTTGTTCAAGTCACTTGGGAAAGCTGCTCTTGTCAGTGAGACGTAGTCAATCTCCATTAAACCAAGTTAGAGATATAGTAGGAACAACCACAATCTCAGCAGAGCAAACTGTTCAAAACTATTCTGTCTATAAAACTATAATTAATTATCTGTCAAGGAAGACTTGTAAGTAACTTAGATGTATTTATCACTAAAATTTCATTTAAACTATCAATAATTATCATCAACTACTAAAAGCAGCAATCCAACATGCTATAAACTAGTTCCATCTTATTTCACTGACTGCTGTGGAAAGAACTGAAATGGTTATTTATGGGTTAGTGGGTATCAAGAAACCGACTTTCTTGTATTAACTGAGTCTCCTACCGGATAAACAGAGAAAAAATAAAAGAAAACAAAAAACCAGTAAGTAAAAACAAGCAGAAAACTAAGCATGATTCAACACAAAATAATTTTCATTCACTTCTCTGGATTTGATATCATTCTGTTTAAATTCCTGAATGGCATTAAGCTGCAACAGCCTCCATTTCCTTTTCATAACATCTGCCATTATGCACAGTATGTAGCATGGACCCTTCAACAACTTCTATTAACAAACAATAAAAGTAGGACACTATAAAGTATCTGATCCACTGAAAAGCTATGTTGGATTTTCCAGAAAACCTGGCAAAAATGGTTTAAAAAAACAAAACAAAACAAAAAATCCAAACAAAAAACCAAAAGCAAAAACCATTATTGCCTTAGTCTAGCTGCTGACAAAAACCCACCATATCACCTGAGCAAGAATATCTATCACAATCTCTGATGTTTACAGTTAAATGAGAACTAATTTGCCCACTTACTCTGTTCTTTAGGATATGTAGAATATCTGAACAACAACGAAAGAGTTGTTACAAATTCTAGAATAGCAGCTGCCTGTAACTACCCAGTTGAAAAGCTAGGAGCAACACACCTTGCCACAGCAGAGCACTGCAAGAAAAAAAACCTAACCCTGCCCCACCATCCTGGATAATTATTTACTAGCCACAAGGTATTCTAGTATATCTGCACCACCACAGCCTTTTCAGAAACGCCGCCAGAGATAGCAGTCTTTTTTAACCACGTGCCAAGAAAGTAACATTTTATTTTAAAGTCATCTCTTGCCATCTAATGCAGGAACAACAACAAAAACAACTTGCTAGGATCTATTTCAGATTATGAAACTCCCTAAAGTACTCGAATATCAGGCCTACTTATTTAACAATATCCTCTGTGAGCTACAGCCTATAAGTCAATCTGTGTCAAAGGCATTTGAATCTCGACAGATCCATCATTAACCCTGCAAAGAGAGAAAATGTAGTTATTACAGAAAGGCTGAACTGCCTTTTTTTTCCCCCACAGGGTTCTAACAGAGTCATCTGATTACACATACACTATTCATGAAGTTACACTCATGAAATTTAACAGTACCACACAGTCACAAAATTATAAGCAGGCCCAAGAATAAAAGATGTCATAGTAAATAGAAAAAAAAAAAATACAAAACGCACTGCATGCACAGAAAACAGCCTTATGTCAGTGAAGAGCCTTACGACCAGATGGGTCCCGAGTGTCCTATAAATGCTACTCACAAGGTTCTGGTGGGGGTGGAAGAGGCGGTGGTGGTTCTTCAGTGGCTGCAGCTGCAGCAGCATTTGCTTGTGCAGCTTCATTTGTCATTGATCTGGTGATTCTGCCCTTACGACGACCTTGACTATTGGCAGTTTTTCGGCCCCTAGGAGTGGCCTGCTCCCTTTCCTCTGTTTCCTCTGGTGCAACTTCAGTTTTGTCCTTTTCTTTGGTATTCTCTCTGGGAGTAGTTAAAATACAATTCAGTCACATTCAGATAGCCATTAAGGGCAGATACTCCTCAACATCAATATAAAAAAACCCACCAAACCAAAAAAAACAAACCCCACACCACAAAAACTCCACAAACCCAAAAGACGCCTTTAGTGAAACAGAATTCACTTACTGCCCACAACTTAGAGTTGCTAGAGAATAACATAAATACACGATACTATCAACTTCAAAGAAAATATGAACACTGTGATAGAACATATGAAAAAAACCCCAAACCAACAAGATATGAAAATCATTACATGTGCAAAAAGAAATAATCCCATGGCTTTTTCCACCAGTCTGATTAGTTCAGCAAGACAGAGAAATTCATATGTCCAAAAAAATTGTTCAATGCACAAAACCTAACCTAAATAGGAACAGTGTTCAGTCCAGATTTCACTGTCAGGCTAATGTGAATCCTGTTCTGATCTTTGCAAAAAGCTGCAATCTAGGGTGAATTAATGCATTTTCAGTACATATACTTACTTAGATTCCTCCTTCTCATCCTTTTCCTCCTCATCTTTCTTTTCCTCCTCTTTTTTCTCTGCTTTTTCTGCTTTTTCTTCTTCTACCTTTTCTTCTACCTTTTCTTCTTGAGAAGGACGGGCAATTTGTTGCTGAAATGAAATGGGATTTACATGTTATAACAACTTGATCACACAAAGGTGCAGCAACTTGTACTCAGAGCAGCACAAACACTGATGCTGCCTTACCTCCCACTTGCTAATAATATATTAATTTACAGTCACTACACACTAATCAACATAAAACACCTCTGCCAAAAACTGTAACACCTATCTGCACCCTGAAATCATAACGAACATGATCTTCCAGGCGTTATCTCCCAGACTTCAGAAGTCCCCTTTCCCACAGAACGTGCAGTTTCTATATACTGGCTGTAGAACCTCAGTACCTCTCAATTTATTTTCTCTTATGTTTCTTCTGGTCAGCTGCCCCATTCAGATGTGGTTATTTTGTCTTACAAATTCCACTGAAGTACAGGCTTTTGCAGCGTGAGCACAGTGGTGATAACGTCCATGTACACGTGTTAACAAATACAGGTGCTGTTGTATGCCACACTAAACATGACCAGTTATGTTTTAAAAGTGCTTAGAGAGGCTCTGACCAACATCTTGCGTAGTAATGGTGTTGCTCCTCTCAAATTTTATTTTTAACGTTGTCCATTTTAAAATAGTGAAACATGATAGCTTACAACTTGGAAGCAGAAGATCTCGTAGCAAGAAAATTATGACCAACTCTAAGCCACCTTCTCAAAACTGTCACTTAATTAAGAAATATAATTGTTCAAAAAATTGGGTGAGGAATTTTAGACTTACATTTCCGGTAAATTTACAGAAGGAAAATTATAGCCTAGACTTTTTTTTTTTTTTTTTTTTTTTTTAACTATAGTCTTTATCGAGATGATAGTTTTACAAGCACATTAAGCACTGACTAACAACAAAGTAATTACCATTACCCATTATTATCCTAAGGAAAACAGCACAAAATACTATTTACACATTCCCTGTTAAGGGACTCTTGCTCCTTATCTTTCAAAGCAATCCAGATGACTACCATGTGCAAGGGTATCTCATTTTAGAAAGCACATAAATTTGATTTAAACTTTCCAGAAGATACGATCTGCTTCAAACAGGAATTAATGGAAGAAATTTCTGTTACTTAATGTGATCGCATAGAATTACCAGCATGGTCCTTTAGAGCTGCTTCCCCCCCCCCCCCCCCGCAAAAAAAAAAACTTAAAAAAAAAAAAATTCTAAAAGACGTAAGAAAAATTTGTGGCATTGTTTTTGCTATTCCTTATCACACACACACACACAAAAAAAAAAAAAAAAGGTAGCCTTGGCATTCCCTGTCTGACTTTGCTGTTAGAGGTGGCCTAACATTACACAAGCCAAATATCCTGTGACATTTTAAGAAAGCATTAGAAAAATGACACTGCTAATACAGGAGAAAAAAGAAAAATATTAGGAAAGATCTATCAAATGTGGCTACAGAAAAGACTTCCCTAAGTTTTAGTGTTGTTATCCTCCCTAAATAAATTTGGGAGCCTAAATACCGCATTTTGCCATCCACAATCATGTATCTGCACATGGACACAACATCTCGCTTTCCAACACTGCTGCATTTCTATGTCCGTAGCTCACCTGCAAATTCCTTTCTCTCCAGGCTAAAATACCGAGCAGTAGTTCGCTACCACTAAATAAACCATGTAACCCACTCCCCAAATTCCCAGAACCCTTACATGAAGCAAACAGCAAATGAATGAATTCTCCTGATGGACCTCAAAAGTCAGTAACCCACATCAAGCATCTAGAGCTTAATCCATATTGCCCATTCACACTGAATAGTATCTGTAACAAGGTGATCTTCTGAGTGCCACAGAAAAATCCAAGCTTTCTGTACCAGGCACCATACAACAAGAATGAGAAAAGAAAGCCTGAGGCTGCTGTCGAGGTTATAGCAGGCAGGACTCCAGTTAAAGGCGAGGGGAGAAGGAGGAGGAGGAAAGAGCTCTTCCTCCTCTCAGACAATACATAAATTCATTTAAAATGCATGATTACAGTTTAAATTCCACCTTAAATAGGTTTTCATAAGAAACTACAGAACCTAAGAGAGGGTAGGGAGTCAGATATGGCCACACAGAGGGAATCATTCACAGGAGTTTACACTGAGGGGGCTTGAATGGGTTAAACAAACCACCTCCATTAATCGTCAGTTGAGTCACCCCTTCAGAAGAACTGCAACACCCAGATGCTCTCCCCTCAAATTCGCTGTGTGCAGAACCGACTTGTCCCTTACTGGGCATTAGACTCTGCAAGTCAACTTCAAAGAGCAAAATACATGTAATACTTACATAAAGCTACATTTCAAACAAATACCCAAAGTACACTTGGCAATTCAGGGCAAGACAAGGGCAGAGAACTACAAGATTGCTGTTCTAGGATTTCATTATCTCAGATTTTACAGTCCACCAAAAAATTCCTCAAAATAGGCTTTTCTTTTTCACAGAGGAACCAACCTTCCTGTAAGTGTAGCAGCAGGTGTCACTGTTTCACTAACAAAACTGAGGCTGGAAATAGTCACAAAAAGGACTTGTTTTTGACATGTTAATAAAGTGAACTGGAGCAGAAAACCCAAACACTAACCCCTATCATCTTGCTGCAAATTATTAGCATTTAAGATGCTGGCATTACTTGGTTATGCAAAAATTTCCTTCAACCAAGATGTCAAGAGACATGCTAAGATAAATTACTTCCATCGTGCTAGATAGATTGGCCTCAAAAGCAAGGAGTTAAAAACTGCATCTTCAGAAGAAAAGAAAAAAAAAAAAATTAAAAAAAAAAAAAAATCTGTATTTTACATATAATCTATTTACAAAACAGTTGCTGAAAATCCTCTGTTCTTTTTGCCTGGCTAACTTAACATAACGCTTTGTAAATAACAGGGTTCTCTATTTCACAGTGAATTTATTTAACATGCATAACCAATAGGTCAAGTGCAGGTTAAACACAAACCTTAAAACAGTTGAAGCCTCGGTCAGCGACGTACCTGCACATTCATCTGTTGATTAAAACTTTTACTATCCAGGCAAGGGGACGGGCTTTAACTCAGGGTACGATTCAAAAGGACAAAACCCACACCAGCACCGACATCACATAGCTCTTCAGCAGAGGCTGCCTGACCCAGCAACGTGTTTATTCCAGGAAATTGTGTCATTCTGCCACTTAAGCTGCCTACAGCAGAGTTGCCCATCTCACATACAACCTTCTAATCTCACCGGAGTCACCAGAGGTAATCCCCACGGAGCTCAGCTTGATTGGCCGTCACAGACATACAGCAAATTTCTGTCTAGTCAGATCACTGGACTGTACCACCTGCTGCAAAGGCACACGGCTTGATCCACAGACATGCGTTTGTGCTGACCGGGCAGCGAGACCACAGAAACGCACCCCTTACCGACTACCGCTTTGCTACCAAATTTCAATGAAAAACTGTACTCAGAGAGAACCTCGTTTCAGTGAGTTATTTAAGGAATTCTCTATAATCCATGCAAAAGCATCGTATAGTCATGCTTTCTTCCGATACTATGTTAAAAACTTGCTCTTCGTTTGAGAAATCACATTTGGTTTAAGACGCACTCGTTTAGTTGCCTCTGTGAGCATTCTGGAATGGTTTAGGCAGCATTTTATAAAAAGTCCTTTCTAGACCTATCTGCGGACAAAGAGGTATCAGAATTTAATAAGCCTTACATCTCTTAACTTGAGATGCCTTAACCTAGCATTCCGCTTCTCTAAAGTAAAAGTCCCCACACTGAAACTTGAGTCAAGTTGTACTCACTACATTCTCTGAAGGATTTCAACATCATTACCATGATTAATATCTTCTCCACTGCAATATTCCACTTGCTTGCCTTCTAATTTACAAAAATGTATGAACTATTAAGAGTTTAAGCTGAAGCACCTGTTATCGGCATGAGCACATCTTGGAGCACATCATAAATCTTACACAACTTGTGTTTGCCAAACAGCAAGGAAGTTTCAGGTTGCTACTCAGTGATATGAAAAATATCAGCTTCAAACAAAGCCGGGACGCAGGAGGGAGAAGGGGGATGAACTGCATTCTGCAACCATAAGATAAAAGTTCTGGCAAGCAAGGCACTTCAACGCTCCCAAGTTCTTTTTTACTAGCTGTTACAAATGTTGCTGATTAATCATTAATAAAATTAAGATACATAAATACGGTTTTTGGTACCATGTAATTCCTACCTACAGCATTACTAAACATGCTAACTACAATACTTCTGAATTTAAACTTCCAGAAATGGTAAAATTTCCCATTTAGAATGTTTAGAGTATTTCCTTGAGTTTGCAAGTATACCTCAACACTCTTCAGGTCTCTAAAGTCTGACACTTATCTGCATCCTTAACAGAGCACACATTAAGCCTGCCTAGCAGTTGCCCAAAGTTTAGTGATCTGCTGTAGTACTTAATGTAGATCAACTACTACCAAGTAAGACCTACAACTCTGCTAAAATTCAAAGAGCAAGTAATTTGAGTTGAATGAACAACAACAGCAGCTTCAGTGTTCCAACTCAGGTACTTAGTTATTCACACATAAATCAGTATTCACAGGAGCAGTTATAAAGTCAGGCAGAGCACCTTGGGTTTTCTTTTATAGTGAGCCAAGTTCACAAATCTATGCCCTTGCGTACAGGATTGTAATTAAAATCTTTCTAGTTTATATGCATTACCCAAGGAAAGCAAACAATTCATGGATTGAGAAATCCATCCAAATTTTGAATTCTACCAGTTCCAATATTCTAAAGTTTAACAATGTTGACAGACATTTAAATATATGATCTTCTGAATATCTCAAAACCTACAGTTACATTGCATTACAGCTTGAGCCAGTTCTGTCTCCTCACCTCTTAGAACAGCTGCAGAAGAACAGCATACAGCAAAGATATTGCTCAACACGTGTATATTTACTATGATCACACCAATCTCGTTTTATAATGGAATATGAAACTGAGCCACTTAAAACAGCAGCATTATCTGTGTTTAGTGTCCACAGCAATTGTCTACATTTTGAACAATCTTGTTTATTTCCATCTTCTTTGTATTTGCCATACGTCCATACTCTAACCAGAATCTTTCACCATCGCTACTCACACAACAATACACTTTTCCTATTAAAAAGCATTATTAGGCTTAGAAAGTCTAACAGAAGTTCTGGCAAAATACAGCTAATTCCAGTATTTTCTCCCATCAGAGCAGTTCACAATTAGTCAGAGTAGACACTCTAAGTAAATCCTGTGCATAATGAAAATGACATTATCCCAAGCAATCCATAATTTGTGGGGTATAGACAAGTAAGTCTTCTGTGATAAGATCTCTTCTCTTAGAACACCAGACCATAATTTAAAAGGTTTAAAGTACAACAGCACCATAGAAGCACAACATGACGACTGTTTCTAATGAACAGGATCAACTTATCAGCTGAAGCTGTTTGCAGCAATTTTCTTTTATAAAAAAAAAAACAAAGAAACAAACAAAAAAATTACATTTACTGGGACTCTCAGAAAACTTACATTATTTGAAAGTAGGTTTCATGTACCCTGAAGTGTAATATTTACTTAAGTCGCTGTTTTGCAGTTCAGTACAGATTTGTGCAGTCACAATACCTCAAAGTCTCAACAATTTTCTCTTTAGTATCGCTGCTGAGATTTGACTAAATCCAGTAACCCACAACTCTTCAGATTTTAAGGTCTGTGGATTTCTAAAAACCTGAATTTGAGGGGACCCTCCCCTCCTGTCCCCACCAAGCTTCAGTTCCAACAAAGCACTAGGTATTTCTTCAGCACATCACATCTATACCAGTTTCCAGCTGTTAAATTCATTTTAAGGATAAAAACCTCAAAATACCTGCAGGCTTTGTTGTTACATCTAGTACTCTGTTCATGTACTTTATTTCATATATGACCTTCTTCCCTAACCTTGTCACTGACATAGCTTTCATTCTATTTTCAGTATTTCCTAAATACCTGATAGATGCAAGGGGAAATCAGAATGGGAGGAACAGGGAACATGTTCAGTGAATACACAGCAATCCTCCTCCTGCTTTCGTTAAGAAAAAAAAAAAAGAGTCCAAAGTTTCTTTTTTTTTTTTGTTTTCTAATATTCACATTAACCCTACTAGCCTAGCAAAAGTATTTATATGCTTTTTGTACATAATATGCTGTTCTTTTCCCCTCCAAAGACTTCCAAAACTTCTAAAAGAATACTTCCTGAATCAGCAGAATTTTTTATTTGCACGCATTAAATTAATCTCTTTCCTCTTGCTATGAGGTTCCAGTTTGACTTGGAGCCTGACCACTAAATAAAGATCACTATTAATTTCTGCTTTTTTACAAACATTGACATTATGAAGTGATTATATAATTTCCACTGCAAGTCACATGGTAAACCTAATTTCTGTTGGCTCCAACAGAGGATTTAATAATGGATTCAACTTCAATGTCTATGGCGGGGTCCTAAAATAAAATGAATTGTCCATATTAAAAAAAAAAACCAGCCACAAATGTGCAAAGGAAGAAGATCTTCCACAGAATTAAAAACAAACTAACCAAGAACACCCTTGAGGTCAGGATTACTTAAATTTAAAGAGGACAAAAATGCAGTAAAGGAAAAATAATTATTTTTCCTTCCCCCCACCCCCATCCATATAATATACTTGCTATAACGGATAGTAAGAGAGTTGTAAACGTGAACCAATAAAATAACAATATCCAAGTGATGAATAAATTTAAGATACCTGGTTTCTTCCTCTGCGTTTACCATAATTCCTTCGCACAAGGGCTTTATAATTTTCATTTTTCTTGGTCAAATAATAATATAATACACAGTCAGGAACATTCTAAAGTAAAAAAGCAAAAAAAAAAAAATTAGGTTTTACTCCTATAAAAAATATGGTTTTAATATTTAATTTCTCTCAACGCTTAAAACTATTCAGCCCCTAGACTAAAATAAAAATCTATTAGACTTGTTTGCTCAGCAGGGAAATGAATTCACACACAAATATAACAATATAACTATGCATAAAATTATAGTGTTAAACGCAAGTCTCATGTATTTATAATATCCCTCAGCTACTTCAATCTGCATGATTTAATCTATACTAGACAATTTGCAAGTCTGAAAGCTTCTATTTATCATAATAGTCATATGTATTGCAGATTCTGTTGTAAGTCTTAACAAATCCTAATTCTCCATTACTTCTTACATCAGTTCTGCAAAATCAGTTCTAAAGACTAAAATTCGTTCTAAAGACTAATTCAGCCAGCAGTAGGATCCCACTGACTTGAAAGGTGGTGGCAAGATTTCTTACAGTTAGCATGGCGGCTCAGCAGAGCCAATTATGTCCTTATCTAAGCAGTGAGATAGTTAAAGAAGCTTACCTGCTTCAAAAAGAAAATAAGATCAAAACTAAATGAAGTGCCATTTTCTTTTATTGTTGTCAATAGTGTCATTTCACTAACTTCTGTTAGATGTTTGCATGCACTGATTGTGTTACTGGTCAAGAATTATAAAATCCTGTCAAAGCAGTAACTTTTTTTGGACTGAAAATTTTTTCCAGGAAGAGAAAATTATGCTGGGATAAATGACTTACATTTGGAAAGTTAGGGATCCCACCCTAGGCTCTACTTATATTAAAAAAGGTCTTACCTTTCGTTCCAGGTAGGAAGCAATTAGACCAAAGTTCTTGGGATGTTGGACAAACCTTTTGTAAATCAGAAATTATTTAAGTTTAACAACATAATTCATGATCAAATAAGAAAAGCAGTCTTCCAAACAATCTGTTCCATCAGCAAGCCTTTGATTTACACAACTGAAATTAGTCTAAAAAGCCGTTTTCAAATTGTGCAAGTTTAGAACTAAGCACTTAAAATTAGCTATTAGCTGATATAATGAGAACATATACCTACTCTTCTCATTTTAATCTTATCACAGAACTAAAGTACTTTCAAGAGAATTTCTTACCTAAGGACTAAATGCACATGAGCCTACTCAGTTGAAAAATAAGTGGAGAAGTCTAAAATTTTTGCAATGTTTCATTCATCCAACTAAGAACATTATCAAATATTATTGAACAAAAGCTTCAGCATTCCCGATTTAACTGATGTTTACTGTGGGGTTAGGTATTTAACTGTCATTTGCAATGTAATAAAAATAAAAGATAAGAAAGCCCATTACTTTTCCTTAAAAATCTCTTTCTCATGGTCGGTCCAGACATTCATGAACTGTCTGTCTTTATAAACTTTCATGGGATCCTCCATCAGACCATTCATATTAATAAACTTCACTCGTCTTTGTTCTGCATCAAACATCATGGGAGGAATGACAGAGAGCTGACGCATTTGTTTTTCATTATTCTACAGGCAAAGAATAAAAGAAAAGAATACAAAAAGTTGCTACTAATATTTACAGTTCTTGAATTACACAACTCTTTAAAGCTCCACCACCGTATACATTCACAGTTAGTTTGAAACTTTTTTCTCCACTTCTTAACTCTTCTAGAAGTTGTCACTATCCCAATGAACGTTTGCACAGTCAGCTAAAGAAAGTAGTGTTGCAAATGATGAAAAACTAAAATGGTGCAGGGTTTTAGAAAGGAAGAGTTTTCACGTGTTTGTTAAAGCTGTATAAAAACTAGGTTGTAGCAAGCCTGCAATGAACACAGACACAGGAGAAAAATCTAGGACAGATACAGTTAAGAAGCATAACCCTTAAAAAAAAAAAACTATTTGTAAGACCTGTTTCAAGCCAAACTTCACACAGATTCTCTCAAACCAGCCCCAAAAGATTTCTCTTATCAAAAAAACAAACCCTCTAAAAGAGACCTTTCACTGCCAATAAAAGGATATTGAGTCATTTGCTGTGCTTCTATAGCAAAATACAGACAATAGCCTCACCTCCTGCTCAGAAAGTCCATCAATGATTTCAGAAATCTCATGTTCACTTCTAGCAATAGTTGCTGAAAGTCCAGCCCCTCTTTGACCAACTCTAGAATTAGGGCAAAACAGAATTAGTAAGGATAAAGTGGAAAATAGCTATATTTTCAGATTTTGCACACAACAATGACAACCTTCAAAATTCCTTAAAATACTGTTAGCAGTCTCCCAAATCAGTTAGGGCTGTTCTTTCTTAAGTAGTCTCAGAGTACAAACTCTGTTCATGTACTGCAATTTCAAGCAACTACTCAGTTTTACAGGTGAATTTGCAAAGCTCAACAAGAAGGGCATGCTAGAGTCAACATCAAAAAAGGAGTGTTACCACTGATTCCATTGCAAGTAGGTGTTTTAGATACATTAATACGCTTCTGCTGAGTATGAGAAATGTTCATCAGTGGCACAGAAATCATCACCTTAATTAGTACTACTGATAGACTGTGAAAGACAGCTTTTTTTTTAAAAAAAGAAAAGAAAAGAAAAAAGCACACTACATTTGCCTTTCATCAATTTGGTCAAGTTACTAATACAGCACTGAGACTCATTACAACAAAGGAAAATTTTCAACTTTTGAATTGATGGGGAGAGCTGTAATTTGCAAGAATTTTTCCAGCTAGCGATCTTTACACTTAAGAACATCATAACAATATATTACAGGATGTGGGTCAAAAAGCATTTCAGAGATAAAAGTCACTGATAGAGAGACAAAACATCTTCATTTGCTCAAAGATTTCACTGAACTAATAAATTTGCACAAAATCTGACAAAAAAGCCCCTTAGTATTTACACAATAGTATTACAAACACAGCTATAGACCATTAGCCATTACATTAGAGAACATAAATAAAATGTAGACATGGCGCCTTCCCAAGTAGTTTGCAATTAAAGATGTGATATATTCTTAAAGTAAAAGCTTCTTATAGATATGAGTTCTGTTTCCATTCTAACAGTTTACTTCCTTTTCCTCTCGTCTTGATTCCACAAAGCTAGATCTTGCAGCCTTCATGATATATCACAAACTATCTGCTTTTCCTATGTTTTATGACATAAGGTGATTTACACAGATGGTTAGAAGAGATAATGAGATGACATCTTTATTGGGCTTGAGCTCTCAAAGGTGTATTAAAATGATTTCAAACATTAGATAAACAGACTTCAACACAACTGAATCAAACTTGACCTAATTCTAATTTAAAGCACTACCTACAGTACCATAGATAAAGTGAACTCTCAAATGAATTGCACTTCATTCCTTTTAAGACTCTTTGTACAGTTTCTATTTAACAAATGTCTGCTAGATTAAAATTAAATAATAGGGACTTAATTGTCGTAGCTTGCATACTTCAAAAAGCAAAAATGTCTGGAATAAAATTACATGGCAAATACAACAAAAGATCACTCAAATTGTTAATTAAAGAAGCCAAATTATTTTTGAGTGTGTAGGCTAATGAATAGAGGGATCATGAAACATAGGAGTAACACAGCCACCCAGTGACAGAAAAATACGAAGTATAAATTGGGGTGTAGGCTCAAAATGAACAGGCTCACGTGAAGCTGATGCTCCAATTATCTTAAGACCAACTCCACAAACCTCTTTGTGCATTTGAGCAGCTTAACTCCTATAGTCCCACCGAGCACCACAACCTAACTAGCCTTTGCTAATTAGCCCTTTTTCTGTATTTCTTTTGGAAATACGGGTTTTGATGGCAGATCTAAAAAGGGTGATAGGAAAGGAACAATTTGGACATCACTATAGCAGCCCAAGAGGCCACCAAACTGATGAGGCTAGCATTGCTGACAAAGCTGATAGGGAGGGACAGGAAAGGGCCAGACGTAAGACAGTGGATATACAAGAAGGACAGTCATGAAGAGCCTTAGGATGCGAAGTGAAACTTGAGCTCAATGCCATGAAACATAGTGAACAAAGGAAAAGACATTTTACTTAATACTGTATGATACGCTAACACTCTTTTTTAAGGAATAAAGTGATGAACATAAAACTTAACCATTAAGCTGAACTAATTTTATTATAAATAACTTTAAAACTTAAGACCTAAGAGATATTTTGTAGGAATATTTCAAAACCATGGTAATACCTTTGGAATCGTTCTTGCTGTTCTCTTTGCTTCCGGATTTCTGGAAATTGTTTTTCATAGTACTCTCTTGTTTTACTCTCCTTAGCTTTCCTGCGTGGATTATTTTCTATCCTGTCAACTTTTTTCTCCCATGCTTCCATCAGCTGATCATAACGTTGACAGATTTTCTGTTCCTGTTAAATTCCAAAAGTAAACCTTGAACTAACCAAAAATATACAAAGTGATCAGTACACATAACATAGGTATGGTCCTGGAATGAACAGACATATTTTCCCTGCTCCAGTGGCTTCCATTTTATATATATGACATATACCCAATTTTCAGCAGAGAGAAGATGAGGAAATAGATATAAAAATGTAGATTTTGAACATTACACTCTATTTCTTTGCTTTACACATCACAATGGTATTTGGTAACTGTTATTACTGCCTTCCAGAAATCTCACATCTTCTGGTACTAGGCTTTTAATTAGTGCAGTTGGTTTAATTTTTTTACTTTTATTTATTTTATTTTAAATTTTTAATTAACAGAACGGGGGGAACAATTGCAATGTCCTCAGTCTCAGCAATATGTAGGGAGCTGCTCCTCCATAAAAAACAACTAGGACCACAAGAAGAAAAATACTTCATTACATTTTCATGGTGGAATCTTCCCATTTGATACATAACCTTCTACTGTTCTTAATAATAAAAATGATCTTTCAGACACCACCAAAAAGAGCCTTTTGACTTTGTATGCCACCTGCTACAACAGCATGCAAGAGAAAGCATTACGTCAATTAATACTGGTATTCAACATACACAATTTTGATTAAAAATGCTGTCAAACTTCAAAAATTGGAGATCTGCCCCATTTTCTTTCAGATACTACAGCTACTATACAAAAGAAGAAGTTCAGAGAGAGGCCAGGCATGACATTTAGAGATTTTTATCTTCCTTTCGTACACTTTAAGAAAAGGAAAGAAAAAAGGCTCTTTCCTTATTGTACTTTAAATGGTTTTCAGCCAAATAATCAACAAGCCACAGTTATAAACCTGCAGTTTGTTTTCCAATAAATCAACAGAATTTTAGCTTAAGATCTTATTTTTATGATCAATAGGATTTGCATTCCCAACTGTGTCATGTAAGTCAAGGATCCAGACAGAAAACCAACCACGTGCTCTTTTTACAAAAACATGGTAGTATTACCCGTTGTTTTCTTGCGTGATTTCTTCTTTTAAAGAACAGTATTAGCTTTTTCCTCATCACCTGGTTTCTGGAAAACAAAATTAGGAAAAAAGTGAACTACGTAAGAATCAAGCACTTCAAAACTACTCAACAAAGCCCACATGGATTCTAGATGCCAGATCATTATTATGAAAAATATTTTCAGGGGTAGAAAACAGAGGGAAAATGCCTGATGAAACAATCATCTAATTAATACTCTATTTTATCAGAGAGAAGATTCTTGAAGATGGCTGTAATAAGTAATTGAGACACAAAAGCTTCCAATTTCAAGCTAGGTGCTCTCCTTCACCACAAGAGAGATAATATGCTAAAATGAATAAATTTGGCTTAAGATGTTATGCTTTGGGGGGTGGGGTGGGGTAATCTTTGCAATTCAACCCTAAAGTTAAGAGTTTTACAATATATTACTCAAAAAATAAGTATTTTGGAACTGCTATACAGCCACATTTGAAGGAGTGGAGCAAGAATTACTTTTTTTTAAGAGAAGTTTTTAAAGGACAGCCATCTGTAGGATTTTTTCTGTAGTTACAAAATGGTAGTAAAACTTAGTAGCACTTAGTAATATGCACATAACTCACTATGCATTTCTTCACACCTGAAACTGACAATTCACATCTTCTTTTGTAAAAACTGGTAGTACAGAAATTGGTTATGAATAAACAAATCTTATGAAGAGAGTAATGTTCTTCAACAAATTTGAACTGGGATAATCATGCCACAGCAGTAAAGTTTGTCTCAAAACCACCAGTATTTGAGTTTCAAAGTGAGACATGAAACTAAGTATTTTCTTCTCAGTTACTGTTCTAGAGAAGCCATGAAAAGGCCTTGCTGTACATAGTTACAATAGGGTGGGATTTCCTCAAGGAGGGTTTGCAAGAAATACACACTTTTGTGACAGTTAAAATTTCTCAATTATTTTCACTGAAGTCTAGTAGCAATACATATTTTCAAAATAAGCTGATTTTTGTTGCAATGGAGTAATCACTATTTTGGTATTTTATAATATTGCTACAGAGTGAGATCAATATTGGTTTGACATAGATAGGTAAAAACTAAGATTTTGTTCTACATTATTAATGACTTTCTGTAGAGAAATGAGTTCACCATCATCTTTGCAGAACCAAGACATTCAAAGTAATCAGATGCAACAAAAAAACACCATGGAGAAGGTCTCTTTTATGGACATTTAAATTTGAGTACAAATAAGCTTAATTAAACACATTTAAACATGAATCTATTAAATTTTATTTCAATTTATAAACAATATTTGCTCCAGCGAACTAAAAAAAACACAGCTCATACAAATTTGAGAAACAAGTTCTATATTAAAAAAGAAACAAACAATTATTTTCGTCAAAAGCCACATTTCTTCCAGGAGAAGACAACCAGTTTATTTCAGATCACTGAATTTGGTTTGCCCTAAATAACAAGTAAGTGAGCATGCAATAACTTTGCTCATAGCCCATGACAGAAAATAAGTACATGGTTAAGTCAATAAATAAATAGATAATTAAAAAAAAAAAAAAATTCAGGACTCCTCCTACAGTTTACTGACAGCACTAACTTTTAAAACACTTCTTTGAACAGTACATTCAGGAAAAGTTGACTACACATATCTAGGTCAAATCTGGTATTTTAGACTTTGAAAAACACAAGCGTTACCAACTTAAGTTTTATGATTTATTTTTGTCTTTAAGTTAAGATGAAAAGTTATGGTTTCTGTCTGCCTTCAGTATATATAACTCGTGTCTTGCAGCACTGTTCTACAACATAGAAATCGGAAAGTTACATGGACTGAAAGCTTTTAATTATGGTTAAAGTACACACATTCTGTTTGGAAATCACAGCAATGAAAAATTTGAGTGAATGTTTAAGTCTAGGTCCCTTAAATGGCACAATGACAAGATATTAAAGCACTTACGTTTTGATGTTTTCATGGTAGACCTTTGTGTCTGATGGTTGGTTGTAAAGTGGCTACAATTTTGGATTAGAAAGGTATGCTTAGTACTTTTCAATGCATGTAATTCTAAAAGTATATGCAATACATTTAACAATATTTTAGTATTCTGCCAACAGTGTACTCAATCTGAGATGCAGCAATCTGAAGGGACCAGAAGATACTCAACACAAAGCATGTATTTCATTACTTAAAATTAGATCATTTTAACTACTTACGTATGTGTTCCATTTTTTCGTATTTCAAACTGTTCTCTCATATTTTAAAAGTTACACTTATGCAGCCAATCAGTGCACTCAAGCCCCAATTCACCAGTGCATTTAAACACACACTTATTTTATACATAAATACAGAACTACATCTGTTTACCACAATAGAATTACAACAACTGGCAATACAGAAAAAAGAACAGAAAAAAAAAAAACCCCAAACCCACAACTTACCAGTTCAACTTTTGGACCAAGACCTTCAAAAATCTTGTGAGCTTCTTCTGCTTTTTTCTGCAAGTAAGATTTTTTGGTATAGTCTAAGTAAATCATCTGAAGTTAGTGTCAAAAGTGTATCTGAACTCTTTCACTTAAGCTAGCTGCTAAACCCCTGTCTGACTATGCTATATCCTTCTTAACCTACTTCTGCAATGTTGCCTCAGCAAATCAAGAAACCTGTACTTGAATTGTGCTGTTTCTACTCTGATCTCCATGTTTGGAAGCCGATAGAGCATAAAAGGAGAAACTGACCTCTGCAGTTCAAAAAGACCATACATTTAATAAATAATACAGCAAATAATTATTAAGATGAAGAAAGGTATCCACTAAAACAAAGCATAGCTAGCTTTGAAAAATGGAATTAAGAGACTAAAACTCTCCAATTGCCAAGTCTGGGAGTGTGCATCAGTGTGTACAAACACACACACAGAGGTAAAAGGTCCTCCTTCCCCCACACTAGGTGAAGACCCCAGAATAATTCTGACCCTAAAGCAGGCAGCACTGAATAAGCCAGTTGGCTTTCACAAATTCATTTCAAGCCTGTATGATCTTCCAAAGCCCCTTGTCAGCAGACAAGGCTATCTAAAATGATCCAACATACTAGTTCAAATTTGCTTTCCCCCCCAATAGCTGTATGTGCTAGCCCTAAGACATCTGCAAAGAAGAATATAGGAGAAACTAATCCATAAAGCAGTTATTATTAGAAAGTGTTCTGCTAAGTTCTAACCTCTTTCCATGTGATTTCAATCTTCAGAAATTTTTTGGAACTCACAGCTGTACAAAATAATTATATATCAAGGAAATATTATAGTATTACCCTGGTAGAATGGCTTTTCTGGTTTCAAAACATTTAAAACTGAACTCTAGCCCTATTACTTTAACCAAATTTTAGCCAACAGTAGTTGAATATTAAAAGTAATTATCCTAAACTGCATGGTTTGAAGATGAAAGCAAAGCTGCTGAGGGGACTGTCCTCTTGTACAACTGCAGAAGACAAGACACCAAAGAAATGCTATGTACACGAATGGCTTAATACATCTTTAATAACCCTTTAAATAAGACAGTGAGTATTGACATGTACTATCTGTATTAAGCCCCATCAACATTGCCATTCTACAGTACATGTAATTCCCGATATGAGAACTCAAACCAAGTGCTAAATCGATTCACAAACACATCAAGCTTGGTAATTCTCCTTGTGTATAGAATACTATATGAACAGCTACATAGACAGAAGCAGCTAATAGATGACTATACACTGACGTGTTACTCCATCTCAGGCAACATAAAAATGGGTTTCCCTATCTACTGGCACATACACAGGATGGGGAATGCAATAGCAAGTTCAAAATTCTGTTGTAAAACCCACCTGTAACCAGAGTTAGCAGAGAAAGAGCTGCATAGCAGCCTGCTAAGATGTCTTCAAATTCACATAGTTTTGCCTACTACTCAACATGTAACTCAGCTTGAGGAAGTCTTGTAAGGTGATTGTATGATTTTAATAATTTTTAATTACATTATAGTGTGAAAGAGATTTAAAACAGTAAAACTGGTTTGTAACCAGAAGTAAACAATGTACAGCAATATGTTTACATCAGTTTTTATAACATAATAATTGCCCTAATGTGCTGTATTAAGTAAATACATCAAATTCCACAGATAACTGGGGGAAGGGGAGAACAAGCTGCATGGAACCCTTGGGACACAGTTCTACTGTATAAAATCTAGTACTGTGTTGCAGTTTTTTACCACCTCAAATTTTCAAAAATAGTCTATTGTAATAGAAGCTAACTGTTCCCCTAAACTACAAAATAAAATTGGGAAATTAAGCAAACATATAGCACTGTCACAGAAGATCATAATACTTTCCAAACCAGCAGATATCCAACTCCTTTATCTCAAACTACCAGGGAAAAAAACGGCAGGAAGCACTTTGCTACTGTTGACAACATTATTGAGCTCCTGTACTTTTCTCACCACTTATGCAACACAAGCTCACTATTCACCTATATACTACTTCTTCATATCTGTTCATTCATCCAAATCTTAAGTACCAGAAGTCAGAATTTAAAAAGAAGGCATAGAATCTTACAACATATGCAGTTTTTCTCCTCCTTCAGCTAATTTAAATGTTGGGTCTTCAGCCAAGCTTGTCAGTATTTATGTGAGGAAAAGAGAATTCAAGATAAATTTCTGAAGCATTATTTTATATCTACCTATCTACACATATACAAACATCTATCTATCTATATATATATATACACACATGTATGCATGTGTGTGCATGTTTATATATATCTATCCACCTCAACACAAGGGTCTAGGGATAAGACCCATAGATGTGTTTCCCTAGACTGCTTATAGGATAGAAGGAGGATCCTGTGATCAAGAATAAAAATGTCATGCAAGTGTCTTTCATTTAAAGAAGTAAATGAATATTAAAAGAGGGGTGGGCAAATCAATAAAACAGAAGAAGCAAAAATAGCCCCCATGGAAGTAAATTAAGACATAATGAATTTTAGCACATTGGGTCAGATTCACAGCTACACTCAGTCAACTGAAAATCATGCTTACCCGATTTTCATCGTAAATAATTTGGACAATACTGCGGTGTTTCTGTTCCACTGGAGGAGGGGAGACAGGCCTCTCTGGCTCTGGAGGCTTAGCAGCTTCTTCTTCAAGTTGTTGCTAAGAGACGAAAGAAAGAAAATCAGCCATCCGCACCATGTTACCCTTACCAGTAATTAGTCACCAGAGATAAAATATGCATCTGATCAACAGTTAGCACTGCCTGTTATTTCTCTTCTTAAGTGACAAGGAATGAATGAAATGGTTTTAATGCAAACAGCGTCGATAACAAGACTATTTTTTGTACTACTGGTAAACCAAATTAACTGTTTGCAAGACTCACCTGCATTGAATCAGACTTGTTTCAGCCTGACATTTAAATCCACTGTCGCATTGTAATTTATCACTATTTAAACAAAAATATTAACTTTAGAGAACAGTTACACCAAACCTGCCTTCTCACAGAGGAAGTAATCCACAGAGGTGTCTTTCTACATTGTAGATATTCAAGTGTCATTATTACTACAGTCTTATTTTTTAAAAAGGTACAAAAGTCCTTCTAACAATCCACAGAGAACGTCACTCTAAATGGACTTCACAACAAAAATAAACCACTCCACATATATTGAAGTTCCAAGATTGTTACAATACCAAACAAGCAAAAAAACCTGTAATATTTTCCTCGCTACTACACTGCTGTGATTTACTTTCACATCAAATAAATCTGGTTCAGTGACATCTTCATTTTTTAATTGTACATACCCTTCATCCATGCGTGCCACAAACATACAACAAAGAAATTCTGACACTAGGGATCCATCCTGTCTTACAGAACTGGCTAGAATGTGTTATATTGCTGCATAAGAATTCAAAATCTAAAATTTTTGCAGAATGCCATAATAAACAGGCTCAGCTATTGCAGGCAACAGCAACTTTGTAATTCTTTTCAAGTCAAATCACAGTACAAATGTGCACAAATGAACCTTCATAGATGATATGCATAGTACTTGCTGATTTTGTGGAAAAGTAAATAAACAAACAAAAATATAAGCACCATTAACATACAGCCAGGTACTCAGTGACATCCTTTTTTGTTTTTCTGCTGAAGGTCACTTTACAGGTCATTAAAATTCAGGTGTAATTAAATGCTTCCAGACCATAAAAACATACTGCTCCAGAGAGTTGTCTATTTGTTATCCTGGACCTACAAGTTAACAAATCCTATAGTGTAACTCTCATTTCCTACAGTTTCCACTAAAAAAAAAAAAAAAAAAACAAAAACCAAAGCTGGCACTACTTCTATCTGGATCTTTGAAAGTCATAAAACGAAAAGGAGACAAGAACTTTGTTTTTGCCAATGAATAACAGATGCCTAGATTGAAGGGTGGGTTTAGTTGGCCACAACAGCTACTGGGAAGGCAACAGCTACTGCCAGCAAACATTTCCTTTGCTTCCAATAGCTGAAGTGCAGTTCTCTGATGCAAAGCGTAGCCAGGACCGTACTAAAAAAAGTGACATTTCCTCCTTTATTTCTCTGCTCTCTGTTTACTCACACCCTTCCTACTACACTTTCCCCCAAGGCTGACTTTAGCTCCAGATGTTAGGATCTCTTACGCTCGTGAAAGCAGAAGATCCAGGGACTTTTGTACAAGCTCTGGTTTCAGAGACACATGCAAGGGATTCTCCCCTTGCACAGACTACGAAAGAAGAAAGATGATAGCCTCCCCTCACGCAGCAGTCATCTTTAAAGCTGAAATTACAGTCACAGTGCCCTTGTTTCACTAGTCATCTAACAAAAGTTTAAAATATAAAGCCATCTGCTGTTGATGTTCCTATGTGGCTATTTTCAAAAAACATTTATGTGATGTCCCACCTATTTAAACATTCTAGCAAAATCGTATACATAACCTTCCCTTTTTAACTTGTTCATTTGGTTCATGTAATCAAAAAATTCACCACCACCAACAACAAATGAAGTTTTTCCACACCTCTTTCACTGGCAGATAACAACAGTAGTGTCTGCTATGCTTACTTGCTTTTTCTTCAGTTTAAGGATTTGCTGTTCGACTTTCGCAATTTCACGATCTACACGGTCCATGCTCTGTATCAATTCTTCCTTTGACAGCTTTGAAGGTGAAGCATTTTGGTCCTCCCCACAAGGCTGACCAGAAATTGGAGAAGATGGTCCCTCATGCTTTCCTCCAAAAGCCGGGTCCTTTCACAGGGACAGGAGGTAGAGTTGGGGTGGGGTGGTAGAGATTGAGAGAAATCAAGTCGTATTGATAACATGTGAATGAGTGTTCAGTAACCAAACTAGCATGCATGAATTAAAAAGAATTTCCAGTTATCTATATCTCTGTTGAGGAGCTAAGTTAAAGTTTAATATTTCAGTTTATTAATGCTCTAAATATTTTAGAATTAACTGACAACCCATTCATGATACTTTAATTTCAAATCCACCTTTAAAAATAACAGCACACTTCAATATTTACCTGGAAAACAAGCTACGATCAAAACATCTCCCTTTTAAAAATATATCTTCATAAATGTAAACAGTATCTTTTATCTTTAAAGGAAGGGTTACTTGAGAACCAATCCTCAATACTCTGCACATATACTGATGAGGATATTCTTGAAGATAATCACGACCAACCTGATAAAGTACATCTGGAGTTAGTTGTGTTAACTTATAAATGTTAAGTTCAAGAGAACTTAACATGACTTAAGAGAAGCAATGACTTAAGAGAGGACAGATCACTGTTCATTTGGCTTTGATTTTTTTTTTCCTTTGGGTTTTTTTGTCTGTTTCCAAACGACATATTTCAACATGCTTCATGTTCTAACATCAGCACTGTTGTAGCCTGTCTTTGTTTATGTCCTCAGAGCATCGTGCTGCATGACTACCTAGCTGGCAAATGCTAGCTCAGTAATACCTCCCTCATTCAAGCTAATCTGACTGAAAGATGACGTGTCTGAATGCCACTTCTCCTCAAGATAATACTAGGCTGTATTTCTAAATTGAGACATTAGATTTCTGTATGTAGTGCCTGGATAAAAATTCAGTTACATGCAAGCATGTTAACATTGCATGCCTTAGCTTGGTTTCTCTAACCCGCTTTGATCTTATCTTTGCTATGCAACAGAGGAAGTTACTAAGAAATCACATGCTGTCATGATTTTACTTTACTTCACAGGCAGTTTATTCACATGATAAAAGGAATGGTAGAGAGAAGGCAAGACAAGTAATCAACTTTTAAAATCTGTTGCCTATTAGCTTTTGAATCCATATGGTGAATTTTTTCTTTAAATGATCTGAGTTTAGAGAGACTTGAGCGCTCACCTTCAGAAGGCACACCCATTATGCACCACCTTTTTGGTGTGTGAGGCTGTGTGCTTGTGTGCGTGCATGACAGAAGATGTTAAATATTAATTTAAGAGACATTTATCTGCTCTATGCAAATTGCTCTAATCAATATTCAGTACCTACAATAGAAAATACCCCCACCAAACTAGATTGTCCTACGTTTACCCAAAATGAGACAGTGACAAATATAATTAGTGTTATGTAAATAAGCAGATCCATTTCAAATGCTTAAAAGGGGAAGAGGGTGGAGAGAAGTACTTTGACCATTCAGTACAAATATTAATTACAGTAAAAAAATGGACTCGAATGCATTTGACGGCAGCTTTCAATTGAAAAGCTGAAATATTTCATGCACTATACAATAATAATTTTGTGACTGAGGTTTTAATGACTTAAGAGTGTAGTGGCAACTCAGAACTCCAGTCTCTTTACTGTGTTTGAGGCAGACTTATCTTCTTGTTCTTTTTATAAAAGAGTAACACTGACTCATGACCACAGTTTGTGATAATGTGTAAAATTAAATTTCTGGGATTAAAGAATGAACCTAAACAAACAAAAAAATTACCTAACAAAGAAAAAATTATTAGCTTACCGCAACATAAGAAGTTACACCTTCAGCATTATAATAGAAAATGGCTTTACCTTCTTAATATCCGCAGATCTCAACCCTTCCTGCAGAGGATGTACTAAAGGCAAGACAGTAGCTGCACTGACACGCTGAAAATGGGAATCAGAGACTTGTTCAAGACGTGGTCGCTTAGATTCCAGTGAATCATGATCTGTCTGAGATGGACCTGGATGAAATTGCTGTTCATATCCAGTTCTCCTTTCCTGAGGCCTAATATACAGAAGAAATAAACTATTAAAATATACATTTTCCATACAAGAAAACTTATTTGGTGTTCGTCAACCCTTTTCAAATACACAGATGCAATTTAGGGAAGATCCTTCTAAACAGTAAGGCAGACACATGTTTTTAAGTATGATCTTCAAAAATACAACAGTTAAAATCCATTGAAAAAGAGAAAGGTAACTTGAATCTTACAAGACACTGTTTAAATGCATGCCTATCATTACAAATCCTCAAAGAAACTTACCACTGCTACAATGATATTGTTCAAATCCAAGCTCTGATTCAAATTATAAACAAAAAAAATCCGTAAGACAAATATAGTACTATATTCCACTGAACACAGATGGCCACAACAGCTCCATTATTTCATTTTTGCAGTCAAATAATTTTTAAATATACACAGAATGCCTGAAACAAGCCATGAGCCTATTTGGAACTTGATCTCTACTAAAATGCTACTATACAAAAGAAACAGTCATTGATTCAATCCATGAGTCATTTAAAAACTCCTCCTTCTCAGAAAAATGCAAAAGAACAGTATCACTAGCTTCTTTACAGTGCAATGCAGAGGATGTCCATAAAAGAACCTCATATGCTTCAACATCTTCCTATGAAGTGCCACTGAAGAGATGACAGTAGTTTCCTGTATTTTGCCAGAACTACTGAATAAGCTTTTACAAATTTACAACGCGGGGGGAAATTTACTTCTGCTATAAACTGAAGTTTTGAGAGCTCTAAAAGCTATTATGATTCTCAGCACTAAAACAGAGCATTACTGACATTTTGGTGACACAAGATGAAGGCAATATGCAAGCCCCAGATTTCACTATTATCAAGTTATTTCTGGGAATATTCTAATGAGATTTTAAGCCACACCAGTATTTACATAACATTCATCACTGGTATTTGTTCAGAACCAGATACCTCAGTTACAGCCAAAATAAACTGCTAGCAGTAATCCAGCATATAAAGTTGCTCCTAGCAGATATACTTACTAAGAGTCCAAGAAAAAAAGAGGCTGTTACAAGCAGTAACACTTCCTTATGACTGTACATCAGCATACTAATATGCTAAAGAATTGAGGTGCATAAATCATATAGTAACCTCTCAACTAAACAGAAGCATATTCTTACTAACTTAGTACAATCCAGTTAATCTTATTCTGATCTGTAGTGGGTTTTTAATTTCTAAATTTGGTTTTCAGAGTACATCCAATATTCTTCAGGTATATAGTCAAATGAATGCTTAACACAGTCTGAAAACTTTCTTGAACCTATCAACCTTACAGTAATACTAATGTACATTTGAATATTCCTTAATATCCATGTGAAGTAACCCATTTTACTGAGAAGTAAGATATTACCAATGTGAAACTAAATTACAACATATGATTCACTGTAGTTGTCCACTATATTTGTCTTCAGTTAACCTATTGAACCCAGGTCAGTTGCATCTACTTACACAGAGACAGGAATGGTATACAAGACTGACAAAAAGGGTATTTAGAACAAATGATATGAAGCTGTCAAGTGTCTTGTCAAAAACAGCACACACTGATTTAGTCCTCTGTGCCTAGAAATCCATTTTGTGCCACATTTCAGTGTCTTAAATTCTTAGAACTCAAATACCCAATTAGCTCTGTTGTTTCTTACTTGCCCAGCCACACAGATACAATCTGTTGAATAAGCAAGCCTAATCTAGGAAATATGACAGGTAATATTCACACTGTAACAACTCTTGCACTTGTTCCTTCTACTCAGCAAGATTAAATTATCCTAAGGTACAAACTTTACACACTTTTAGCCTAAACAGCATTAAAAAGTTTGCAATATGCACTTGGATTCTCAGAAGTTTACTGACAGCCTGTTAGGGGAGGTGTGGGAAAAGCAAAGCAGACTGTCACTTCCTGTCTGTGAAACAAATATATTAGTTAAGCCAAAGGGACTGAGGAATTGCACAACAGCTACAACACTCAAACACATGAGATCGACACCGTTACAACAATGGAGCACCGATCAATAAAAGTCAAGTACTTAGACAAAATCTATGAAACTCAAACCCCTTTCTATTCAGAAGCTAAAATTAACTTTACAGAAAGCACAGACTCATAGAAGATTCATGTTCACATACTTCAAAAACAGCATCCTCACCTGTCAGAGCCTGGGTGAAATTCAGAAAGCAAGGAAGGCCTGCGCCGAAGTTGCTGCTGCTGTTGCTGCTGCTGCTGCAAGAGCTGGGTTGCCTGACTGACTTCCAGGTGAGACGAACGATAATCGGGAACTGCAAATTCCTAAATGGAACACACTTCTGATGTTAACAAGAACGAAGGCACAAAAAACAGGATCAAAAGCATCTGGCATTACAGAATGATCATTTCCAAAGGTATTAAATACAGACCAAGACCAGATCACCAAAGCCTTATTTAAGCTCAAAAAATAAAGTTTGTAAATGGCAGTTCTTAATTTTAAATTAACTTTAAAAGAGACTAAATACTTATGCTAAGAATTCCACCTAACATTAACTTCTAACAAAACGTAAATGAGTCAGCAGCAGAAGAATATCCTTTCAAAAAATATCCTTTAAAATCAATTTTGCACATCCAACTACAAAGTGGAAAAACAAGATTATATTTCAGCAACCCCGAGGCAAATCCTTCTGTTATCACCTCAAGACATTTTTATATCAGACACTATTAATTAGGACTAAGAGTCAGACAAAATGCATCTTCTGACTGGTATAATTTATAATCAAAGTGAGGTACAAGACAATTTATTTGTATACATGGGTCTTCAACCACTTGCTTTGAATAATTATATGCAGCTGGCATTAACCAAAGGGAAGCAATAGGTCATTACCCATAAGATTTTGTTTTTACAAATTATCTAAAAATAAATACGGAGCAAGCCAAAAAGCTCCAATACTTGAATTTCCTTTTGCAGACATGTAAGTACAACAAAACATTTAAGGTATCTGTAGCAGAAGAAGAATTACATTAAAACGGGGGAAACCCGAGCTGTTCTAAAGCCAACAGCTAGTCCTCCACAGCCTACCATGTCATAGAGAGCACAGGATGGCAGAATAAATGCTCGGCAGAAATGATCAAGTAGGAGATTCTTAGAAATCCATTATCCCAATTCTGGCTAGCAGAACACAGCTAGCTGGAAGCACTAGTACAGCTGCTTCAGAAAAAATTCAGAGTGTAACACAAGTTTTTATACTTCACATGCATGTTCTCCACCTTGCACACAGATTTTGTCAAGCACTACATTTAGCTTACAGAGAATCTAGCACAATACTCCTCACATAGAAGGAGGAAAGATGACTATGGGTTCACTTCTTATGCTCCTGGGCCTAATAGGAGATTAATTCCCCATAAAAATTTAGTACCCACAAATGCCCCAAGAGTCCAGTCTCTCAAAGGATTTGTTACACCCAGAACACTGCATTCATATTAAATGTATACTAACTATAGTCAGATTATTTGCACATTCTTGGAAAATTGTTGCTATCAATGCATATGGACTCAGCCACACTTACGTTGGACAAATTTACTATGATGACTAAACATTAATAAATTAAAGCAAAACTACAACGGAAGTTTATGAACACAATCCCTAGTGAATTTATTTAACTATGAGAAACCAACAATAAAACCAGGAATTTTATATTAATACCCCATGATAAAGACACAGAATTATAAAATTCAATTTTCTGTCAAAAACCAAGTAAAAAAGCAGATACATATATAATCTTGAAGAATCAAAATGCAGTGCTTTCAGCAGAAAAAAGGAAGGCAAAACAAACCAAACCACCCCACAACTATCTACCTAAGCAACACCGGCAGCAGTGCTCCTCAGCAGGGCATATTGGTCTGCAACTCCACTGTTTTCAAATGTGACTGACTTGTATTTCATTGGTTTAAAAAAAATAAAAAATAAAAAAAAAAATCCCATTTGGCATAGCAAACACCCAAATTACACTCTTGCTAAATTTGTAACCCTCACGTCTCCTTACCTGCTGGTGTCGGGTGCTAGGAAAGGTGTACTGGACAGAGTGAGTAGGGTAACGACTCTGTTCTGTGCTGAATGCTCCTTGGTTAGGAGGGTAGCCTGAACTTGACATTATCAGAGAAGAAGTCTTCACAAAGCTGTGAGATCAAGACCAGCAAGCAATCATGTTTCTAGGAAACCGCCTAAAGGAAAAAAGATCACTGATAAGCACTGAAGTACCAGATGTACTCACAATACATTACAGCCATAGTCACCTAAGCAAAACAACCATTACCAGTAAAAGCTTTTTCCTGATGTATTTATTTAATAGGTTACTCTAGTCTGAAACATGTTAACGGGTCTTAAATGGGCTCAAAATGAGGCATGTCAGCATTGTCTACCCAAAGATTTGAGGATTATATTGTCAGAATACATAATTTTACCAGTTACCAGTTGAATTAGGAGGATTTTAGAAGAAAAATAGGTCACCTTAAATAGATGTTAAAAAGGTTATAATAGTCTATAGATGGACTCTTTATTTACAGTAAATTTCCTTAGCACAACATGAAGTTCACTTTCATTTCTTCTAGAGATTTTGGATTCTATGAACTGTTTCTTACTTTCAGATTCAGGTAGTCCGTGGGCTGCTCTACTGAATGCCACCTACAGTTCATTAAGCCACAGTGTGTTAGTCAGGCCCTAAAATACTATTACTATCTAACAGCAGCTTTGCAGAAATAGTTAGTAAAAAAGGCAGTCACAAAGAAAAAAAACAACACTGTTTCAATTGACAGCATAGTTTGTCTCATATAGGATGCCAGAAACTGACTATACTATGAAGCCTTAAAACAATCCTGCTTAGTTGACATTCAATGACTACTTTACCTCTACTGTATTCTCCAGCTACAGATTAACACCAAACACTCAAATGCATACTGATCTGGGGAAGGTTTTAAACACTGAAAAAATCCAGACAAGTTCACTAACACAGTCCAAGCATCTATGAAGCTGTGTACAGTTTCAGCTGCTGAAGATCAGAAGACATTGATTAAACACTGTGCCCATCAGTGCTTTGAGCAGGTAAATTATGGCTCTAACCAAAAGAGCAAGACATACATATTCTTTAAACACAAGATATTTCTCTCTGATAGCTCAAAAGATGTAATCATTGGAGCCTATGTATTAAATACAGAATTCTATCAGACCTGTAGCAAATTCTCAACCTCTGGTCCAGAGCCTAGCAGACATATCAGACCTTCAAATAAAGTAACTGTTGATCCCTGTCTAGATGGCTTCATTTCAAAGCACATTAATCTGCAGCCTTTCACAAACATCACATGTAAAGTTATACTTCTGAACTGCATTTTCCATTAACAGTCAATAGACAAAATCAGCTCAGGAAAGGATCAGACACAGCAAGCTATACAAACAGATCTTAAAGTTTATCTGACATATTTTATCATTCATGTTCTGGTTGGGGTTTTTCCCCCCACCTCTCCATCAAACAAAGCTTTACACATTGGACTATCAGAATAGTGAGACATTTAAATTTACCTCTTAAACCTGATTTTCAAATATGAAAAAACAAAGAAAAAACTACAGTTTCTCTTACACAGCAATACTACAGATTACTAGTTGTGTGCTTTATAGTACCTATATATCTACTATAGTACCTATAATTCATATCCAAGTGACAAGTTCTAACATAGAATTCTTCACCATTAACATTTATTACGCTTCATCATTCATACTCCATTCATTAGAGTACATCTTTACCAACTATGTGATGGTCTAATAGGTCTGAGTCATATGCTTTCCATTTAATCAAGGAACAGCATCAGAAAGCAAGCAGTTTTAGCTAATATACATTGTGACAGTTAGTTGCAAGCTACAGTACTTGAACACTCAAATGTATTCTTAAGTCCAAGCTACAGCAAAAAGAAAACCTTTGATTTTTCTCTCAATTTCTGTGAAAGTCCACGTGGAACTATAGCATATAGCTAACTGTCAGCTCAATCAAATGTTTACTAATGTGATAACTACTCCCATCACAGGTTGGTGAACATTTATTATTAAATTAACAACTGGCTCCATGGTATAAGGGTGCTCAAACAATTTAAGGTTACAAAAGTACAAATCTTAGTGTGATGAATTGCTGATGCCCTAACTTGTGCTACCTCACCAGCTTCATAGGCAGTCTTCATAAATATGTTGAAGATGGCTAACTGGATTTTATGTATATGTATGTCTGCTACACCTTCAAAACTTTAGTGAGGAATAAAGACAGTAATACTGGATCTGATCAAAGTTCTTTTAGCCAAATATGCTGTAAGTGACAAAGGCCAGCAGCAGGCATTTAGGGAACACATACCAGTACTCTCCCAACAAACTCTCCAGCCTTCTAGCGGCTCCCCAAGACACAGCTTGTGGCTCAGGGATTCCTTAAGTCAGAGCCTTTCAATTTAAGATTTCTTAATGGCTTTCTCTTCCATTGGTTTGTCCAGCTGTTTTCTGAACTGGTATAAACTCTCAGCATTCACAACTGCTTGTTACAAGAACTTCCACAGCTTAGCAGCACTTTGCAAGAGAAACCATCAGCTTTTGTTCACTCTGGACCCACTACCTTCCTTTGATATCTCTAGTTTTCACATTCAAACAGACCAAACATCTATTTCATATTCTTTTTTTCCCTGTTGCGCTCATGATTCTATAGACTTCTATCATATCCCTTCAGCTATATCTTTTCTATGCTGAAGAATCCTAGTCTACTTGGCTGTTCCTTGCCAAGCGCTTCCAAACCTTCTCTAGTTCTGTGACACCCATTCTGAGGCATAGGGAGCCAGAAATGTATACCAGATTCTGCGAAAAGTATCAATAAATACTCATCCTGTTCTTATTCTCTTCCCTGACATGCTGACCAGAGTCAGGTAGATCTGACGAATCTAGGGATGCAGAGGCAATGAGGAGAGCAACCACTTGAAAAATCACACACAAACATAGGCCAACTACTGCATGATTCAAGGTCCTGTCTAGTTTCACTCTGTCAAGTTACATCTCCTTATTTTCTCAACATTCAGTCAAACCTGCAAGTTGATCATTAACCCAGGTGCTGAAAGTTCAGTCCACACTCATTTTGTATGATGCTATAAAGGCTATTTCTCCATTCACAAGAACTTTCATGTACAGATTGTTAGGTTTGTGTTAGAACCGTTAGTCTTAAAATCTTCATTGATATAAGCAACTTTGACAACCAACAGCAATGGGAGGTCCTGACCATCTCTCCAGATTCTGTGCTAGGTGTGGAAAGATGAGGGGGAAGAAGGGGGCATGGTGCACAAGCATGAACATCTTTCACCCATACAACAATGTTAACCCAACCCCCCATCTCATAACCTACATGTTTTATATAATACATATGAAAACGTTCAGTCTAATGCCTTCTTACTGAGAACTGCAAGTATGATCATGTTCTTAGCACCATAATAAAAATAAAACCCAAAAGTGAAACAAAGAAAAGCTGCCAAAAGACGAAGGCAACTGAAACAGCATTAGAGGTTATAATCATGGTCAATAAGAGAGGTAGGAAGTGAAGAGAGGGAAAAAAAAAAAAAGAAAAAAAAATGAAGTTATGAATGGTGGGGGTGCATTCTTCTTCCTCCCTGAGGGAACTGACACAACAGCAAGAAGAGATAAGGGTGGTAACAGTAGAGGAAAATACTTGGTTACATATTGGCAATTACAACGCAGGGAGGGAACTATAGGATGGGGATTCTGCGTAGGATCTCATTTCTTTCAAGACAAAATCAACACTGTAGTACAACATGTAAAATGACACTGAAGTACGATATTCCCTCCCTCTAAGACTCCTTTTCTTGTTGCAGACATTTACATGTGCCTGCACGCTCTCCTAATTTGACCTCTCTACATGCCCTGCAGACTCCATCTTATCTCCCAGTCTCCTATAGTATGAGCTTGTTTACACCCTCTGCCATACTGGGGGCGGGGAGGAGTTTTTGCCAATATTTGCCAATAGAATTACCACCAATATTCTGCTCATCTGTCCCTGTCTTACTACCTTAACTCTGCAATTGTGGATGTAAGTATTTGACTTCAACTCCTATTTCTCTGCAGGTAACCTTATGACCTTCCATCTAAATGCATCTGCCTCTCTCTTCAGCATCTGCTTCTATCTATCCAGCGGACACAGATTACTCTTCATCAATCTATTTCTTGGTCAGTGAGGACAATGCCAGCTTCCTGCTGTAACGTCTCCAAGTTCCATACGTTCAGATTATGTTTAAATATGGCAGTCTTTTCGCATAAAATTGTAACTGCGTGTGTAGACTGCAAACAACCTCATCTGGGCTTTTGTCACTACTGTATCCTTCCATTACTCATGACAAACTTCGTCTTGCTCTATTCAAATCCCATCAGAATCCTCCATTAAAGGTTCTCGCTATTAACTCTCTCTGCCTCTTCAATCTTTCCATTGGTTTCCTCTTCTCTGCTAGAACAGAGGTTGCTCATCTTCATTTTCAGCACCCTTGACAAATTACAATACAAGAAATCGGCTTCCAACTCTGTTCAGTCAATGCCAGGAAGATTCTATTTTTCAGACAAGTATTTTCATACCTTTTCATGTTATTCTGCAAATTTCAGAGGTTTCTCGTATAAATATTTACAAGAGCTGTTACAGACTTTGGAATTCTGCCTTAAATGTCTCACAAAGATAAAGTTATGTCATGAATACTTTCAAACAGCTGCCAACCAGGCTGGCAAATTGTCTGTCTCGCTGAATACTGACAATTAGAAGGGGCAGAAATACATGCTTCTTGTTTTGTAGTTCAGAACCCAGTCCATTCTGCTATAGTGACATTCCATTTCACTGACATTCCCAGACTCTGTGGTAAAACATATAAGGGATGGGGAAACCCAGTAGTGTCAAATGGATCATATTTAAAAAAACATATTAAAATTACAGGAGAGGTAGGAGCAAAGAGACAAAAAAGAAACTGTTAAGTCTGATGATACCTAGCTGAGAAAAAGCAGTGACAAGAATAACAGTTTCAGGCCCTGGAAATGATTTAACAATGTTTATTTCTAGAGGTATGACGATATTTTTCTTTGGCCAGCTCAAACTACTGAACAGATCCGATTCAGACTTCCTCTTAAAAGCTACTGTTTGCACTTTCATTTGTCATATGCGGAGAATTTTGAGTAAGTTACAAATGATTTAGAACTGGATATTAAAATGGCAACAGTCATAACATAATTTCAGATTTGGTTTCTATGAGGCAATACTAATTTCAACAATATCTCTTGATCTCCAGATCTCAAAATGCTTCAGAAAGAAGCAGAAGTACATACTATCTTCAGTAGACACACGGGAAAATGAGTCACAGAAAGGTTAAGAAATCTATCAAAGACTACCCAGGAAATAGTCAATGACTGAATCAGAAATAACACTCAAGTCTTGCAGCACTTTAAGCAGGCAAAAGCTAGCACTGCCCGAGAACAGCAGTTCACTTGGGAAAATACAGCAGGTTTAAAAACTGTGACTATTTTTAGCAGGCCAGTTCCCCCAAACCATTCAACGCATGGCCACACGAGTGTTTACGCCAGCAGAAGGGAAGGGGTCAAGAGGCCAGACAGACGGCAGTGTCACCTACTCGCTGTTTGTGGAACCACGGCCCAACTTGCTGGAATACCCTGGCTCCTACTCTTACATTCACCTTCAGGGATAAAAGATCAGTCTCATGGGTAGACTCAATTTTTCTTCACATATAAGAAACAAGCTAACACTTTTGCATTTAGAGTAATTTTCATGCTATCTTGAAGTACTTAACCAACATTTGCTAATTAAATTTCACATCCTTTTGGGAATTTTCCTCATCTTGTTTTTGAGCAAACTAAGTGTGATATAAAGAGCGCAAAGAATTAGATTACAGTCATATAAGGCTTAAACCGAGTTGGGGGATTTTGTTTTTAAATCAGCAGCCTTCGTAAATTGAGCTCTGATGTAACTAACCTGTGGCAGAACAAGGAAGGCTCTGCCTTACGCAGGGGATCTACAATGAATCACAAAATTAATTCAGGGATATTTATTCAAAGTTTACTCTGGTGAGAAAACGAAGAGTGAAGGGACTGTTTCAGCAGTGGTTAGAAAGGCTTCATCCAAAGCGTGATAACAATACTTGTGAATAATTCTTTCTGTTTCATTTTACAAAAAGGTAATGAAACAATGTCATGGAAAAAAACCAAACCAACACAGGCTGTATTTAAGGACCAACCTATTAAAACACAATAACTAGATTTCATGAATTACAGACCTGTGTCTGTAGCTTCGAGACAAAACACTCCAACTCACATACAATGACACAAATTTACAAAGTTGAGAATCACATAAGTAAAACCCTTCAAGTATATTGCTAGATTTCCAAAACAAATCTTCCTAGTAGTATTTTTATTTTGTCAGATAATCATAAGTCTGTTCAAACACTCAAGCAAAAACATCAAATTTGCGTCCTGGGGATATGTCACACACAAGAAAATACGAACATGGACATTTCTGACAGAATTCTAAAAATAGATTAATGGGTCCAACCTCCATATAAGAAGTTATTTATTCAAACTAATAGATACAGTGAAAGGCTAAGTATTACTTACCATCTAGAACTCCAGTGGTCAGAACATTAATGGTATCTTTACAAGCTAGGACTCACTTAGCAGTCTAGAAGTCTTAACTAAGAAAGCACTAGGCACTTCAAGGGCAGTTATTAGTCCTTCAGTCACTGCCTTAATATCCAATTATCAGCACAGTCATATGACAGTTATTCAGAAAAACAATGAAAAAATTTTAGTGACAAAGAAAAGTTTGGGTTCAAACTCATCTATGTCAACCTTATACAAAGTTCTGCAAAGCATTGGGGGATGGGATGGGATGGTAAGTGAGAAACTTAGCTACAGGAACATTAGATAGGACAATCCTAAAAGATACAGGCTTTTCATTCAAGAACCTACCAGAAGGTTGATGCCCAAGCAGATTTAAGATAATTTTGTGCTTCAAAACAAGAATCAAAGGAAGTGTATTCCAGCTACAATATCCAAGGTTACAGGTGTGCTTGTAAGTATGAAAATCTGTTAGGCACACCCCCCAAAAGATGAAAGATTCTTTGGAAGTTACAAGCAAAAAACATTAATAGGTCAACACTGAAATTAAAGACAATTTAAGTAACAGCTATTTAAGCACGTTCCAGAATACTGTGCTTCCCATTCTTGCAGAACACAGACATCATCCTCAAAGCTCAGGACCTCTTCCACACCTTCTTTAATCTTTTTCCACTCAGTTCATATTACAGAATACTCTGAAGCTTGTAGTCAAAGCACATGGGTATACACTATTACAATTAATAGAAACAATGAACATATTTTCTCCAAGTTGAGAACAACTAACTGCTGAATTTTCCATGACAATTCTGCATGTGCAAATGCCTTTTCTTCCTCTGTGACAGACATTTAAAATATACTGTAAATTCCTGAGAACTTTAATCTCACATAGTTGCACTCCCTCTACTCACAAGGTTATTGACGTAAAAATTGCTATTTCTATCCCTGCTAGAAATACAGTAAAAAAATTAACATCTCTAAGGCTGTCTTTTACTAGGAACACTAAATAACCTTCTTTTCATTGATTATTAACGTCATATGAATCAAGCCATAAATACAGCAATGGGGGTATTTGAAAAAAGTTGCTAAGAAAAGCCCAAACATCTGAATTTGACCCTTCTCCCACCCTGAAATTTCCACTAGCATACAATATCGTCTTATTTCTGAATGTCCAAAGCATTAACTCACAATTATGCTATACAGTGTCTGACATATTCTACATGACATGGAAGCATGGTATACTTTAATTTAGCCAATTACAGAAGTGACAGAAGTCAAGGAGCATTACAGCCATCAATTCAAGATGTCACATTTACTCTATACTAGCAAGACTTTTCTACCTGCATCAAGATAGCTAAAAAATTAAAACAGGATTTTATATTTCAAATTTTAATAGAAAACGATTTTCCTTTAACAGGCTACCAACTCTGTAAAGTAATAGCTTTTGGAACATTAAATATTAAATAAGTATTAAAAGAGTACCTCAAAACTATTTTTATTGCCATTCCAAAAGGTGAATATTGGTTGCATACTTGCATATGCAATTTACAACCAAACCACTGCCAAATCTCAGGATCACATTGTTACTGTTCATCTTTAAATAACAGTTTCTCTCTCTCTCCTGCTAGGTAACTACAAATACAAATAGAATTTGTGCTCTACCAAAATGGGGTTGATCAAATTCAGCTGACAAGATACTCTTCTCCAGGAAATTCTATTTTAATCTCTCCTGTAATTTATGAGCTTAAAGAAAAGTTGCTAATACATGATATCAAGACCCAGGCTATACACCACTTTGCTATATTATATGGGGGATCGTAACAGGAAAAACTAAGACTACAGTAACAACTTGGGAAGTTTCTAATCAGATACCCACTTGTCTCGCAAAAAAAAAGAAAAAAGAAAAAAGAAAGAAAAAAGGGGGTGCCGAGTGCATACATTTCAAAGAAGAATACATATTTTCAGCATCCACTCACCAGTTAACACACTGGGGTACAGAGAATCCCTGAGGGAGGAAACCTCCTCTTCTGAGATTTATCGAGGAAAAGCACTTACTGATTGTGAAGGAGCCTATCCAGCTCTCTTCTGCCAAGGAGGGTCACAATAACACCAAAACTATCCAAAAGAGGTAGGAGGAGGTGCCCCATTCAGAAATAGAAATTAAGGACATAGACATTTCCTTGACTAAAAGTACCACTGAGCAATGATTTAAACCAAAGAAGGGTACAAACCTCACAAGGTTTTCTGGTTTTAAAAGTATATCATAGAAAAGTAGATAGCTTATTTCCTAAAGACATTTAAAACATATTTTGGTTTTCACAGCAACAACAGCTTCTTGTTCCTGGTTGTCCCAATATAGCAAATAGCATGAAGTTAATGTACACCACAAAAAAATTTCATGAGCCAAAGACCAGAAACCAAATCTACAGAATTGAATGTCCAAAGCAAACCCTACAAAGTCCAAACACTGCACAGATAAGGTCTCTCCTTCACAAGGGGAGACCGCTTTTTTCTGTAACTGCAGTAGTTCCCAAACCCCAGACATCTACCTCATCCCTTTTGAAGGGCCCCATTCCTGCCACAGGGGTAATTAAACATCAGGTGAAGCATTCAAACTTCACCCACAAAACTATAAGGTGAAACAAAAACCAACCCAAGGATCCTCCAACGTACCAGTATGTAGCATGCAAGAGGTTCAAGAGATGCTACGCAAACAGTGGTGATAAGAACTACAACAACCCTCCTCAGCAAGCCATCCTCACTCATGAGTCAGTGTCCAACAGCTCACTGAGGTTTACTCAAATTCACCTATTTCCTCGCATTTCACCTATGATTTAGAAATAACCACAATGATCTCAAACTTCATATATATCATACACTACACATAAAATATTCCTTCAGAACAACGGGTTTTGCATCTCTCTCTCGGACTGAAAGCATAGGCACTTTAAAAACAGCTACTGCACATGAATTTATTCCTCCACCGTTAAGTCTGTCTGCAGGTAAAACTGCTTTTGACATCATCTAACATGCAAGAAATTATGTGGTCAAAGTTTTAAGTTTCCAGCCTCTTCTTGTAGTTCATTCATTATCAAAAGTGTATCTGTAGTGGCAGCTTTTTAAAGCAGCTTTTGTTTGGAAAAGGAAATATAACTTAACTAATCCATACTGATTAAAGCCATAGCTCCACAAACTACAATGTATTATAAGAGAAACCACATACTATAAATAAGGGTTCAGGACAAACTAAGTATCAGCCTCATCACTCTCCTCAGTTGACTGGGTTCAGATAAAATCAAGTCTAGATTTTGGCTAAAAATACAGTAAGGTAAAAATAAGAAATTTTTTTTACTGTACCTAAGAGCAATGCCTAAATCTATTCAGATACTCCACAGGAAATGCACCAGGGCCTTCTGGAAACAAAGTTTATTGTTACTACATTTATGATTAACTTTGAGATGTTCTACTTCACAGGGAATGCAACAATACATAGAAATATAACTCCAACTGAGATTCACACAACAGCCTCTATGCCACAGAAAAAGGCAAAGAATGGAAGAGATCTTGAACTATGGATGGTATAAGTTAGCCTTTATATCTGTGGAAAAAAAAACCAAAACCAGAACTTCAAGGTTCTAGATATGCTAAGTCTGATCTTTGAGACCATAGTGAAACATCAGCACCTATACAAATAATGGCTGTAATGGAACAGGTAAGTGACCACATTTATTAAGAAAGGTTTTGGGAATAACATTCCAAGAAAGCTAAACCATGAAATTACACTGATTATATGGGAGAATTCTCACCTTCCAGTCACCTCTTCTCTGTCAATACAGCATTTCAGATTGCATAAAAACAGAAACAAGATTTGAAGACTATGAACCTGAGACAAAACTCTATAGTGGATGACCAAGTATATACAGTTTTTTCGATTTAAACTAATTACTCTTCTTTTTTTTTTTTTTCCCCAAAACTACTATTCATGAGGTGAAGAGTACAGCTGAACTGTAATAATATACCTATCTAGTTTGCTGAACAGCACTTGAACTTGAACTTAACGTGTGCTTAACCTCCTAACATTGACAAACAGGACAGAAATCAGTAGGTTCCCTAGCTGATTTATATTCACATTTGCTAGACATCTTCCTTGAAATGTGAACGTATTTTAATCGATTCAGGAGAGCATCCACTTTTCAAAGCAGTCCCAGGTTCTGCCCAGGATCCCCACCAGTAACAGCCCAGCAGACATTTCACATGAAACCTGTGGCCTGTGCCCTGCAGCCAGGGAACGCTACTGAGGCTGTTTTCAACTCTCAATGGGACAAGCGTGCCTCTGCCTTCATGAAGAGTACAAAGAGAATTAGTCAAAAGCACTTTCCCTGCAGCACAGTTTAAGGCACAAGTGAAGGTATTAAAAGAAACATTGTATAAGTTTAAGCATATTTTATACTTTACCTCACCATTTTTCATTCATAGGTTTTCTTCCCCTCGCCATCTTTGTGAATGTATTTTCATTTTCACTTTTACCCAAGACTAGTCACTTGACATGCACAGAATTTTTAAGTCCTGGTCAACAGTTTGTCCAGGTAATCTGTCTGCATAAAAATTTCATTTCTGAATTTTTTACTCCTGAGGGTTATGAACAATAGGATTTTTCAGAGATGGCTGATGCATCTTTGTACCAATACAGTATCTTAATTTTGCAATACCCTCTGTAATCATAAGCAGGTCACTGACTTCAAAACCACATAGACCAACATCCTCCTTAAGCCTGAAGAAAAAAACTGCATATCAAATCAGTCTGGGAGTGGCAACATTACATGAGTGGTTTAGACATGAAGCTATTCAAGGACATAGAAATCTCTCTTAGGATACTGGGAGGAAACATAGCTCCAAGGTAAGACTGAGCTCTCTGTATGCACACCAACTCACTAAACTTAAGCCCCAGTAGGCCCAGACTGTGGTATTCATTTAACAGATGGTGGATAAACACTGAACTAGCATGAAAGAGGAAGGGAACATCACAAAACATCATTACTAGATGGAGAATCATTGAAGGAGAGAGAAACTAAAATGGAAGATATATTCAGCATGTTCCTGGCTATTTGCATAATTTAGAAATAGCACAAAGTAAATATTTACAGACAGCAGTCCTGCATAGGTCAGAATTTTTATCTGGAACATTTACAGTAGAAAGACAAGGTAACACGTTCAGTTAATAGCTTGTCATCTGAAACACTGATTCAGATTTGACTGAAGAACATAAATGACTTGAAGAGTTCAAGACTGGCATCCAGGAAATGTTTGTTTGCATTATGAAACCACTGTCTGGTTACTAGTCTGTTCTCAAGATTGTACTGTGTTGCAGTGCACCTGCATGAGGCGTAGATCCCTTCCAGCTTAAACAATTGTTAAAATCTTAAATTTAAGTAGCTACGCACGCTAGAACTCCAAATAGTATTTTTGATCATGCAAGAAAACCTTCATTAAAACCATTTTCTAGGCAATCATAAAAGAAGAAGAATAAAACATTTCACCAAAACTTTGGCTAAAAGCTTTGAAAAGTAAGTTAAATGCCGGTAGTAAGAATGTAACACAGAAAAAAAGAAAATATTTTTCTCTAATACAGAAGATTTTTTCAGTTACTTTTATGCATTTAACAGTAGTTGAAGCAGAGTCAGCTTCCCTGCCCTGTAAGCATCTCTCACTCATGCTGTAACTGAGAAATGAAATAACTTAGAAGATGCAGTTAGAGAAGCACAAGAACTGTGGAAGGGGACTAAAGGGGGGGGAAATGAAAGGAAGCTTTAGAGTCAGTCCCTACTTTTACCAGTTTTTGAGTTTTCTAGGTCCCTTTAGATCACAATGAAAAACATATATGCCCAGAAAGATCAACCAAAATGAGTGCTTGTAGAAGATAAAGTGTATTTAAAATAGATCATCATCAGCACAATATAGAAAAGTGAATATACTCTGATTTTGTGCATGTAATTTCAATCTGGAGAGTTACTTTTAATTGATTTGTACAATAACTAACACGCTAGAGAGAAGTAACACTTGTGGAAGCAAACACTTGTAATACCCTCTCCACACATTAAAAAATGCATATTATAACTCTTAGAAAGAAGATTTCAAAATGCTGCTCTTTCCCATGTTTCAGTAACAAGTTTAGTATTTTAGTGACCAACGTCAAACAGTATATTTCAAATAGGCAAATTATGCGGCACATAGAGCACAACAGAACTTTTTTTTTTCCTTAGCAGCCTATACTACATCACAAAGAAAAGCGACGTCAAGCAAAAATTAACCATGCTTTCGCAAAAAGGGTCACTGTAGTTGGCTTGTTTCCTCTGAACTTTTGAATCCTTGGGATAAGCACGAAGGTCTTTCATCCCCCAACACAAGACACTAGATTTCAGCTAACTAGAAATCCACTTCAAATATTACATACTTCCTTTCCAAATGTCAAGGTTGTTTAGTTAATCAGGAATAACAACATTCTGCAAATAAAATTCCAGTGCAAAATTACAACAGATCTGCACAGTCCTCATGTGCAGTGACACAACGCTATGTGTCCACTTATTCAGGCACTTACGCTGTGCCCGTGGCCATCCTACTTACCACAGTAATAATGCTTTTTATAATAGCACCATTTTTTCTCCCCTCAAATCATACTGCCTAGGATAAAAATCCCTACCTGAGCTCTAGCAGTTCATAACTACAGTGCTATACCTAAAAATGCTGCACAATACAAGAATGTTGCCACAAAACAAACTCTTCAGAACTGGACATCGCCTTCTCATTGTAATAAGTTGTCCTTTTTCTTTTTTTTTATTCTTAGGTTACACCAATATTTACAGTCATGAAAAGGCAATACACTTGTTAAGACCATATCTGTGAAACAAGAAGAAACAAGTTTTGGACAACAATAGATTGTTCAGGCTACTTACTTACTTACTTGAGTCTAACACTAGCAGTCCATATGTCCATCTAGAATCTTGTCTAACTGCAATTGACTCCATACCCGCAGTTTTTTTAAGTACAGAACAATCGTTAAGTACAAGGTTCTTTACCATCAAGTCAGAATAATTCTAGAAAAAGCCACTTCCATTGTGCCCTCCAGCAGCCCACAGATGACAGGAGCTGGGGATGTTTACAGGTCCTATATGAATAATTCAGCGTCAGCATCAGCAACAACTCCCCACCACTGACAACCTCAACGTGGGGCTGGAGCAGGCGGCCGTAAGTGCACCTCCAACACGCGAGCTCTGAAAGCAGGACATCTTCAAGAACTAAAGCACTCCTGGCCGAGCGTCCAACTGGCCGATTTTGAAGAACTGGCCCTTTTTTTTTTTTTTTTTTTTTAAACTTGCACTTCTCCTACCTACAGGACAGGGATCAACACCCAACACACCGATGCTCCGGGATTTCTCCAAAAACTTCCCCGCAAGGGCCACCTCTCACGGCCACCCCCCACCCCACCGTCCCCTCCGGACCTTCCCGCACAGAAACAGCATAAATGGAGAAAAAACCCCGCGGGCACCGGGCACCCCCCGCCCCAGCCCACACCTCATCCGCCCACCTCCCCCATCCCCGACGGCTCCCCCAAGGACCCCCCCCTCAGCTCCAGCGCCCTCCCCCCGGGGACGAGAGCGGCTCTCTCCCCGGTGAGGGGGGAGGAGGAAGGGATGGCCGGGGCCCCCGCCTCTTCCCCCTCCTTCTCCTCCTCCTCCTCCTCCTCCTCACAGCGGAGGCGCTAGGCCCCGCTGTCCCACCGGGCCGCGCCGCCCCCCCGCGCCGCCCCGCCGGGCCCCCTGCCCTTACCGACGGCGCGGCGCTGGGGCGGCCCGGGCGGCAGGCTCTGGTGGGGCTGGACGGTCGCGGCGTCTCACCTCAACCTCAGCGCCACCGCCACCGCCATCTTGCCTCCCCTCCCCCGGCTCGGTGGGCTCCGCCCCCTCTAGCCAGGTCCTGGCAGCTGTTGAATAAACGGAGGCGCCGCGGCTCGGCGGTTTCTACCGGTCGCGGGGCCTCGCCCTTGCCTCCCGCCATACCGATGTGCGGCGCTGCCCAGGCAGAGCCAGCCCGCGAGAAACCGCGGGCGGGCCCGGCGGTGAGGGAGCGGGCTGCTATGCTCCTTCCAGGACCCGCTAGCCGGTGCGGCGGGGAAGGGTTCCCTCCCCCCTCCCCGCTGAGGGGGCTCGCGGCGGGGGGGTGGGGGGGGCGGCCGCCATGAGGCGAGCGCGGGGCGCGGCGGCTCTGAGGCGAGCGGCTGCCGGTGAGCGCTGCTGAGGGGCCCGGCCTGGCCCGGCCCGGCGGCTCTCCCGGTGATGCTACTGACCGGAGGGGTGAGAGGGCGGGAGAGCCGCACCGCCTCGCTCTCCCCGCGCCGCATTACAGGCGAATCGATATAAATTTATAATAAGTGATAACGGGCCCGGAGAGGGGCGCGGGGGGTGGGCACCCGCGGAGCCGGCAGGCCGCGGCCGTGCTAATGAATGGGGCCGCTGGAGCCGCGGGCGGCTGAGAGGCGGGGAGGGGGGGGCGGGAACCCGTCCCGGGCCCGGAGCGTCGTCCGAAGGGCGCCCGGCCCCCGCCGAGCCCTTCCCGCCCCCCCCGGGCTGCGGCACCTCCGCCGGGGCCCCGTCAGACTCCCGCGCTGTCACTGACGTCGTGCCTCTGCCTCTAGCGACGAATGACTTCTGAAAAATGTGAGAGAGGTTTAAAAATCTCAACTGTCTTTTGATTCCTCCCCTCGAGCTGAAGAGTGTGTAAATTTGTTCCCTGCTTTTTCAAGAAGGTCTTTCAGATCCGCATGGCGTTTTACTGCAAATATGTAATTCTGGATGGGCTAAGATCACAAATGAGTCTTTTAGCAGGTTTACTGTGGGAAAAAAAGATACCATTAGGCAAGATTAAATTGTCTCGTGTTGTTACAATTTCCATTAAATGCGAGAAGTCATATCCCACCTTTGCGGGATGTGTGCCCACACAGTTATTTATTCAGACTAATGAAGCTCACCCTGTGGCAAACAGGATTACTTATAAAATGTGTGTTGTACTAAGTGTGTAGTTACTACAGTAGCTGAGTTCCACTCTGTTAAAGTGCTACATTAAGGTGACATGACACATCTCCAGGCTGAACTGTTAATAATCAGCAGTCTTTAATCCCAACACATGCCGATGACTACCTCTATTCACCTGGAGGTTAAAGGTGCCCAAATAAAAGCCTGGGAAGACAAGTCAGGCACACATCTTGGGAGGTCTTAGCTGCTCTTCAGATACTGAATTCCTCTGAATTGTTTTCACCATTTTAGTCTTTAAACCTACACAGCTAACATACTCCACCACTGCTGACTTAATACGCTTGTCTTCCATATTGCCTGTTTGCCTTGAAAAGCAAAGTTTCCAAGCCATCGTGTATCCGATTGCCTTTTTCGTGTTTATTTTACTACTTCCTGTCTCCTTTTGCTCTGCAACCTTCTCCAACGGTTGACTTCACGTCTAGGACGTATCCAAACGTGTTTTTTTTTTTCCCTTGCAGCCACACTCGAGATAGCCAGCAGATCTGCAGATAGCAGAAGGCAGCTGAAGGAAGATAAGCTCCTCTTGCCTTGCTTTTGAGGTTTCCCTTAACCCGCGTCTCTTCCACAGTAGTACAGCGCAGGGATAAAAGGTACTACACGCTGAAAAGCTCCACTTTTGTCACTATTCGTTATTATTTCTTAACGCACCAGCAGGGTCAGCTGCTGCGCTGCAGGGCCGGCCCTCCCCACCGACCTCCCCAGGGGAACGGCCCCCTCTTCAAACCCCGCCCGCGGGGCCCCGCTCCCCGCCTGGGACCCTGCCAGGCCTGGCGAGGGCAGCGCGGCGGGAGGAGGTCTCCCGGTACGCCCCTCCTCTCCGGGCAGCCCTGAAGAACCAGGGCCGGGGCACGTTTCCGCGCACAGCGGCCGAGCGGTCCCGCCCCGAGGCGGGGAAGAGAGGGGCGGGAGATGGGGGGGGGGGGGGGAACCCTTTCGTGCCCCGGAACCTTCTTGCCGCCCCTCCCGTTTCCTGCCGGAGCAGCGCGCCGCCGGTCGCTATGGCAGCGGGACCGTGGGGCTGGGGGCCGGCGGTGTTGCTGGTGCTGCTGTTGGCGCTGCTGCTCGGTGGCGCGCGCCGCCTGCGGCGCCGTTACGCGGCCGGCGGGGCTGGCCCCTCCCTGAGGGGAAGGGGAAGGGCGGCGGCGGCGGCGCGGGCGGATGGCGTCCGCGCGTTGCTGGTGACGGCGCACCCCGATGACGAAGTGATGTTCTTCGCCCCCACGGTGCTCGGCTTGGGCAGGGCCGGCGCCCACGCCGCGGTGCTGTGCTGCTCCGCAGGTGAGGGGGGGACGCGCCGGGAACGGCGGGGAGCCCAGCCCCGAGGTGCCACCGCGGCAGCCCCCGGAGGCCGGGCTTCCTGCCCGTGACGTCATGGGAAAGGCCGCCATGATGTCTTTCCCGTGTGTGGCCTCGAGCTGTGACGTAAGCACAGGGCTGTGACGACGCATCAGTGCCTCGGAGCGGCAAGCGGTGGCTGTACCGTGGGGCGATGCCACTCAGCTGTGACGCCGCGTGCGATGTCACCGTGATGCCACATGTGATGCCGTTGCTGCGCTGAACCTCATGGTCCTCTAGGCCTGTGCTGCCATGGCAGCATGGCACCGCTGCATAATACTCGTGCAGTGGAGGAGGTGCTGTGCCACCCATCTGCAGTTTGACGTCATGGTTCTGGGTCATGGTGCACTGCCATAAACATCCCGCGCTCCCTGGGGAGCTGCTGCGCGTGGGTGGTTTTTCTCAAAATGTTATTTTCTGCAGAGTTTCAGCAGCTGAAATCAGTAGCAGAATCTCTCTCTATCTGAAGGTTGCACAGTGGTTTCACAATCCAATCTCCTGTTCTGGTGCTGAGGTACTTTCAAATTGTGCGGAAGCGTCAGTAAGTTGTAAAAAGGCGCTGTTTAGCACAGCCTTTTGGCATCTCCTTGTAATTCTGTTGTCTTGTAGAGGACTTGCTTGGATGATCCCGTTTTAATGTCATAATGATACATTCACTGTAACACATCTAAAAATAGCAGTTGCATAACAATCGCGTCATGGAAAAACAGGCCTGAAGGGAACCTGAGGTCATGTTGTCCATCAGTCGACCTGAAGGCAGCATCAATGTGTCTTCACTCGCTGCAGACAAATGTCTAGTTTGTTCTTCAGAACCTCCAGGGAGGTCTGTGTCAGCGCTGCATTAGCTTTTCTTCAAATCGCTTTTTCCTGAATCATTGGTGTAATTTAAGCTTGTTTGTTTATTTTTCCTATCTGCTGTGAACATGGAAATCAAGAGTATCCCTTTGTAGCAGCCTCTTCCATATTTTAAGACTGTTATCTGCCTCTTCTGTCTTATCTTCTCCAGACTAAACAACCCTATTTCTTGCAATCTTTCTGCGTAGGTCATGTTTTCTAAACTTCTGATCGTTCTCGTCGTTTTCCTTTGGACTCTTCCAGTTGTTTCACGTATTTTGAAGTGCAGTTATCAAAAACTGGAAGCAGTACTCCAGCTGAGGCCTTTCTGGGGCTGAATGGAAAGATTCTCATAGGCTCCACTGTTTGCCCAAGACAAGAATTTTTCACAGCATGTAACACTCTTGTCTTGTGTTCTTTTCGTTATCTACTAAAGCTCCAGGTTTTTTTTCTGCAGAACTGATATGTCATCAGTTATTACATTGTTCAGTTTTTCGTGCATAAGAAACAACCTCATTTGAATTGATCTTTTAGACCATACTGCTATACCAGGATTCATAAGCCTGTGGTGAAAACTAAAGATTTCTTTTATTTTATTTTTGTTGAGAGGAGTATCTTACTTAGGCTACAAACATTTACATCTTACAGTGATAGCTACTTACATTTGGGAAAAGGGCCCTCTGTGCTTTTGAAAGCTCCAGCTAGTTCACTGCCAACTTTTCTGTTCTTTCTTTTCAAAGCTTTCTGTCATAACAGACCATCTAGGTGAGAAGACAGGGATTAAGCTATTGTTGAAGTCCAGTGGTGTGATGGCTTTACTGATCACTCTATACCTCCCATTCAAGATTTAGTGCAGAGCTTTCAGTTGTCTTTGCTGAGGGACAAAGGTCTGTGGATCCCATTTGGCTTTTTCACAGCTATGGAGAGATTACTGAAGTGCAACTCTGCCATTTCAGTTTTGGGGACTAATACACTCCTGCTATTAGAGAACTTTCCAAAGAAGTGTGTTTCTGTTTATTTTGTTAAATTTTCTTTTGTCTTTATGCCTGATTCAGTGACATGAAACATTAAGTGTGTTTGACACTGCCTTCTGTGTACACTCTTGCAGGTCTTCGTAATGGACTAGCAGCCCATACAGGAGAGTACATTCACTGAGCTAATAGATTTTTCTGTGCCTCTTATTAGTCTTTTGGGCAATTCAAATGGTTCATCCTCTCATTGTTTGTATGATTGATGATGACAAGCGAGTTGATCAAAGACTGCAAATTGTAACACTGAGACAAAATCATTACTTAGAAACTGTCGTACTTGCAGTTTTCAGGTGTCAATCAAAATGCCTTAGAATGAATTAGAATTACAGCACTGTGAAAAAAACCAGTCTTTTACACACTGAGTAATCTTTGATTGAAAAAATAACTCAGTATAAATGTGCTTTGCTCTCTGTAGTAGCTGACTCCATTGTGAGTGCTCCATGGACAAAGTCCAGCAGCATCAGCTATTCAGCTGGTTTTGCTCTCAATAGCTTCCCACTTTTTCTTGTTAGCATTCATATATTCCTGATGTCCTGACACATTTCTTAAGCTGTGGAACGTGGATCTGTTCCTTTGAGTTCAGTAGCAGTTAGGTATTTTGGGAACAGTCGTACTATTTGGATAAAACATCACCTGCAGTCAGCTATTACGCTGCATTGCAGCAAAAGATACGTTATCTTAAAACACTAGTGTTGCTAATGGCCTTGCAAAAAATCAGTCTAAAGTAAGTCCCGCTGTACTCATGTAATCCATCTAGTGAAGGTTCACACTTAAATTAATTATGCTGAAGCTGGAACGTGCAATCTAAGCTTGCAGACCACCAAGCTGACGTGTTTCTCAGCAAACCCACAGATTATCATTGGCGTAGTCTCCTAAAACCATTCACTCACAGTCTGAGAGAATTCAAGAAGAATTCTTTTTTTTTTCTAGTTACTCTTTCTCTCTTTGAAAATTTTACAAAGCTTGCTAGTGATGTCTCAGATTGCAACACTGCTCAAGAGAAATGCTAGATTTAGATTACTCACACCCACAACAATAAAAAGTTCTAGTGTAATTCAAGACAGCTGACTACAGTCTTGAATCATACATTAATACTCAGCTGTATTTTTTTCATTTTATTGCTTCAAAGCTAAAATTGGGTTGCGAGTACTGCCCTGCACAGGGCAGTATTCTGGAAGGGGCTGTCGTGGCTCTGGCATGGGCTTTGCATGGCTGATGCCAAGAAAAAATAAGGGAATGTCAGGGCAATATGAGAAGAAAATAATTCGGTGAAGAAGGAGGCAGTGTTTTAAGATAGTGAATCCCGTTTCCTTGCTAGTTGTTGGTCTCAGTCTGTTATAACTTTTCCAAAATGCCTTATCTAAATAAGGTTTGCTATCTTCCTTTGGTTCTGTAAGTTCTTTGCAGTCTTGCCATATTAGTTTCTGCCTGAATTTCCTCTGTGAATGATGCAGACTTCTAAAAAAACTTTGTCTTAAAACAGAGGTTGTTATGATGGAATTCCTCGTTTATTCAAATCCTTTTAGTTCCATCACTGTATTCTATTGTAGTGTCCTAGTGTTACAAGACAACTACTGCTCATTAGAAGTGGCCCAGACTATACTATAAACTTTAATCCCTTAAAGAATACACCGTGGAACAGGCTTTCTGTGGGTTATCTCAACAATTCTGTTTCAAGTACTTTGGACTTGCTGTTCAGCTTGGCTCTGTGGGCCTATACTGTTAAGAGTACAGGGGGGAGTTCTCAGCAGTATGTCTAACAGTGAAGGAGAAGTGACTCTTTGGCCCTTCCTAAGGAGTTTCATTATTACTGATGCGTTGTGAATACTTGTTTTTTAAAAAGTGGACTAAGATCCCACTAACCTCTTCCACAGAGACAACCTGGAAATTTGCTGGTAACAACTTTTAGCCACCTCACTGCAGAGGCAGTTTCTCCTGTGTTTATGAAAAGATCTTGCTCAATTGTTTTGTAGTATATTGGTGACTTCCATTCAGCTAATGTGTAAGCAGTTAGTCCATGTATATGCATATTAGAAGACTCCTTTTTTTCCCCACAAAGCATGGTCAGCCTATGGAATTCACCAAAAGAGATATTAAATCTTGCTAAAAATTTAACAATGTTCAGAAGTGGCTTAGGCATATACCAAAATAAAGCAAAAAGTCCAAACAAAAAACTCAGAAGAGCTAGAAATTGTGATGTTTCAAGGAATAAGACATTTGATAATCAAACAGGTTATTGGAAGCACTTTCCCAAGCAGATTATCCCAGAATTGTTCTTTGGAAGATCTCCTATGTCTTTGGCAGAAGCATTTAACTTTGGTCAGTCTTAGGATGAGGATACTGGACTGTTTGGACCACTGATCTGATTAGACATGGCAATTTCTGATGTCCTTGCCAAATAAGCTCATGAACGGCTGCAAGCCACCCTCAGTGCACAAACGTGACAAATGTAGTCTAGGTGGGCACAACTTTGTCTCAGCATTTTACCCTGAGCTAAGCCAGGTGTTGCTGAGGTAAAAGCTATGGAGTCTGTCCCCTGCAATGTATCTGTTCCTCAAATGATGCCCTTTTATTTAATGTGTGATGCTCATGCTTAATGCTTTGAGAAAGAAAAGAGGAAATCTTTCCAAGCTAACCTAAACTAAGTTAGATGGTGTTGCTGTGTTTGCTATTTTCAGGAAATTATTACAATCAAGGAGAAATTCGTAAGAAAGAGCTGGAACAGAGTTGTTTTCTTCTGGGAATTCCTGCTTCCGATGTAACAGTCGTTGATCACAGGTAACCGGTTTTCATTTACATCATAATTTCGTTGCAGTTTTAAATAGGGGGTGAAGTTCACTCTAAAATACAGTGAAAGCTTACTGTATCATTCTAAAAAGTCTTGAGGAATCTCAAAAAAGACCATATTAGATATTTTTGTTAACTCTTAACATAAATCTAATTAATGCAGAAGATGATTCAAGTGTCTAATGGGGGTCATAATCCCTAGGTTAAGCTCTGTTGATGCAGCATTTAGAATAATGATAACCATACTTGTTGGGGTCTGGCACAGTGTGTTTGGGCAGCACTATCACATTTTGTTACACCTGTTGCAGTATTATGCAGACAATTACAAATTCTCTGAATTGCCTGTGGCAGGTTTGTCTGTAGGCTAGTCTTTATGGCATAGTATGGCATTCTGTTATATTTATAATCTGGTTTAGTCCTGGCTAAAGACAAAAGTGAACTGCAGTATTAAAGGAAGTCCATAATAACATGACAGTAAGATTCTTTCAAATTAAGCCATACAAGATTTCTGTTTTTCTAAGGTGTGATGCTCTTTTCTTCAGTTGTTTGTAGATACAAAGGTAGGTGATAAAGCTGACACTTCTTTGTTTTGGGATTAATTCGGGTACTCTCTTCTGGGAAGGTGATTTAACACTTTGAATCAGTGAAACTCAGAACTAACATTGTAAAGGCCTCTTAAATTCCCTGATCGCTGTCTATCTAGGGTTGATAGGAGCTGAACTAGATACCAATTGCTAGGAAATATGGTACAAATGGTTGTTTCAATTGTAAACAACTATCATACAATCCATAAAGAATATTTTTGTTTATGAAGAAATAACTTTAATAGCAACATATTGATTTAAAGCCATGCCAACTAGAAAAGTCAGAGTTGAAAAAAAATCTGGCTTCAGGCAGGCCCTTTTCCCATGAACATATTTTCCCTTGAGCTAAGGCAACAGAAACCACAGTCCAGAACATGAATCTTCTTGAGTTCTTTGCTTTTTTTAGCTTTAGGTTTCTCTCCAAGTTTTCAGCTCACTTACGAAAACAGCATAGGAGTTGTTTTTCCTTTGGAATGAGAAGAGATGTTTCCGTTCACTTCTCATGAACTGGTTTTGGATAACGTCAAGTTTTGTAGTACAACCATATTACAATGCCCAAAACATTTTGGGGAGGGATAAGGAAAAAAGCTGCTAAGCTTTGCTAAGCATAAAGTCTGCTTAGTGAACCATCTTTTGAAATTAACACAGAGCCCAGAAGCCTGCTGGCCTTCCGTCCTCTAACGCAATGTGAGGTTGGTTAGTATGTGATGCAAGTTTCCCAATGCTGCTCAGTCATGCCCCCACATACACAGTCCAGAGGACTGCTTTGTGCAAGTAATACTTTGGTTTGCTCTGTGGGAAGGTGAGGACCATTTCAGAGAAATAGCTTGGATCATGCCTCTTTATTACTTTCATTACTACTATTACACATATTTATGTAAGTAATGACTGATACGTGATTTCCCCCAGTGAATGCAGTGCCTGAAAAGACCGATCCATCCCGTTGCCCGGAGCTTCTGGGCATGGACTAGAATGTACAACATTGTTCTAAGGAACAGGTTTAGATTTGAGGTCTTTATATCTGAGGTTAGATTGCTATGAGATAACCATCAAATCATCTGACTTTGTTGTGCATTCAGGGAGTGAACTGAAGTGAAGTTCTTGCTGAATTTTGCTCAGAGCTTGTTTAGACAGTAAAGTTAAGGGTGTTTACAGTGCATTATTTCCTCTGCAATAACTCACCATGTGGATGCTCTTTATTGAAAACAGCTGTGGATCAGGTGTTAGCAAAATGGTGGAGAATCAGGAATAGTTTCTAGATGACACTGAATTTTTAGAGTAGCTAATTTTTAGAGTACTGTTTTCCAGCAGTTTAGACAAAGCACTGGGACTCAGGGTTCTTGAAACTTACTCAAGGTTCCTGGATTCCTTAAGGTCAGTGGCTTTCCTATGCCTCTGTTAATGACTTATGTAATTTACAGATTATACAAACATATTTGCCAGTATGGCATGATGTGAAACTTGCTAAATTAATATGTTATCTACCACTAGATTTCCATGTAAATTCATGTCTACGGAATACAGTTCAGGAGGCTGTTCCTCTTTAGCATTTTGTCTTCCGTAGGCACTGTTTAAGGTTAGAGCCCTTTGGCTTTTTTTTGTTCCCTTCCTAACTCTTCAGAAAATAGTTTTCCATCAATGTAAAGACCTAGCGCATTGCTTAAGTACTGCAGCTGGCATGCTCCCCATCTAACATTTCTTATACAAACACTGGATGCTTTACATTATCCAAGCTGCAGGCTTGTATTTTGGTAAGGAAAGCCCAAAGGATTGCTAGGTCTGGATCTGCTCCAGCCATTGTAGTGTGGAGCTGAGTCATGCTGCTTCCTCTTTCTTTGCATGATCTACAAGTGAGTGAGTAGAATTTTCAAGGTGTAAGAGGGGAAATATATCTGAAAAGCAAGATGATTGACTTGCTCTGTAATCTCACCTGGCCAGGCAGGTATAAAATCAACATGACATTTTGAATTGCACGTGAACTTGTAAAGAGAAAGCTTGTCAGTCAGCCTATGATGAAATCTGTGTTAAAGACCAAATCCTTGTTAAGCAGTCCCTTGCCTTAAACAATGACATAGGTATAGCCAGGATTCTTAGGACAGGACTAGTTCAGTCTCTATCAGACAACTGCTTTGCACTGATTCTTCAGCAGGTGTTTGATGTTGTCATCGTGTTTGTTACCTCAATTAAAGACAACTCAAATCTTCTGCACAAATGTGGTCCCAAACTGTACCCCCATTTCAGCCCTAGAGATTGAAGTCCCCATGAATCTCCCACAGAAAAGTTCTTTGCTGTAGAGGGCATGTCTGGGAGTGGAAAAGGACATGCATGACCATGCAGCACCCAGTTACTGTAGGTGAGCAGATGGGTGTGCAGATGGCCTGTTCCAGACTGTTTTAGATTAGAGCACTGGACCCTGCCTACTTGTGAATAGTACAGGTCGGGCACCAGATTTGCAGAGGTGTCCCCTGAGCTGGCGTGTAATTATCATAGCTCCAACACTACACCAACTGAACAGTTGCTTTAAAGGGAGAAAAGTTTTACAGTCCACTTCTGTTACCATTCCCACACTAGGCTTAATACTTGGAGCAGTCCAGCTCAGAACTAGGACTTGTATTGTTCAAAGTTAATTTCCGTACTGTCACAATTATTCCTGCTGCTGGGTGAGGGAGGAGTAGCAAGAGAATGAGGTCTGAAACTCATGTAAGATAAAAGTCACTTCATTAATTACATAAATGGTACTGTAAACTGTGCTTTTGGTACATTTTCATCATCTTATGTGCTGCAACAATGGACTTTCTTGTAGCTGTAAAAATGAGAGATCATTTGTTTTATCTTACTGTGCCATGATACCAGCGTAATTTTCACAAAGATTGGTATAGTTCTGCAGATCTGCAGTGAAGGTAAAATGAGCATAGCTAAAATACAAGTGGTATAGATACCTCTAATGCAAACACAGACTAACTCAACTGAAAAATCTGCTACAATGATATGTGTAAAACAGTGTAGATAAGTCAGATGCTGGGCATTTCTGTGGTGGCAGAAGGGTCAAATTTATAAAGCATTTGGCTGCACTGCAAACAAAAAGGGACATCCATCTTCACCAAAAGTTCTGTTGTTCTTTATGCATGTGTTAGACTTTGCTGCCAGATTTAGCTTAAAGTTTAAATTGCTCTGTATGGGCAAATGATCCACTTAAAGGACGTGAGTACTTGCTGAGCAGGGCAAAACTCCCTCCATCTTGAGAAGAACAAGTCTGAGTAACTGATTTGCACTAGAGATGTGTGGCAAAGACAAGGTTCAGCTTAGCAAGAGGAGAGCTTGTAAACAAGTAAAAAGTGAGTCCTGCATTATCATAAAACACGGAGATGCTTTCTCTTCCCTTCTCTTTCGAATATGCAAAAAAGAATGCTTCAGTAACAATGCGAAGAGAAAAAATGTTCGTGTAAGAGCTGCTTTAGGTGCTGTTCTTTGATGTGGCACCGCTACACGTTTTCTTGGTGGTTGCTCTGTCTGGTCTTGAGAACGTAGTGAGATGAAGGTGCTCTAGTCTACAAAACCAGTTATCAGGTCACAAGTCATTGCCATGGTTTTGAACTTGTAAATGTACTTTTTGGGGAATTTACTTATAGCTGAGAAAGCTACTTGTAAGTAATTAATCTGTGAATACACGCTCTTGAGCTAGAAAGCTCGCTCTCATGGTGTATGGAAAACCAGGAGTTAGTATCTTAGTGATCTAATATTAAGAGTTAGTTAAGCTCCCATTAACATTGGGCACATCTGCCAGTGCTCTACTAGTCTGTAACATTACACGTAAACAGGACATGTTTTCTAAGCTGTTTTTACTTTCTGAAGAGAACAAGCAAAAAGGAAGCCCAAATTATTATTTTTTTCTAATATCTCTTTGGGGTTCATGGAAGGATAACATCAGGCGTTTTACTGCAGCTTCTGAAGCTTTTGTGCACGATTGTACTGGACAGAAAGTGAAACTGACTATTTGCATCTTTAATATGGCAGAAAATATTTGGCCCAAGTTTGTACTGCAAAGAAAATAATAGCCGAGATTTGTGTAAACTAGAAAATTTTCCATTCACAATACAAAGGCTTACTGCAAATAATGTTACATCTGTTTCCAAGTTGCCATGGAAATTGCACTCCATTTGCTTTATTATTATTATTATTATTATTATTATTATTATTATTATTATTATTATTATTGTTATTGTTATTATTTCACTTAAGTCCAAAAGGGCTCTGATTAGACAATGCACAGGAGAGAGGACATCTGCCCATGCAGAATCACAGGCTATGTGCAACTTTTTTATAAGGCTGCAGAGAGGCTCAGACTATTATTTTTCTTTTTTTTTTTTTCACATAATAATTCTTTGCTGTTGGGCTTGGTTTTTTCCCCCCTACAAGGTAAATAGGCTTTATTGCGCTTCATCATGTTTAACTTCTAATGAACTTCCTTCCATGAGCTCCCCATGTCAGAGAAGCGAGTCTGTAAGGTCATGGGAAAAATATATCCTTAAATAAATAGTGTGTGTGTGTCTGATTGTGATGATCAGAAAGATACAAAAAGGCTCATACCCTTCAGAGAATGAAATATGTAACTGGAAATTTGAACCTTTTTATTAGAATTTAGAAACATACATACAGACAGTTAAGAAGTGTATCCCATTGATCCAGTTCAGTTTTACTGTACTTAGGTGGTTTGTTGATGGCTTTATTGATTTGAATGCAAGGTGCTGAGTGCATGAAAGCTGAAGATGCAAGCTGTATAGTGAGAATATGTACTGCAAGCAAGAAAGCTTGCCAGAAAACTGAGGGCACCAGGAGAAGTGCAGAGATAAAATCCTGGCCTCAGTCAAGTCTGGTGGCAAAGTTATCGGTGATTCCATACCAGTATCTGACTCGCTCATTTGCAGACCTGTGTCATCTTGCTGAATGGGATTTTTTAAAAATGTATTTACCTTACTTATGTGTTTCTGATCAGAAAGGTGACATTATTCCCCGACGTTTCTTCTTTCCCTGTTCTTGTATTTCATGTTTTGGGATCAGTATTTAGTAGTTTTAATTCTGCTGAAATAATTGTGGTAATTACTTACATTTGTCTTAAGTTCCTTGTGGTATTATAGTTTGACATGTTATTTTATTGCTAATTCTAAAGAGCTGATCTATGTGCCGATTAAAATTGCTACCATGTTTTATTTTAGAAGAGCTGCATATTTCAGTAGCGAGTGATAGAATTCTCTTCATCTTACTTATCCCAGCAATGCTGTAAAGCTCTTTATTTTTTTGCAGAGTTTTCTTTAAGAATGGCATCTGTGGGACCAGAAAATCTTAGATGTAAGTTGGTCACACATTCAGTGTGTATTACAGGGAAATCAACCTACATCTTTTGAATCAGTCAAACATACTTAGAATCATCCTGAATACTAAGACACTTTACTATTACAAGAAGGCATGAAGCCTTTATCAGTCAGGTGGGTATCTTGATGTTTATGTAATCACTGTAGCCAAATTTCACTTCTGTTTAGTATAATTCTTGAAATTTAAATTGTTTTCTTTCTGAGAAGACAGTAAAATATTTGGCCACCTATTTTTATTTAGATTTCTAAACAAACAGATAATTTTTCCAAAATGCTTACCACATGGCAGCTCATGCTGATATTTTAGGACATCAGAACGCTTTATGAAAAGGATTATATCAAAGTCTGCCTTCTGGCTTCTGCTTTTGTAAGTGTTGCTCTATGCAATAATTTAAGAGGAAATTCTTCTGGGGATTGAGATGTCTCTCTGCCCTCCAGGAAAGCTGCTTTCTGAAACAAAGGCGTGTATTGCAGTAAGTTAGGTTTAGTGATTTTGTCCTGAGTTAGATATTTTCCTCAATAAGGAAATCTGTCCTTTTGCTTCCCTGGGGCTTCTGTGAACCAGGTCCTTTCTCAGTTTTGTAGCGTAATTAACTTCCTTGCTGTACAAAAAGGGGGAAGAGTCTGTGGTGAAAGGGAAAATGATCCTTTCAGTGCTAAAGGGGCATGTCCCCCAGATTACCTCTGTAGAGCAATAAGCAATGGTCCTTTTCAAAACATTCAAGGATTCTCCTTCAGACGTCAACAGAGACCTGTCAAATCACGTCAGTGAAGTCACAGCAGGGTTTGATTAAGGGCAAGAGTCAGGCCAGAGAAGCCAAAGTCTCTGAATAAATGCAGGGGGAAGTGAAGGATTACTGCTGAAGGACAAAATGTCTTTATGGAAATCAAATCAAAATCCTAAGCATTGAGATTTACACTTTTAATGCTCAGGATTATTTTAGCAGAATAAAAACTATGAAATACTGATCTCAAAACACAAAAAAATGAGAACAGGGTTCTCAGCCATCCTCCGAAGTGATGCAAGTTTGATTCAACTTAAAAAACATCAGCACTGGTGAGCTGATGTTAAGAAAAGAAGTAAGGCTGTGCATAATAGCTGTGTTTCGGGAGTCTGGGAAAACTGGCTAGGTCTGAAGACAGGGAAATGCACTAGGACAGGGAAATCTGCTAGAAGTCATATTTTTTTCTTGTTCTTTCTTAGTTCATACCTTTTAGAAATGCCTTTTACTATTCTTTCATTAACGGCTTTTAAAAGTCCCCCACATACATTAAAGACGGGCATCTTCTCTGGAGCAAAGAAAGCTTCAATGACCCATCCTGAATTTGCAGATGGTTCACGTCCCAGCTTTGCCGTCTCCTGGTAACACAAATAGATATGCTGACTGGAGTGATTCTGTAACTAGACCACCTGTGTCCATGCAGAAGGAAGTGTCTTTGGGTTTGCTGGTTTCCAGTATAAAATTCAGGGTTTCATATTAAAATATTTTGAGTGGACTTAATGATGCTAGTAAGCTATAGAAAGATGCAGTCATTAGATTAAAGCTATTTTCAACAGTTACACCCAAGAGTCTCCTTTTAAACATGACAAGCTATAACAACCTATGTATTTTGCTAGTTACACAGTGGAACAATACAGTGTGTTTTGCCAACAGACACCCTGAGGAACTAATGGAGAATGACAGGCGTTTCCCCTTTGCCCCTGGAAAGTTCCCTGCTTTGATAGCCCAGCAACATCTCTGTCACTCATTGTAACCTGCAGCTGCAAATGTCTTGCTGTTAATTATAGGCAGACTGAGCTCTTTTATCAAGGAAGAGAAAATGGTCAACTCTTTTCCTTAAAGAGTAACAGTTGTATGAAAAGGTCTCAGTAAGTTAATCAAAGAGGAGGAACAAACAGAAAAAAATCTAGCAGGGATTCAGCTTAAGCTTTTGAATCTGCATTCCTCCCAGCTTACTCAGGGAAAATATATTCCTATTTCTATTGGGAACACTCTTAAAAGCCTTCTCACAGTAATGGATTGGGCGTTAACGCCTTGTTCACAAGAACTGTGTGGTTTCTTTGTGTGTTCTCATAATCTTATTTTAATTGCAGCTACAGTACAAAATGTTGAGTGCCGCAGTTAAAATAAAGCTGTGAGATCTGAGGCTATGACGTGGTTTGGAAACGTCATCCAGTTGCATCTGCAATGGACTTGCATTTGCAGCCTCTCTTGGTCAAACTCCCCTTTGAGATTCAGTCTAGAGAAGTGCAGTTATATCACTTCCTGGTTTTCCTGAGGGTCAGGATCCTAGGTGTACTAGGTAGCTCCTGCAGGTAGTGTGTACCTGTGCTCGCACTTTAGGTGGAGGTAATTGCAGTAACTTCCCCCAAGTTGCCTCAGGCTCTGGGAGACAAGAAGTTTCAGTGTGTCCAGGAGCCTCATGAACGTTAAAACTAGTTGTCGGTTTATTCCTGTTCCCTTCATCTAACTGCTAGTTCAGACAGTCACTAGAAAATTTATGGAATAATCAATATCTGAGCCTTGGGAGCAAAGCCTTTATTAGACTCATTAAGGGCAGAATGTTTTCAATTACATGGCATAACGTCAAAGGCTGTCGGACCACTTTAAATGCCACGATATGCTGTCTTGTAGAATGCCAGCAATATAATCCTCATTTCTTGAGTTTCTTTTCAAAATTCCCATTGAAGTCAGAAGGCATCTCCTATGCTGGCAGCTAGTAAGAGAACATAGGAGGCAGTGCATACAGTGCCTGAGGGATGAGTGGCAGACTCAAAGGGTTGAGATGATGAGCTACAGAAGTAGGGTGTCCTCGGGGCCTTTGGGACAGGACCATGGGGTGAAGCAAATTCCTGAGAATTTCGCCTCCCCCTAAAAATAATTGCAGGGCATTCAGTGGAGACCTTTCTGGCTCTTTCATAGAAGACGACAGTGTCAGGATAGTAAAAAAAAAAAAAAAAAAAAGTCCTTTGTGGACATCACTCCTGAGTAATAAAAGGAGCTTAGTTGCTTTCATGTTGATTGAAGTATTTTATTTTTTTATAGGAATAGCAACATTTGGACTGCAGACACTGTAGACTCAGTGGAATTTTTGTGAGGACGTAGACTTACAAATTCTGTGTTTTTATACAGCATACGTTTTGGGTCTATATCAACCCCATTCTTCCACATAGGTGGTAGAACTGGAGCTGTAGAATCTTGGACGTCTGTCTGTCTTTCCTCAGAGCCACCTTCTGGTCCCATCAAAATCAGTGGGGGTTGGCCATTGACTTCAGTAGGACCAGAAATTGTCATTGAAACAGTCAACAAGAGAAGACAAAGTCTTGCTTAAAAAAAATGTCAGTATGGGGAAAGTTGGAAAAGTAACTGTACAATGGATGTTGTATAAAATGTGTTTTCTCTTAATGACCTTCCAGTTCAGATTGGCTCTGTTTACATACAAATCAAAAGCTGGTTTTTTTTAACTGCCAGCACAGCAAAACTCAGTCTGGGTTCTGAATATCCAGCTGTGTCTTTTGCCTCTGACATCGTCCCAGTAATAAAAGTTGTGTGGCTGGGATTTGGCTAGAATTGCAGATGATGTGTGAGCCAGAATTGAATTCAGCCTGCTCTTCCTCTGCAAGACAATAGAAGTTAAAATTTGTTTGTGTCAATAAAATAAGCATATACAACTCATAACCCCTCAGGGACCAGATATGATGAATAAGATGCTCTTTTTCCATCATCAAATTTCTAACCCTAACCAATGTTAGTAATAAGTCTGTGAGAACTCAGACTTTTGTCTTACTCACTTCAAAGCTCGAGCAGAAGCTTTTATGGAGTTTACCTGTGAAGATGCAGCATCCAGAGAATAGACATAGTTATGACAACCTTTGCAGTGCGATCTAATCCAGATTCTTTGTTCTTCGCTTTCAAACTCCCTGAAGGGTATGCTAAGTGCTGTCTTTGCCCTGTAAGCCTGTACTCTCTTAACAGCTTCCCTTCAGATTGACAAAGTGACAGAGACAGTAACTTCTTCACAGGTGAAATGGTACTGCTAGCATGCCTATTAGTTATCGCTTTCCTGTTTCAATGTTTTCTCCAATGATATGTTAGTAAACTAGGCTGCTTTGTGTAGCAGAGGCTCTCAAATTTTGCTGTACAGATGTTTCTATTTGGTAGCTTGTCAGCAACTTGGGTGCTGCACTTTGTGAGACAGATGCCAGTGGAGCATGTGGTGATGGAGAGGTTTCAGGTCCTGGGGTACTGTCTGGATGTAGGCAAAGCTATCTCAGTTCATAAGGGAGCAATGCACAATGAAACTATTTACTGCAGGGTCTTCTTTCTTACAATGATGGTGAAAGCTCTGGCTGCGGTACAGAGCTCTGTTGGCCACCTCATTGTAAAAGACTGCTTGTAAAGCCATATAGCAGTTAGGCGCAGCATTTGTTGTCTCCACTTTTCCCATTAATAAAACCTTATTTGACAGGTGATGGAAAGTTCCTCCAGTTGACAGTATCTGTGTGAACCAGCAAAGGTGTTCTCAGCAGTCTGGAATCTGAGGCTCCCCAAATACTTCTAGCTGACTGCAGTAGGGTGCTGCTCTGCAGCAGCATGATCCAGGGCCACCTTTTGAAGCATCCTGCAGCAAGAGAATTCCCATTTGTATTTTCTTGGCTGAGTTTGTTGTGACATGCCCTGTTATTTTTGCATTCTGTCTCCATTCTGAAGTTCCCTCAGGCATCCCTTCAAATGAAACATTGCATCACTGAGGAAGTGAAGCCATTAGAAGTGAATGCTTTCGCCAGGCAGTTGGAGCAAATACAGTCAGTTCTCATCTAGCAGAAATGGACTTGCAAGTTGACATTGCAAAATTTGGGAAGAACATTAGCCCTTTCTTGAGCAGTTTGATACAGTTTTTCGAAAAGCTGAGCTGTGCTGTTATTTTTTTGCCACATCATGAATGAAGGTTTTATATTTGCATAGAGCAAATGTAAAATGGTTACCAAGCAAAGTGGTTGGAGCATGGAGCTTCACACTTCAAAATCCTTTTGAAGGAAGAGAAATTTTAAATTCTCTGTGGAACTCTGCTAAGGTCTCTGACCTTCTCTGTGGTTTACTTTCATCTTCTAATAATCCTGCCTTTTTGCAGAGCTGTGGGGATGGACCAATTACTGTTTACAAACTATTCTTGTGGTGTGAAATGCTGTGTAAGTGTGAAGAATCATTATTAGAGTTTTCCTTGCTAGTCAAAGGGTTAATTTCTTTCTCCAAAGAAGGAGATCTGATTTAGGTTTGGCATGGGAGGAGGGAAGACAGAGGATTTTGTTCTGCAGGAAACTAGGTCAGCAGGTTTTTATTATCGTGCTTGACAGCCCAATGTGGTTTGCATTTAGGAATGAACTCAGTTGACATTGTGTATGGTCGATTTCCTCTTCCCAGAAAGCAGGCCTCAGACATCACTCCATACATTATGGCTTTCCCAAATTGAATGCAAGAGAACATTTAGCTGAAGAAGCTCAGGCAGTTGTGATTTTGTTAGATACGTTTTTAGACCTGTCTGTCAGGAGTGCCTCAGAACACAGAATGAAGTCTAAGATATTTTGGAGAGAAGGAACAATAAGGCTGGAATCTTTTCAGTCACTGAAGTGCCTCAGAATCACAGAGATCTTCATTGTTTTTACACCCCATCTACTGATGACTGTTCTTATAGCCTGTAGCATTGTTTGTTTTTTTTTTTTTTTTTTTTTTTTTTTGGAGGTGGTCAGATTCTGATCTTGGTCCTGCCGAAGTAAATTTGGAGTATTTCCCTTGCTTTCTTTGAAGCTACTGCTGTGTGTGGCTGAGATCACAGTGTGCTCTTGCGGATAGATCACAGTGTGGTCCTGCAGATAACCTTTCGATGGGGAGTTTTCCATTATAACTTTTGGACCATCATGACTGATGAAAGGTTTGAATAATCCAGAATCTTTTTCACATCTTCCAGTTTTCTTGACCATATACCCTGTAGTGTATTCTTTTCCTGGGCAACTAAGAATAGATGTCTGTGTTCTTTACCTCTGCCTGTTGAAGACCAAACTGTGGCAGACATCATGCATGTTGGAGAATTCAGGCTGCCTTTCTTTACAGATTATTTTGACTTCACTGAATAATGAAAATCCAAGTACTTAAAACTTTTTAAAAAATCTACTTTGTTTTGATCGTAGGGATCAGGTAAGGGTGATGGAGCTTAGAAAGGCTATTGGTAACGTCTAGGAAAATTTCTGAGTAATAGCATTTAAGGCTGAGTATCTCCTTCCAGTTTTATATTCTTGTTGTTTTACAGACTTCAATGTGAGTTAATGGCTTTTCAGCATAATAAAACCATCTAATTCTGTCCTGTTCTAGTCTTTATTCAGTTCTGGCATTGAGAAACCCAGACATTTTTGCAAACCAAGTTTGGCTTTTAAAGCTGAACAAGGAAAATACAGGCAATACTGAGAAGAACAGGCAGCAGTAGGTTGCCAGCAATTCCTGGAAATAATGGAGTTTCACAACCATTCCCTGCAGATTGGACATTTAGGGAGGAAAAATATCCTTGTGGCTTACATGGACAGAATAATGAAGATGCAAAGTCTGTTGAGACAGTTTATTATGGTAAAAATTCAAATGCCATTCTTGGGTTTAAACCAAAGAGCAGCATATCAAATCCCTCAAAACGATGACAGCATAGAAGTAACACAGGTCAGAAAATTGCATATGCTCTCTCCTGAACTTGCTTTTAATGTTGTGTTAGGCTGTACATTTTAGTTGTCCAATGCCTTTGAATCTTTAAACAGTTTCAGCTGCAATAAATGTGCTCATATAATCATCTTTTGAAATATGAACATGTTAAACAGGGATGAAGAAAGTTGGTATTTCTGTAATACCCTTGTGCTCTTACACTGTTGGCATCTGTGACTGAGAGCCAAGAAAATGACAGCGCATGTCAGAATGAGAGGCATAGAGAGGACTTGTAGCAGGCAGACACGTACACACAATAAACATCCAAGCTGAGGCAGCATTTTGAAAATCGCCTTCTACATAATGAAACAGAAGGGGTGGTAAGAGAATCTCCGTAGCTTCATTCAGCGATGACGAATTATTTCATTCAAATTCGTAGCAACTCAGAAAATGTCACTGTGTTGCTGGAAGACTTGGGTTGTATTGCTTACTACCTAAATTGAACTAAGTTGAATTAAACTCTTAGCTCAGGAAATGAGAGATGGAAAAGACTCTTTCTCCCATAGTGGCTCTCCAGAATATATATTTTATCTCTTGGGTTGTCAGCCATGTGAAGCTTTTGGGATGTGACTTGTAGGATAAATAAGTTTGGTCATTCTTGCTGTGAATAAAAAGAGTAAAATCCTACATTTTTATAAAGGCTTTTTCTTCCCCAAAAGAGTTCAGAAAACATCACAAATCATTAGCATATCAGAGCTGTCACTGAAAATACAGTAGCTTCTGGGTTGAAACAGCAACTGTTAATAGCACTTAGTAATGGCATGTGTATGAAAAATGTTTGCTGCTGTATATTTGTGCTCTTTCAACTGAATGAACTCAAAGAGTTTCTAGGCTGAAAATGAGGTTGGTAATGCAGAAGAGCAGTGCATGTATGTCAGTGAACGAACAGATGCTTGCGGAAGACTGTGGGATAAACAGATGCCGAGAAATGCTGGTGTACGAAATAAGCCATTTGTGCCCATTTGGGAGCTCTGCTGCATAAAGTAAAGGATGCAGCCTTCAAATTTAAGTAGGTTATGATGTTCTCCCCTATGGCTGGGGTTAGAGGCCAGTTCAGTTAACTGCAGAGTAGTCACTTTGTGGAACAAACATGAAAGCACTAAACTAAAATTGTTTTTCAGAGAGCAATGGCTTCGTATGGGTGCATTCCTTTTTTGTTTTGCAATGTAACCCTATCTTTACCAATTAAAGTAACTATTTAATGGTTAGAATATGATCTCTCAGCTTTGAGCACAAACCCTGTTTATCCCTTTTGTGGGATAAAATATATTTAGTCTTGCTTTATTTGTAGTTATTATTCCTTCTTAGTGTTTTAACTGGTAATTAACCCTATCCTTTGATAGTTGTTTACAGCTGGGAACAGGCTGACAAGAATGGTGCTCTTTGTTCTGCAGTAAGGAGGGAACCGTGCCAGGTAGCTATCCTGTATCTGTTTCCCAAACTCAGGTAGCCATCTCCTGGGGCAATCCCTGTACCAGGAGAGAGGGAAGAGCAGTCGTCTTAAACATGGCTGTTCACTGCCAGTCTTTTCTGAGAATGGGAATCGGTTGGTTGATTGATTTTATTGACAACTTATTGCAGGCAAAAGGTGCCAGACTGAAAGCACAGGTAAATGGTAGACATAGGTCTCACGCAGTATTGTTCACAATGGAGCAACTCTACACACCAGTGCATGTTGGTACACATGCTTGTTGTTGCTTCAAATTGATTGCTTGTATCTGCAAGAAGATTACTGTTCAATGCGATACAACTTTTGGCCTCATTCCATGGATGCCAATAAGAAGATTAATTAGAACAGTGCTAAAATGTACTGGTATTTAAGGGAGATACTTTTTTTTTTTTTTCCCTGTGCTGCCTCATCTCTTATTCCATCCCAATCCTTTGTGCATTCTATTCAAAGAGGTACTGTAGAGCAGAGTTGAAGACCCTCTGTACAGAGTCCTCATACAGCTTCTGCTATGTTTAGTGCCCTCTGTATCTACAAGGAGGTAAGGAAGCACTTTTTGTCTCCATCCCTGTATATCCTTATTCCAGGAGAATGGGTGTGCTCTTGCAAGAGCAATCTGGAGCAGTGCTCTGCCAGCACAGGATGTTTGATATACAACACGTTCAATACTCCCTCCTACAGTGGCTCATTCTGTTGACGCTCACAGTATCCTTGTACAGTACCCTTGCTGGGACCTTCACACAGCTCACAAGCGATCTGTGGCTCCACAGCAGCTATATTACTCCAGTAATCTCCAGCCAGTCTTGGTGGTTGGACTTTCCCAGTGACCTGTATTAACCAGAAGTGTCTTGGGAGGTTTCCCAGTTCTGCCATTATGCTTTTGGTGTTCACAGCTACAGTAACAAACTCCTGACATTTATACCCAGCTTGTGCTCTGATTGCTGCAGCTTGGTGCCTGTTTGCACATGGGGCCTTCTGATAAGGCAGGCATTTGACCTTTCTATTCTTAACCCATTAACATTTAGAAAAGCTGCTCCCCTCACCTCTAGAGGCTGTGTTCCTCCCCCTCCCCCCAATATCCCTGTTCCTGCCAGATAAGATTACGCCTGGGTTATATATTGATCTAACAGCAGAGTGCCAAATGCAGCCCACACCAGTTCAAGGGCAAATACTGAATCCATATGAGTGTGTTCACGTGCTTCTGTTCAGTAGTGGAAAGGTAATGACCAATGGCTCTTTTTGCCCTCTCAGCAGAACCTGAGGGCAAGTGCAAGGGTATCAGTTCTTTATTGTACCAGTAAAATGAACATCGTGGCTGCAGTAGGTACCAGTCCAGTTTGTTGATGTTGCATCTTTGTGCTGTTTCCTCTTCTTCATCTGCACTTAAACAGATGAAGGTGTTGCCTCATTTGCTTGAGGCAGTGTATTCAGTAACCAGAACGTGGAAGCGAGAGCCAAGATTCCTTTGTTTTCAGCCAAGCCTAGCTCAATGAATGCTGCACTGTGTCACTTGAACAAATCTCTTCACCTGTGCATATGTATTTCCCAGTTTTTGAAAGTGGGAACCTATTAGCAACCTAGTGAATTATAAATAGCAAAAACCATTATGGGAAAGTGGGTATATTGACAAATGTATATAGCCATTTATAGTCAAATACAAAGTCATTCATTCTTTGCTAAAAATTAGTCCTTGAAGTATTCCCAGATGTATGAAGTGACACTAAGAAGCTCTAAGGGAGTAACTGCAGATAGCCAGTTAAACATCAGCTCCCAGTGCCATGGCTATCACACAGAATGTGAATGGGACTATGTGAGCAAGGGAATAACAGAGGAGTAAGGAGATGTTACTGCCTCTTTGTGTATTGTTTGAGAGTCTCTTGTTCTAGTTCAGTATCTTGGTATAAAATCTACGTTTCCAAAAGGATGTTGATGTTTGAAAATACTTGGGAAACAGTCACCAGAATGATGAACGATGTGGAAAACAAGCCTAATAATGGATGTTTAAGATTCTTGAGCTATTTGCTTTATCCATGAGATGACTTGATAGTGATATAGGAGGATCAACATGGGGAAGAGGTTTGTTGGGTGAGGTCTGTTGAGCTGTTACGTAGCATGTCGTATGAGAGTGATGACCACAGTGGTCCCTGCTGGCTTTAAAAATCTATGACAATGGTAATAACTACAGTCAATCATAAGAATTAATCAGCGGGCAGGCCTGATTTTCCACTGCAAAACCAAAAGCCACTGGAGCAGGATGGATAAAAATTTATTGCAATTATTAATATTTTATTATGTTAAATGGTTTAAAATAAAACATTGTGATTTAATGTGCGTTTATGACCATCTGTACTAAGAACTAAGCTTCAAGTAGTCTAATAAGATAACTTACATGAAATTAAAGAGGCAGGCAGTATGCTTTTTCCTGCCAATGTTTAAGAGAAAGTAAAACCACTGAACTGATGGGGGTTTCTGACTAAGCACTAGACTTTTTTAGAGTGAACAACTCCATTTTAGTTGTCTTACCCTACCTAATTCAGAAACTAGGAAATTCAGAGTTGAGAGGCTCATTGAAAACTGAAGGAGGAAAGCTTTTTTTGTCTTGTGGTCTGTGAATAAAAATAGATGTGAAAGTCTGTTCTACTAATTTTTTAGATGCCTGAAAAGCACGTGTGATCTGAAACCAACTTCTTTATCTCCTTAACTACACTTAATATTGTCTTTGTTTACTGGATCTGTTAGTTTTTAATACCATGTTTTGGTAAGCTTTTCCATATATTTCTAGAAATTCTGATATAATTTACCCAGCTGTTAGAAAACAATTATAAAATACTGTTCTAATGACTTTGAGCTCCAGCTTCCATCTCAACTCAAAATTGCACAAGCCATGACTAAAAATTCATTTAGCGGGGAAAAATACATCACTCCATGCAATAAACTGTAAAAATTAAATTCTGTGCTTAGCTATAGAGTTGTTTTAGAAATACCTAAATCAGTTATTTAAAATGAGTGGGTTGAAATCAACCTGTCCTACACTTGCAGACAGAGGTAGGTAGGAATTCTGCTGTTCGTGTGCTGTTGGAGTGATCCCACCATTTGTGAATTTCCCTGTAAGTGAAAAGTAGCACATCATCGCCAGGGATCATTGCTGCATTGGGCCCTTACCAAGTTGTTGTCTGAGGTTGCCTGTAAGGCAGTCACTGTTGTAATGTCAGAAACGATCACTGGCCATTTGAGCAGCCTAATTGAGAGAGACAAGGCATAGGAATGGAAATGCTCCCTGCCAATGCTTTTAGAGCTCCTGATTTATGTGGCTGGGGTTTTTTTCTTTTTTTTTCTTTTTTTTTTCTCTCTTCAAATGTTCCATGAAGTAAATTTTTTATTAGTGACTCAGAGCAAAAGAAAATTTCAGATTTTTGTGATAATATATTAGTTGTCTGGGCAAGCCTTCAACTTAAAATGTTTTTTTGGCTTATCCAGTGTACTGTCCATGGTGGGATGTGAGTATGTGAGCCCCTAGTTACAATTAAAACACCAAAAGCATGGACATAGGAAGCAATAAAGCATTATGTAGGAGAAGATTCATCATTTTTGTGACTTTGTTTAAAGAAAGCCCAGATGTGGGAGTAGATATCTACTGAATCAATCATTTTCTAAGCCACAGATGACCAGAAAATTAATTAAAAAGTAAAAAAAAAAAGAGAGATATTGGAGAAGTAAACCTGCAGAACTTAATGTTTAAACAATGTAGCCCAGACTAGTTTGGCCTTAAAGTGATCTGCATTAACAGTAATTTATTTGGGAATGTTTAACCCTCAGGATTTAAATTCGTGAGATAGTCTTGTTCAGTGGTTACAAAGACTGGGAGACAGGATTGCTCCAGTTTGCTTCTGCTGCAGAGTGTGTCAGGAGAGACAAGTGCCTAAGCAGAGCTCCAGTACGGAACAGTATTTTTGCCATTGACTGCAGTGGTGCCAGCATTTTCTGTCCTCTCCATGTCACATTATCCCCATACAGACATTATGAACATAGTTGTTATACCTCAAAGGGAGGACAAGGTGGCTGCTGGGTCACATATTTAGAGAAGACTTGCAGATCTTTCAATGAAAGATCTGATGGAGTGGCACATTTTTATTAAAGCGTTCTCTATTCATCTCTTACTCAGCAGATACAGCGAGAAATTCTGAAAGCATTGTCCTCCCTGAGATGAGGAGGAGGGGTATGTGCATTGCTGTGCAGGGATATTGCTGTGCGGGGATAACTTATGAGGGTCCCCAGAGCAGTACTGCTCCATTAGCACAGCCCTGTGCCCATATAAATTAGCCCTGCCTCTCAGCTGGGTGGATGAGGGTGAGAGCTGCTCTGTGCTGATGCAGCAAGACTGCTGTTCTTGCAAGAGCTAATTATGCCATTAGCGTGCAGATCTCTGCACCTCCCTTCTTTGCAAGCTTTTTACATATTCTGGGTGGTCTTGTGTGTCTAAAGCAAGACAGGCTCAGAAGATGTTAATTTAGATATACTTCTGCTAGCAACAGGTGACAACAGAAATAAAATACTTAAGAATACTTAGACTTGCAAAACAGCACCGGGGTCAAGGTACTTGCTAACAGCTCGATAGAAACACCTTTAATAATACCTTATAAACTTTCCTGGCTGCCTAGCCTATTTACAGTCCTTGTCCTTACCCCTTATCCCTTTCAGAAGATCTGTTTCCATTTTGATTCAGGGATTGCCCAGCAGGACATTTATTTGTCTTAGCACACAGGGACAGCTGTGTTGACAGTCTCTACTGCCTCAGGGCGTTACAGGCTCTCTGTAATCAGATGAGACCTGTACATGCTTCGGTGCCTTAGCAGTGAACTGAAACAACCTTTGTCCGTTTGGGATGATAAAGGAAGTGACCATGTTTAGAAGTTTGGCAGTCATTTTGTGAGATCCTCTAAAGGATACATGAACTGCAAAACCAAATGATAGTCCAGGAGTCTGTTTTACTGTAGCAGTTCATCAAGCAGCATGAAAAAAGCATGGTCTGGTGTTGGAGAAATACATACAAGAAATGCAGATGAAGTTAACTTGTAAATATATGTCGAGTAATTTTTGTATAATGTCTATCCCCTATATCGCTATCCAGTGTTATGATTTTACAGCTGTACAGATCTGTTTTCTGAAATGTTCCTTTTTCTTCCTTTGTGCTGTGTGACAGAGGTAAATATGCAACTGCAACTCTTTCTATTTGAGGAATCCTAGGAGTTACTGGTAACAATAGTAGATAAAAGTTAGGCAGAAACGGGATTTTTAAACTGCTAGCACACCATTTAAAATGCAGTTTGCATAGCAATAGCAATGACCAAATCCCTGTTGAATACTAGCCAAAGTATCCATTGGTGTGTTTTATTCATGCAGTGTGACAGTGCAGTTAACTCAAGTCTGTATTGATTCCATTTATTTCAATTTAGAAAACATCTCCACTGAGTATTTGATGTAATTATTATAAGGACAAGGAGCAACATTTAGGACTGACAGCCACACATAAAAATAAAAATCTTTTGCAAAACATTCTGTCATACTGCTTCTCGTAGGAGAACAAGTCAGACTTAAACAGAAATAGATTCTGCTGTCAAGGTTCTTGCTGAAAATGCCCTTCCTCCAGCTCTCTTATGATTACATCAGGAGACTATTTGTTTTAGTGTCTCAGATGATCTCCACAGCTGCATTATTGTACAGAGAGCGAGAAAGACAGGCTTTAAGGTAAACAAGCTTAAACACACTTAATAGGTGAAACATGCACTTTACATTGTACCTTGTAACTAACAGACATCCTAGAGTATTGACACAGTGTAAATAGGTGTTTATAAACTCACTGCTTCTTGTGAACCATAGGGAGTGCATAGCTAATACATACATACAGATCCATGGTACATAGTAAATGGCTATAAGTTACTTGGTTGTCACAGCTATCTACACAGTCAGAATTGTTAGAATGCTTAGGCAGGCCAAAGGTTGTGAATGTGAGACACAGAAGTTTGAGAAAGTCCATTCAGTGAAGGAACCTACGTTAATTAGCTCTGCCACTTGTTGCAATTGTTTGCTTATGATGATTAAGTCACACTGATCTGGTCAACCCGGGTCAACCACAATGTTACCAAGGCAATTAAGTAAACCAGTCACTGCCCTTGAGTATTGCCTGCCACAACCCAGAGTGCTGCCAGCATCTGAGTATGGCAGTGTGAAATGGCTCACAGTTCCCTCCTCCAGCTTTGTCTGGATGTTGGAAAGGTGATGTGATGGAACAGGACCTCAGTTCCTTGTACAAACAAGCTGTTGGTATAGCTGAAGTGTTGTTCAGGTCTCCTCAGCAGCAACAACCAAGATGGATGAGATACTCAAAACTGGACTGGATGTGACCACACAAAGATTCCAAACAGCGCAGTATGGTCTTGGCCATAATGTCTCTAGCACACCAGAAGAAGAAAGCACTGGTAAGGGGCTACAGGCACTACTTAGTTCTTTAATCAGATTCAGGAAGATGTTAGGGCTGCAGGTAGGTAAAAGAAGAATGGTGGGCCTCGTGAAAAAATCATTGACACATTCCACCCCATAACAGTGTACCATTGAAACATGTCTCTATAACAGTCCCAATTCCTGCCTGTGAAGAATTTCCTTATTATATGCTGTTAGACTGGGAGGGGTGAGTGAAGGAGAGCCCTAGCTATCATTAAAAAGGAAAGGGAAAAGAAAGTCTCATCATATAAATCCATGTAGTTAATTTCCTCTTAGAAGATCTGTGCTCTGTAATTATATTGCCAAAGAAGCCTTTCTTCTTTTGAGTTCACGTGAAAGCTAAATCGTTTTATTCCCCTTGGCCTTAGTTCAGTCAGTATACATGAAATTACGAAGTTTTTCAGTTTCAGTGTAAGCTTGAATTAGAAGTTGCTGGGTGTGGTACTTCAGATTAGAGCAAACTATTAAAAAGAATAAATTCCTTAAAGGGACAGTGACTAGGTCAGGAGTGCATTTAACATAACCCCACCATCAAATAGGAATTTTGTTTAAGACAACCCAGCCCACCAGCAAAGAGTGCCAGCAATCCAGAATTCCCAACATACAACTACTATGAATAGAACAAGATATTCTGTTAGGAGGTAAGTAAAGCTGACAAATTGTTAAAAAAATATATATATAGGTATTTGCATTATAATGAGTAAAACAGTGTAAAAGATACTCAAAATAATATGTCAAAGTAGTGGGATGGGATTTACTAGTTTGCTCGTGGAGTTTTATTGTTGCTCTTGGTGGAGATACTGAAGCCAGTTTTGAGCACTTCAGATAATTTGTTCTGTGGGAAACGTAGCTGTTTTGATGATGCAACACCAACTTTTTTAAAAGGAGAAAACAGAACTTGATGAAGCAAATAGGAAGTGTATGTTTTCATTTGTCACATATTCACCTTTTTTCCTAATTTACACTAGATTTAGCAACTGTGGATGGTGTTTTATGACCCATAATCTCAGCTTTGTTGCACGAGAGATCAAGAACAAGGGAAATGAATGCTTTGCTGGACATCGTTGAGCATCTTTTGCCCCTGTAGTTTCTTCAGTCAGTTTTGGTTAAAAGGAAAAAAATATTTTTACTGCAGTGCAGGAAACTGAAATACTTTTAGAAACTGAAATGGGATTTGGGATGAATATTTTGTTATCTGATCCTTCTGTACCAACTGAAGCATTAAATGAAAACAGTCTGATTACAGTTCCATGCCAAGTCATGCCCCTTCTTCTAACAAGTCACGTATGAACTATCTCATTGTACATACATACTCCTCATACTGTAATTTCAATACTTCCTCATTTCAGTGTTGCAGTCTCTTTCTCTGCAATTACTATTTGCATTGAAATAATTCATTACATAGCCTTTCCTACACGTACATACGTTCTACATTCTTTATAGTTTTTGTGACTGTAAGCGTAACAAATCTTGTCTTATGTGCCATTTTCTCTTCTTTAATAGTTAATATTTAACTGAATTTTGTTAATTGTATAAATGTTCAGTCTGTTTTCAGATGAAGGATGAATGTTTTCCTGTTAATCGTTTTTTAAATCTTCTGAGCACTGAAAAGTCTGGCAAACAGTGCTTGAAAGAAGCAGAATTTGTGCTTATTTTGAGGTACAAAATGGCAGGGGATAAAAGGGGGGCAATTCAGAATTTAAGTTGGATGTATTCTTCATTCAGTCCATTCTACTTCATGTCATTACATAGCATCAGAAAGATTTAAACCCTTCATTTTGGAAAGAAGGGTCACATCTGTACTAAATTATGGTCTCTCTTATTTAAACAGTAGCATTGTTATAAATATTTTCTTCCTGTATTTCTGTTTCATAAGCCAAATACTCAGCATTTCTCTTATTCTCATAAGTAGCCACACAGTGGGCTGCCAAGGCTGGTTTATCGTTTGCCTTGGAAAAGATGTATAATATTGCAAGATAGAACATTGGCAAACAGAGGTTTGATGTGTAGGGAAGAGAGGTAAGGGGTTTGCAGAATTTGTGCTAATAGATTGAGGCTTGAATGGGAGTACTACATGGAGAGCTCATACACGAATATCACAGAATTCAGCCAGTCTTACCAGTAAGGGGCAGAAAACAGTTTACTGCAATGATCCTGTTTCTGCGAAAATCAGACTGAGTCATTGATTTAGTTCAAACTTTTCCAGTGCTTAGATTTTTAGTCAGACCTAACAAATTCCCATTCAATGTTTTCTATGAAGCATTTATATTTAGATGTAGGTATAACTGTGGATGAAGCTGTCAAAGGGAGTTCTGATACCAAGGCATGCCTGCTTTTCAGTGTTCTATCTGCAGGGTCTGTTCTTGTTACAATGAATTTATTACAGCAAAGAAAAACAATCCACACAGCCTCTTACTGGGAATAACAAGGTTTGACTGGAGAATGCAATATTTTAGGGCAAGATATGAGTTTATGTAGGCTACTCCTAAGTAACAAGTACATAAGGAAAAGTGGCCAGAATATTGACAGGAAGAGTCATCCAGGGCTGTGTCATACCAATGCAGTCCAGAGGACAGTTAGGTGATGCGGAGGTCAACACTTTGGCCATCAGCAGGTTTTAGGAGGTACTTTTAAGCAGCTCCTATGATGTTGGTGTAATGGTGGATAATTTGCAACTAACTGTTAATGTGTTTTCTTCTCAGTCCAAGTACCCAGGAATATATGAGGCTCTGCAGAGCGCCTATAAGAGGCCTGTTGAAAAATGGATTGTTATTTGCCCCAGGCAATAAAATGTATTCCTGGAGTGAGTGTGGGTGATGCAGTGCTGGGCTGCGGCCGTGCTGTGAGCCGGGAGCTCGCATGCTCCATTCCAGGCTCTGCCCCTGACTCAGCTCTGTTGCCTCTAGGGCTCTCTAGGGAGAGTTACCTGAGCTCTTAATTCTCTCATTATAAAATGTGGAGGTTATTACTTGCTTACTTCCCCATACCAGCCTCACAGGGGGTTTAGTTAATGAACATCTGTTAATGTGTGGAAATAAATGCTGTAAAAGTGCTGAAGTAGTAGTAGTCCTGCTCAAACAGTGATGGCATGGCTGCAGGTTGGTGATCTGCAGCTTTTTTTATGGGATTGTGCTGTAAGATTAAACAAGCGTTTTAGCAAGACACCTGTAGAGCACAGCTTCCTTGTCTCCAAGGTACTCCCTGTGCCCTTGGTGCTTGTAAGGCACTCCAGAGCCCAGGACTGGGACGCTGCGCCAGCACAGTTCTGTGCCACTGGAGGAGTTTCGTGCACCCCCATGTAACCCAGGTACGTGCAATTCATAGCACACAGCTCTTGATTGAGGGTATTATGTTCCCAGCTCCAGTTCATTATCCTCACTCATCTGCCACTCATTAAGAAAAAAAGGATACTGTTCCCTTCTTTAAATCTTATTGATTTCCTTACTGCCCACTCCTCGCTGAATGTCTTAATCCCGCTTGGTCTCCTGCAGTGGTGTTGGGAGGCGAAGCACCACTGACACTGCGCAGAGCGGCCTTTCTCCTGGGCCATTGCAGGCGGTTGCTGGAGCATGAAGCCCCTGTTCGCAAGAGTTAATTGTTTCCAGCCATTGGCAATCTTGGCCTGGTCCTAGAAATCCGGCTGGATGCTGGCGGCTGCCAGGAGCCTCCCTCTCGCCCGTCATGTGAGTAGTGTAAACAGGCCAGCAGTGCTGCCGGGCGAGTGGGAGGCTCACTAGTGGGCCAAAGTTCAGCGGCTGCATTACGGCCCCGCGGCAGCGCCGGCTGAGCAGGCAGCGGCGGGGTTACTGCCGATCACCCCAGCTGTTGCTATAGCAAAACCATTGCATAACGCTTGCATTAAATCAGAGCGCAGAGGAGAGGAAGGCTAAACGATAAAGGTCGTTGCGTTTGTACTCGTTTTGTTCATTGTTGCTGATTCCCGCTTAGCTCTTGCAAATTGAGTTCCAAACATAGTTCCTGGCTGGGCTGCTGTGGAAGCCGGTGTGGGTTTTCACCGGCTGCAGAGAGAGAGCGGGGCCTGGCCTAGAGCTTGCTCATGTAATCCTGTAATTGGGGCATTCACATGAATAGGGCTGGCAAGACAGTGCCTGCAAGAGGATTGTTTGCATGAGTAGAAACTTTGCATGTCAGTAAAATTTGTGGGATGAAGCTCACAGTTAAGATAGGTGTTTAATGTCTTGATACAAGCTGTCTTATAGAAGGAAGTGATTTGATGGTAGTAATAAAATTTGCACCCATCTAGAGAGCTCAGGGCATCAGAATCTCAGTGTTAAAGGGTGGGTACACCATGACTTCAAGAAGTAATGCTCCCATATCATTGCATAGATCAAATGGATTGCAGGAGATGGTTGTTTGTGGGAGGCTGAGGACTCGGGAAACCTCTTTTTGAATGGAATTGGTACAGGGGAGCTGGAATGTTGTGATATGGGAAGCTGCATTTGGAATCAGGCCATCACCGTCTTGAGATCTCTGCTGAAGTTGCATCTGCATTTATATAGGTTTTGGCATGAGAAACAAATGCCTATGAAGTGACTATTCTGTGTGCTTTCTCTTCCTAGATGATTAATTAAAATGGCTGAGGGATTTGGCTACAAGCTTTCTCCTGAGGTTTCTGCCTGCAACTTATTTGTTATGTGGAATAGACCAAGGTCTGTCTCTTTGGTGGAAGTGATTATGCTTTTGGCTCTCCTCTTTGAGGGTCTGGCCCATGCCATTAAGCCAGTGGCAAAGTTCTGTATTACTTACCTGGGCCAGAATCAGAACTGCAGGTTTTGCCTATACAGTATGATGTATTTATCATTCCAAGAGCAAACAGATTTAATATTAAAGTTGTGATGAAGTGGCGCTAGGTTTATTTGGCATATGCAGGTTGTGGTATTTCAGTCATTAACCTCTGAAGGATTTTGCTGGCTGCTGTGAGAGACTTTCTGTTCCTTCCCCTTGGGTTTGTACCCTTTCCACTGTGGAGTCCTTGGCATGTTACGATGCATGTCGGGAACTTCATGTGCCAGTAATGTAGTAAAAACCTAGCTAGGGAGAACACACTGCATTCCCCTTCAACCTGTCTGCTTACTACTCCTCTGCCAGGGGAGTGTGACCTCCTGCCCAGCAGTTTGAAACTGGAAGTCTGTCCTTCCTGAACCAGTGGTGCCAGGACTCGTTTTAGTTGGACATGGCTTCTTGGTACACAGGTTAATGTACTCTGTCCCAAGCTCTGCCCTGCTGCGCTGTTCTTTTTTTTTAAAGCATTTTACAAAACAAAAGAAATGAGTAAGGGAGGAGTGAAGTCCTGTGGTCTGCTGCTCAGAGTCCTGGTTTTGCTGGTGATTTGTATTTCAGTTTTAAAACATAAGTTTTGATGGTGGGATTGCTGGGCTTTTTGTTCTCACTCAGGACAACTTAGACTGTCAGGCCACGAATGAATTCCTAGGCACTATGGCAAAGCCAATAATGACAATGAGGAAGTGAGAACTGCTATGAGCTATTCTGGGAACTGCCTGATCATTTCATATAGGCCTAATGATGCTCATTCCTTATAGCACAGATGGTGCTTTTGGAGAAATGTGGTCTGTGTTCTTCCGCTATTATTGTCAGAAATATCAGAGTGGCCAGAGACATCCCAAAGTGGTAACTGAGCCCAAGGAGCTAGGTGTTAGTAGAGACTAGTCCACCTTTTTTGGATTCAGGTCAGTTTATCCCTCCTCTGGGAGCTGACATAGACGAGAGCAGATTGTTCTAGGAATGTGGAGCAAAATTCCCAAAGGCCACCAACTCCTATAGTCCATGTGCACTGTTCAAGCTTTCCACTGAGCATTTCCATCAAACATCTTCTTGGCCTTAGGAAGGTGTTGAACTGAAGTGCTGCTACATATATACCTTTGCCCAGCAGTTGTACCCTAAGATCCCAGACAGTTACGTGTTTGAAGATGTTTCTCTTATTAGAGGTATACAGATGAGATTGCCAGATGTTGCTAATAGATCTGTTGTTTGTCAGTCATTTGGGACAAATACTGGAAGTGCACTTTGCCAACGCATACTCAGAAAAAGGTTGGTGAATTCTTGTTTTCCTAAACTAGGTAGGGACTTTAATGGTCTACTTTCCTGCATACCTCTCCAAGACGTGAGTGGAATTGACTTCATTTCACACTGCACTATTGTCTGCTGCCCAAACCACATTTCAGTGGGCCAGAGGAGGAACTGCTGACTCATAATTCAGCATGGCAGCCCTAAATCTCATGAGACTACTAAGTCTGGCCTCTGACTGATGTTTTCAGTGAACTCTGTTAATGGCCCCCAACAGATCATACAGAAGTCCAGCTTCTATAAAATGAAAGGGAGGCTTCTTGCCCAGCACTTGGCAAGTCACTACCGGCAGTCTGTAATGCTGGAAACTGCTGGTTGTGCTAGAAACAGGCTAAATGGTGGCTGGCTGAAAATGTGTCGCTGATGTGGGATCTGTGGGCCCCACTCAGTCAATGGGCACGTAGTATATTCTGGTCACATAATGGCTGTCAGGGACAAAGGGCTGTAACTGGCCTTGGCTTGGCATGTAGTGTATGTGCAAAATGCAACTCAAACGTGAATGAAAGTTGGGAATAAAAAGTAGCATAAAACACAGCACCCAGCTTGAGGGTGAAAGGCAAAGGGGGGAACTGCTTTATTTTTTAAGGAATTCTCTTTAGAGACTTGAATTTAATTGTTTTGTTACTATTAGTCTCACCAGGGATCCCAGTATATTCTATGGCACTGTGTGGTTCTTGCAAACAACCCATTCTAGACTTCTGCTTAAATTGAAGCTAGGGCTTCTCAGCATAGGTTGGAGTGAATGAACTAGAGGCCCCTCCTTCCTCTGGCAGCTGAATTCAAAGCTGTGCGTGACAGCAAGGTATTTGGTGCTCACTGCCTTGTGTGATGGATCAATCAGTGATGATGACTACACAGGTTATGATGTGTCCTTCACACTAGTTCCTGAGCACAGTAATAATGAGTGTCACACGTGCAGTGTGACACTGGCACGTGAGACTCCCAGGCCTTGTTTCTCTTCTTGCAGGTCTTATGTTTGCAGCACAGCGTTGGGGCGGTGCTGTGTACTAAGTGCATGTCATCCACAGATGTGATTTGCTGTGTGAGAACAAGGATCAGATAAGGAGTGCGGGAAATATTGTTCTCCACCAGCGTGACCCTACTAGAAATCATGTTCCTTAGCTGCAGTATTGCATGGTGACACCTTGCCACTACGTGACCAAAGCAAGGTGCCCAGTAGGCGACACACCCAACCCCCTGTCATGTCCTTTGGCAAACAGGGTCTCCATTGTTAGGATAACATTTGGCCCAGATGTCTCAGCTTATGTGCTCTGGAGAGTCTGGGGAATTTTAAACTTTAAATATTGCTGTGTTTCTGCTAAAAAGGATATGTTTCAAGGAGTATTTCTGGTATTTGCAGCTGAAAGCAAAGCAGTTTGTGATGACACTTGATTTGGGAGTCCATTCACTGTTTGGCATCAGCCCCTGAGGAAGTGCTAACTGCTTGAGAAGGCGTTATCCTTGTTGCAGAGTTCCTCGTCACCATATGGGCAGAACTGTTCACCGTATTCATCATTTTGGAGCTTTGTGCAGTCTTTTGTGTATTTTGGGCCAGAACTTCATGTCAGGACTAAGATGTTGAACTTGATTCAATACTCCATGGGAAGACAATGCAGGGAGTAAAGGACAGATTTGTGGGGTTCCCAGTACCCAGGATTGCCAAGACATGTGTTTTAGGTTTCAATCTAGAAATCAGAGAACAGACATATCACTTTTCTTAGAAGTATCTCAAACTTCTTTACATAGTGTGAAGATACAATTATTTCCATTTTTGCAGGCATGAAGAGTGGAAGATAGGAAAGCTGTGACTAAATCAGTGATCAATTCAGAATTAGTTGAGCTGAATTTTGTTTCCTGTCTTACACAGCAGGGACTGATGTCCTCTCCAAACCAGTTTTTAAAAGTTACTTTTTAAAAGTAGCTTTAGCCACTGTAGTTTCTATGCATTTCTGTTTTTGAAAGGTACCATCAATTGTTTTTGTTTAAAGACATTGAATATGAACTTGTTCCTACAGAGCTTTGTGCTGTAATTTATCAACAAGGCGCTGAGGCACAGACGTCAAATGAATACCAGATTTCAAATTATGATAAGCAATTGTGTCATCTCTGTGAATAGACATCAATCTCTGCTGAGAAATCATCAATAATTCATTAAAAAAAATAAATGAGTACAGGGACATTTGGATAGGTCTTTGCAAACAACCAGTCCTGTGTTCTGTAATAATTCCTTTGAATTTAAACCCAAAGGATTCTTATTTCTCAAACAGAAGCACATGATCATGCCCAAGTCAAAAAGTTTGTTCCCTAGAGATCCAGTTACCATTTACCTTTGGGGAGTTATGGAGGTACTTGGAATATTATCTGTCAGAGGTGCACCGTGTTTTTACATAGCTCAGCGGAGAAGCATGCACAGCTTGCCTGGACTTTTGAGCAAGCTGAATGGAGTGCTGTCTGTGTTCTTTCCCTTTACGCGTGACTCCTGCCTGGTATGGCCACATTAGTGACATCAGCACTTACCTGGCATCTAAACTTATTTAATTTACCTTTGAAATTTGTATAAAGTAGGTCCAAACTTAAAAATTACAAAAGTTAAGGATAGGAGTAAAGGATTATATCCATTCTGCTTTTTTTCTTTTGTGAAATATTTGAAGTGTATTTTATTTTTAATATTCCAGTCATTGCCATTTTCACCACTTCCTTTACCCTCTACCTACACCAAAACCTAAGATTCTTATTTCCAACCTTGAAATGCAAATCTCAGAATAATTTGGGTTTCTTTACTATGAGGAGAGAGAGGAAGTTGCTGGTGTAAAATATTCAGCTTGAGCTTCTCTGTCGTAGGTGGCTTTTCATTTGACAGTTAGCATCCTGGTTTAGTCCATTTCTCTCCTAAATTGTAGATTGTTACATTCCAATAAGCACACAGCATCTGTTCTCTGTATAACATGGTGTTGGAAGATGCTGATCATTTGTCTAAGTGGGCTTTTTTCAGTTGAATCAGAGATGTTCATGCAGCTTAACAGCAGTATTTCCCTCCTGTCTGTAATTGGCCGTTATAGGAAGAGAAATTTATAAATAGTTATTAATGTAAGGATTTAGAGGCTCTGCTTCAATATCTAGGGCTAGCCTGTCTTAACTTATCTGAGCATAATCTCAAAAATAAAAAATCTCTGCTCTACTTTAGAGTGCATGAAATAATTTCTGTTTACACAGTTTTTTCAATTACTTTGATGCTATGATATAAAGGTCACTGATTGCCTCTAGTCATCACATGGCTTTTTCACTAATTGTGCACTCACGTCATTTTGTTCTATGGGATCTTTTGCTTTTTGATCCAGTTTCAATTGCCCAGATGTTCATTTCATACAGTTAACTTTGTATAAAGGGCATCCTTTGTTCCAACAAACACATTGTGGTCATTGTTCTCAGCTGGGAACCTAGTGCACGGCAGTTCACCTGTGTCCTATGTAATGCACCATCAAACTACTGACCTTTGTGCCGATTTAATGTAAAATCATTCATTGGGGAGAGGAGGGATAAGGAGGAGAAATTATGCAAAAATATTTCCTGGTCCCTAGCCTTGGATTGATTAAGGTCATGCTGCAGGATATAAAGACAATATGAAATGAGAAAGCTCTTTCGTCTTGACCCTCTTGGTGTGTAGTGGAATGGAAAATCACAATAGTATCTTCAAAGTTTTGGTCTGGTATCTCAGAATGTGTTAATGGAGACCTAAACATCTTCTAGAATGAGCCCTATTGCCACCTATAAAGGCTTCATGTCAAGGCAGAGAGAGTGCTTGCCAGATCCCATCAGCGTAACTGTCACATAACGAGAGGCACTGCTTCATAATGCACCTAGGAGCCTGAGGATTGTCCGATTCAAGATTTCAGGAGGGACAGATCTCAAGGTTATTCTAACTGCAAGTGTCCCATATAGGACAGCCCGTTTGCTGTTTGTTAAGCCACATGGACATCGCATAGACTAACTGTTTAGTTTAACTTAACCTTTAGAGCAGTCATGAGAGCTTAGTAGTTCACGAGCAGAGTAAATTCCATGGAAGGCTTTGAAAGAAGATTGTATGTATAAATGCACTGGCTGTTGCTAAAAGATCTGTGGAAGATGAGCACTGGAAAATCGGACAGGGATTGAGCAGTATATCATGTAAGAAGGGTGTAACTTGGCAGTATATATCTGTGAAGGTTTTTAAATCTTTGTCTTGGCCAAAAGAGACCTTCCAAATGACAGGAATCTAGCCATCTTGAGCCCAAATGTTCCTAGAAAGATGACCCTACAAAATTGTCTAGGCTACTGGCAGGGATATCATTACTGGCAACATGCACGGTGTTTTAATGGCCAAGGCTGAGGCATAAGAGGAGCTATGCTCCACAGCCCACAGCAGGCAAGAGGAGGAGGCCTGGAGAGGAGCTGGCATCAGGCAGTGATTCTTAACATTTCTTTCGTTCAGCCAGCTGTAAGACTGCTGGGCAAGATGTTCACGACATTGAATTTTGGTTTAATATGCTGATGTGATTTGCTGTGGCCCCCTTGTAATTCCCTGGTGCCTGGGACAACCACCATATTCTTCCTATGCAAACCTGGGCAAGGGAAACTGCAAGTGCCAGTGTCTGCTCTGTCTGCTCAGCTTGGCAAGGAGGAAAGCAAGGAGGTGAGGAGGAAAGCAAGGAGGTGAGAAGGAGAAAACCAGGGGTCCTGTCTGGTTCTCACTACCAACAGTGGATGGATAAATAGAAAGGTACAGGTTTTTGTTTCAGAACACAGTTGTGTCCCATGACCGGTCCTGCCGAAATCACTGAGCAGAGACAAACACTACTACATACTGCAGCAACTGCAGCACCATAATTCTCCATTTCTCTCTCACTTCAGTCTATAGATCCGTTGGCACAGCTGTAAATTCCCTGTACAGTGCACAACATGGCTTTTACTGAAAATAGCTGAGGAAACAACATTTCTGGAGCCTTATTCCATTAAAAGTATTTTTTTTTACTTTTTCTGTGCATCTCCCTATTTTTCGCTGGTCAACAAGGGCTGCAACCAAGCAGCCACCTGCATTCAGTATCAGTCACAAGGAATGCCCATAAACATCACTTCCAGACCATAATAGTTCGGTGGAAATGACGCCAAGTGACCAAACCCCTCGACCATTCCCACCAGCACCCTCCAGCAGTATGACCTGGAAGGCCTCCAGTGCAGGATTTATATCTTGATCTGTCGAAGTGACTGACAGCAGCAACAAGGAGCTCTCTGGGGCAGAGGACAGGGAGGGCAGGTGGGGAACCCTGTCTCCTGGGACAAGCTCCAGTCTGCTCCAGGGAATGTGCTAATTTTCGCTCCTTTATAGTCCTTTATCTCAGCCCTTCGACCTTGAGCTCAGAGGCATTATCAGCCTTAGCCAGAAAGGCAGTGTGGAGTTAACCATTTAAATGCTGAATGTTTCTGATACTAAGTCTTGAAGGTAAAAACACAATGAATGCAACTTATTTCAATAGTGCAGCAAGTCAGTGAACTTTTCAGGTTTGGTGAGGACTGTTTTATGATATTAGGAAAAATATTTTGTACTGAATAGATGATTTTGTGAACTACAGCAGTTTTCAAAGTTTGTATGCCCCTACAAAGTTCTTAGGGCATGTAGAGACCTCCTGTAAGAATGTATCTTGTGTGCATTGCTATAGGGTGCATGAGCTTGGTTTTCTTAGTCACCTTTTCATCCTTCCCTGGACCCAATTACTGATACCCAGAGCACAGGCAGAAAGTTATTGGTCTCATGTTTTCTGTGGGGTCCCTACTATCATCATAACGCTTAAATTTTCAACATCACAAAGTATTATACAAACTCTTACCAAAAAAAACCCCAAAAGAAGTTATTTCCTGGAGCAATCTAGATTAATGTATTGCCAGTTCTGTTACTGACTTCTCTGGTTGACTTTGGGTATGTCATTTAACCTGTGTGTCACTTTTCATGTTTGCAGAATGAGCTAAGAATACTTCAGTGGGGCATCATGACTATTAATGAGTTATGAATGTGCTTATGTACATACGTGTCTTGTTTGGCAAGATCAGCTTCTCTGTCTTTCATGCCTGACAAATACTATGCAAGAAAAAGAATTCCTTTTCCTTAGTGGGAGTGAGTGGTCTCTCCATGAGCAGCAGTAAGTTCTAGGGTAGAAGCACTTTTTTTTTCCAGAATATTCCTGCTTAATCAGTTCAGTGTTCATGGAGTTAATTTGCTCATGCCTTCAGATTGTTTTGTTTCCAGGGATTCTAAACCGTTGCCTCCAGCTGTTCATTTCCATTGAACTAGGGTGATCTTTATCTGTCTAAACTAGTTAAAACCTGCTCCACTACCCAGCAGCCTTTTTGGAGACAGCCCAACAAAGCTGAGTGCAGTGGCTGTGACACCGAAGCCTCCTGGACATCATAAATTCCAAGCCCTCCTTTTTTTTCTGACCTCTCACTGTTGGAGCACCCCTCCTGTTTTAATGGGACTCTTCACTTCTGCCACAGTTCCATTTAACCCCTGTCCAAAAAGGGGAATGATATTTGCATTGTAAGTGGCCAGTGAAGAATCCCTTTTAGACTAATTTACTACTTTAATGTTATCAGATTAAGCCTTGACATAACCTCAAAGGTACCATTCAGACAACCTAAGCACTGTTAGACCTGCACTTAGACTCTGCTCAGTGTGCGTGTTGGGATGTTTAGTTGAAGCATATTTTTAAAAGGTACTCCATTTAAAGCTTGCTGTGACGTGGTTGGACTTGTAATACCTTCAGGGTACACAGGGCCACTTCCTCTTCAAACATGAGATGTGAAAGTTTTTGTCTTGAGCAGATGAGATGCAGGTTTGTTAAATTGATGAGACAGCCACCAGATGTACCAAAGAATCTTTCCTATGATGAAATTCAAATGTCTTGTATACATCAGGCAAAGGTGCTTGCCTATACAAGAGGGAATTGTAAACAACAACAAAAAATTCTGTTGTTGGTAATACTGCTACAGGGACCATAGCTAGAATGTGTATGCTAATGTAGGAACGCCTTCCCTTGTTGCTGGGGTTTCTAATAGCACATTATTTTGGCCTGTGCTGAACAGGAGTATGTAACACAACGAGTAAAATGCTAATGGTCAGTTTGTACTTGAGGCTCTTCCTTCTACTGCTACTACTGTTAACAGCAGTGGGAAAATTTGTAGCCAGAAGACCTCTCATGAAGACCCAGGCTGAGCTTTACTTTGGAATGTGCCAGGGAGACATTTTCCTTGTTTTGTTGCAGATGTTACCGTCCTTGCTGTCTGGGGAGTCAGCAAGGCCCAAAGAGTGTTGGGAGGTAGCGCCCCTGCTCTCTGCAGCAAACAGCTGGATCAGTTCAGATCCAAACCCATGTGTCTATGTGAGAAAGCTGTGTAGTCAACTTTTCTGCTAAACCACCTCCCAGCAATTATCAGACTATCAGAGGAGGGAAAAGGTCTGAGAAAAAGACCAGTTTAACATGTCATGATTGGTCTTTAGCAGCTGTGTGTTATCCTATTGTTACTAATAACCTTTTTAACTTTGCAAGCAATGTTTTCTTGGCATCATTCAAACATAATGACTGGGAGGTCAAATTCAGCTCTCAGCTGTGTAAATGTGGAATCATTCTCTTGGCTGTCTGGTGTTATTTTGCATTTTGCTTATGGTCCCTGCCCCTAAAAGCCTGCAATCTAAAATACCTAGGCAGAGTATTCAGTCATAGTATGCTTTGCATATCCAGTTGGTATGCATAGCATAAAATAAACAGATGAGGAACTACTGTCAAATCCATGCAATATAATTATGGCTCTCTTGTCCTCTATTTGAGGTTGATGGGTTATTCCTGTATAAATGAGAGCAGGAGTTTGCTTGTTACTTTTCATATGTAATTCACCAGTAGATTGTGATTGGAAAGTCTTTCAGGAAAATGTGTTTTAAAAGAGGTTTTAAATAAAGAGAGAAAGAAATTTGATTGGGATGAATAGACAACAAGAATCATTGGACAAAATAGGTGTTGCTTAAAGTAAAGCAGTCAGAAAGTCTACCTTAATGGTAAGAAGAAATGGATACCTTGGCAAATCTATGAGGAGGGTGTTGGATCTGCAGTTTCCCTTTCAGCCCTCCAATATACAAGCTTGTGAGACTCTCTAAGTAAGGTTCAGGGGGTTTATATGGTAAATAAATTTATCTTGATTTCATTCTCTGATAAGAGGATCTCTCTTTTCTAGCATGGTCTTTATAAAGTTCTCAGCAGCGAAGTGACTAATTGCGCTTCTCATTTTCAGGGATCTTCCAGATAATCCTGCTGTTGAATGGGACACACAGCTCCTTGCTGCCTTCGTGCTAAAGCATATAGAAGCCAATAACATCAACCTGGTAATGTGAAACTTTCTACAGCATAGGCAATTCCCACATTACTTTTGAGCTAGCGTTCTGGGCTTTTTCCTTCCCTCTGAAAGCTTTCTTTGAGGTCTTTAAAGTTAGGATTTTGCTTCTGGAGTCTCTGTGAAATAGCCTAGGACAGGGAGAGGGTATACTTACTCATTTTGAAATATTTGCTTTATAATGTTTATCCATTTCTCTAGCTAGATCTTATGAAGCCTCTTCTGGGTTGTAGTGTCACCAACCTTCACTGAAGTAGAAGCTTCAAACTGGTTAAAAACTGCAAACTCTGTTGGAACTAGTAAGTTTCACTGTAGTAGATCTTGGGGTTCATTAATTGTAGAAGACCCTCTGAATAAGCCCAGCTGAATTTCAGGTCTAAAATGATACCTGAAAGCAATAATTTTGCATTTTGTAGTTTTAGACTTCTTGTGAGTATTTGTACAGCTCCTATGTCTTGACAAGTAAGACACGGTCATTCTGATCCTCTTTCAAACACTTTGAACAACTGCTAGAAGTTCAGAACAAATAGAATTGCTCCATTGAAAAATATGGAAAAGGATGATGGTGTAGTTCGGATGTATCTTTTCTCTGGGGACCTTTCTTTGCTTCCCAGTGAGAAATGAACAGTGGAGGAGTTTTTGCTTTTCTAATTCCTCAAATGTTTTCTACATTTTAAAGCAACCATTTTGCCCCTGTTGCTAGGTTTCATTGATGAAGAGAGCCCACCTGGGATTTAGGCTTACATTTAGGCTTAGATTTGAAGTACATTGGCAGGCATGTGTTAGAGGGCTAGATTAGTACAGTTAGGGGTCGGGATTGAAGAATATTAAACCAGGGAGATTTCTGAGCACTGGTATAGTTTGGTTTTGGTTTTTTTCCCCCACAAAACAGGAATAAGGGCCTAAGCATGGAAAAGGTTGTGTTCTGTTCTTTTCTGCTGAACCTTGCTGTGATCAGGCATGTCACTGTCACACACTGATTAACAGCAAAATCACAAAACTCTTAAAGCCTTTCAGCAATTCACAAAACAAGAAACCGCATCTCCTGTAGCATTAAAGCCCCATGAGCAAAACCCAGCATCATGCATCCAACTTTATATTGATTCTGAGGCTAATTTTCCATGAAATTCATTGCTCTGCAGGGAGACAAATGCAGTTTTCCTGGACTCCTTTCGTGCCTTTTGGCCCCATGAATAGATAGGTTTTAATCTAATCTGAAAGCTCCTGGCACAAGAGGATTTGTATTGCATGTTTGTGACTCTCACGGGCACTAGGACAAGTGCACCAGAATCCCAGCAGAAATTCTGTAAACACTAGAACTCCTTTAGATGGTTAGAAAGGGTAAGATCTTTGCCTCAGAGAAAATTAAACTCAAGCTGTTTGTGCTGGGGGAGGCAGGAGTTTTCCACTAACATAGCATGAGCTGAAAAATAAAGTGCAGGGTTTTCAAAGCAAGAAATGTGCACAGTCACTAGTATTCTCCCTGCTGTGCTGTGGGTGTCAGGGGTAGCTGTAGTAACATGCAACACTGCAGCAGGGCCCACTGCATTTCCCTCAGCACTGCCCTGAGCAGCAGTGAGGACAAATTACTGTAGCAGAACACATTAGCAGTACCAAAGGTGACTGAAGCAGCTTCTCGGGGATGGTGGTAATGAACTGCTCTGTAAACTTAACATTATTTTAAGTGTCCCAGGTAATCACACAGGTATCAGGTGTTTGCTATAATACCATTCATTTAGGAGCAGACCTAGTTTGCCAACAACAGCAAGGCAAGCACCTAACTACCATTGTCAAACATTCTGCATTTTAAAACTTCAGAGCTTGCTATCTGTTAGCCACTCTTGGAGCACCTCTGCTGTCCTAAGGTCCTAAGCTTGCCTTGAAAAGTAAACTGAGTCTATTTTTCAGTAATGTTGAAACTGACAGAATTGGTTTAACATGTTAGAAGAGCCTTGTCAAAGCATAAGCTAAGAGGGTTTCAAACACAACAAGCTAACTCAATGGAGTTAACATGATTGGAAGACATGTAGTGTTTCAGCTATCACAGTGGGAAAACTTTCCCCAGATCTCCCCATAGACATAGCATAGACAATGGTATCTTTTATTTACAGAACATATGTGTCATCTGGTAGTGGAGAAGCAGACTGCAAATCCAACATGTCTGAAAGGAAAGATTGCAAGGCAAGGAGTCACACCATGGTATGCGTAGTTTTGTTCCATTGCATAGTTACTCATTTCCCCAATTGCCCTGGAAGTCCATGAGTAACTCAGTCTTCTTGAGAGCTACAGGGACATATTTCATCCAAGCTCTACATTAAATAGTGCAGACACAGAAATTAACGGTTGGTGTGCTCAAAGCCAAAACTAATTTATAGACTTTGGAAATTATTTCCTGCCTGCTGGATTTATAAGCAAAAGCCAGTGTTGCTGGGAGAGGCAGCCAAGGCTAGTCTGTCTCAATCCAGATTAGAAGGTATTCGGTGTGTAAAAAAAAATAAGTTACATGGCATTGTGTAAGCCCCAGGCAGGGTCTAGATTATGAGATCCTACTCTTCAGGATCTCAGGTTTGGTGATAGCAGAGCTTGGATTAGGAGGTGACATTCAGACTGTGTTTGGGCCAGATGCAGTGCCAAGACCAGAATTCAGCAATACCATGTTCTTCCAAGCTGCTTTCCACTGTGGATTGATGGAAACATCATCCATACAACTGTTTGTGAAAGAGTCCCATTGTCTTGGGTCAGCTCCAAATTAGCCTAGAAAGTCAGATCCTGCTACAAATGGCATTTAAGTTGGAGCTTATATTTGAGAGGGTGAGTTCAGCTCTCGTGTTTTGGATTTCGGTCTCTACACCTAAAATTTGGGAGCATTTGAATGTGTCATCTTTGTAGAGAATTTTAAATGCTTTTGCAGAACACCAGATACAGAGTGCAGCATGTGGAGTTTGCTAGAGGAGGTAACAGAGCTGGGACAGACTTTGGCATCCCTTTTCTTCCCTTTCTCACTTATGTTGCAGTCTCCTCAGGTGTGCTTTGGGGTACATAAGTGGGAGGCCCCCAGGACCTTTCATTCTAAGAGCTGGTGTAAGACTTAGACACTTGCAGCTCAAACCCAGTGGATGCTGGGATGTTGATCCTGATTAGATTTTCCCATTTGCACCCGGTTATCCATTCTTTTTAATCCTTAGCTTCTCTGATTTAGTAGCAGCAAGAGAGAGCTCTGAACACACAAGAGACTCAAAGGGAGTTTCAATGTCACTGGCCTCTGCAAGTGTAAGTCAGGCCTATGAAATGATGCTCAGAGGAAGACCATTAGAAATGGCATTGCTTGCTATGGCATTTTATGGGGTGGCCCTTCTTAAAAAAGAAAGAGACCTTTCATTCCCCACCAGTCTACTTGAGCAGATGTGTGCTCTATTTGAAGCACTGGATGACACCAGAAAGAGTAAGGGAGACCCACAGCTTTGAGTGCTTTGTGCCTCCGATGCATATGGTGTGTAGAGGGAGCATGGACTCCAGACCTCTCAAGAGTTCTCTTCTGCTAGTAACTGAGTAATTTCCTCTGTGCTCTTCCCCCCTCCGGAAGGGATTTCTGGACCTGTTTGTCTTGGCTGTTGCTCTGGCTTCCACTAGTGAAAGCTCCATTTCCTGAATACCAAGGTCACCCAGAAGAAAACCCAGCAACATCAACGGCAGCGGCTCCCATTTCAGAACAGGTGTGGGGAGGAAACTCCCTCTTGCCCTCAAGATTTCATTGAGCAATAATTTCCACATCAAGTATACTTCCTATCCCAGCCTTTTGCTCCCAGAACTGGCTAAGCCTGTTTTTAACCCAGACAGTTTCAAGATGTTCAGGTTTTCTCATCCTGCCCTGATTGTTTGCTTGATTTCATCATCAGCCTGGTTCAGGTTATGTGTTAAAAGCAAGTGCACCAGCTAGCTGCACCATGTGGAAGAAGCGAATGCTCCCGTGTGAAAATATTTTCAGCATGTGAGAAAGAAATTCAGATTTGTTGTTAGTGAAATGAATCCCTGAAGCCAGAGGAATATATTTACATGTGATTGCTGCCTGCTTTAAGTCACGAGCACCACAGTCATGCTGTGGAATCAGAGCGCTGTTTAGACAATAGACCTAGAAGCTACATACTGGATAGGTGGGACATCACTACTGTGTCAGAGCCAGCCTGTGTGCTCGGAGGGATCTCTAAAGGTGAAAAGCCAGTATTTCAAAGGTGGTCACTTTGCAGATAAAGTGAATGCCACAGTGGCCAGCTCAGCGTGCACCTACAAATTTGTATATTTGAAGAGACAGGCAATTCAGGTGCAATGTCCTAACAGTAAATTAGAAAACATCAATTGAAAGTTAACTCCATGCAATCTCTAGCTAGTTCAGATGTTATGTAAGCCCAGCAGCACTAAGAACAGCAGCTCCTATTTCAAAACAGATGTGGAGAAGAAAAACCTTCAAAGGTGTTTCTGAACAGATAAGTTCCATGTCAAGAACTTCACCAGTTCCTAAGCCAGCCTTGTGCTCCCACAGTTGGCCTGAGCCAGTTTTGTCAAAACAATGATTAGCTCATTATTCTGCTCATTATCTCAGTCTTCTGGTTTGTTCTCTTGTACCCTCTATAGAAGGAAAAATGTGTGTTTTGGCTTGCCTGGGGTTTTTAGCTTGGTTTCCTAAGGAAACAAGAGTAATGCAATTGTATTTATATATGTGTGGACATGAATGTTTCAAAAGACTTTAGAGCCCATTGGCTAATTTCAACCGCATTTGACAGCAGGGTAGTAGTCTTAAAAATGTTATGTTTGTACAGGTTACATGAAAATAAATGACCAGGCAGAAGAGACAAACTCTCTTGCTGTCCCTGTTTAGTAAAAAGGTTTAGTGCAAGTCCAGCCCTTAGCAGACTCACACTATTATTCACCTGCACAGGAATTTATTCTGCCTACAGTGAGTGGGCTACATTGTCATCTTAGGAAAGTGCCACTCTAGGTAGGAGTGACTTCAGAGCGTGTTTTTTCTTATCTGTAAAATACAGGGTGCTATGCTCATTCCCTGAGCTGTACAGAATTTAATAATGTCTTTCCCAGATGAGCTACTCAAAAAGCTGATATCCTTAGAGAGGGCTTAGCACCATGCCAGACCATGCAGACCCTGCAGAAAGCCTCTCAGGTAATACTGATGTACAGCAAAAGCAGCCAAAGCTGAGACGTAATTTTTCTCCTTATAAAATAGGGGTTGACCAGAAAATGCTTCTTTGTACCTGAACAAAACCAAATTGGGTCCCACCAGTTCCTGCCAGCAATGAATAACCCTGCTGCTTGGTGGCAGCATTATTACAGCCACTGGGCAAAGTGGGAAGTCTAACTGTGGACTTGTACTGGGTGGATGGGTTTATAGGCAGGCTTGTCTGGAGTTTGTGGTTTTTTAAGTATTTCTTATCACTGTCTTTGTGTTTCCTCTCCCTCTTTACACAATATCCCCTGTGTTTGAGAGGGCCTCTCCTGTTGGAGGGTGGAGTAGCAAGTTGCAGGACAGGCAGGGCGGCTTTTGATCTTCCCTTGATCTTTAACCCAGTACTTCAGGCCCTGCATATAAAATAGATTTTGAGAAGGGAGCTGTGGTGAGTAAGCCAGGCAGTAGCATTTCCTTCCCTGAAGAGAGAACAAGCTGGCAAGGAAGCAGACATTGATTGAAATGTGGGGAGCTTTTGATTTCTTCCTGGTCATAGAGAAGGGAGCTGTGGAGAGCTCTGCTGCCTGGCCTCTCCCAGAGCAAAACCCTAACTTTAGGCTGTCCAAGGACTGTCACTTTCACCATCTGGAAAGCCTACCAGCACACATACCCTGTCTGCTCTACACTGTGCTGCCAGTTTGTCTCCTAGGGTGGAAGCAGGAGCCTTTAAGTACCCACTTCACAGTACTGGGCAGAGTGAGTCCTTAGGGTGGATGCTTCACCCGACAAATTATTTGTAGGTTTGAGGGCAGGGAGCCAAGGATTCTGTGCTTTGGACGGTGACATGTTAGTGCTGTATTCACACATTACTTCTGCATTATGAAGTTCCCATTTCTCCCTGCAGAGAAGCAATAAACAATATGATCTTCTCATTCAGCGAAAAGCCTGACTTGGTTGTACAAAAAGTGCAGTCAGCTGATTCTTTAAAAAGGCTTATTCTCATATCAGATTATTTTATCACTATGTTATTCTGTGATAAAGCCTCGTTACAATCAGGACAGTAGTACATGATTGTGTTGCTCTTGCTTAAGCAATATGTCCTGATTCACAGTACAACAAACTATAGTTTCACGCTGTAATCTGCAGGCATTCTAGTATGTTCTCAAATCCAGGAGAGAGTGATTCATAGAGCTGGACCTCTTGGAACAAGTTTGCAACAGATCACTCTGAAAGTAACCTTTTGGCCCTGTAATAAGTAACAAGTGCATCCTGCCAGTGGGAACATGGTATTTGTCATCTTTCTGTTTTTCGAGCTGTTAGTCTGTCTAGTCATCTAGCTCCAGAGTGTGTTTGTTTAGTTGTGTTTCTGTAGCAGGAGTTCACACACAAGGTCTCATTGTGCAACACAAAAACAACTCTCTAGATACAATTGGCTGGACAGTGCTGTGTTAGAATGTCAAAGTTAGTAACTGCACGGTCTCCTTCTTCAAAACGATTAATTGTTCTGTGGTTTTATTGCAGGTGGTAACCTTTGATGCAGGAGGAGTGAGTGGTCATGCTAACCACATTTCTCTTTACACTGCTTTAAGGTACAGTGTTCTGCATGCTTCATTGAATGCCTCACTGTAGTGTTACAGAGTGAATATGGTGTTTGAGTGTAGGCAGAAAACTAGTAGCTAGACCCAAAAGCAGTGGTAACTTCAGTGATATAACTGAGTGCCAGGCTGTGGGACACGATACTGTTTGGAGAAACTCTTACAGCTCTGTAAATGACCTACAGCATCCTTTATTATTCCATCTGCTGATGCGTTGCCAGTCTCCCTTTCAGTGAGCCCTCTTTGCTCTTCCTGTCCTTGATCCCACTGAAATATGCCACAGATCACTTTGCACTTCTGGTTTGAGGAGACTGTGAATAGCTGATGCCTGAGCTGGTGTTAGTTGGATTTTGGAAAGTTCTGCACCACTGTTCCAGAGGATGTTGTCATCCTGTCCAGGTACCTGAATTTACCTCTCTGACACAAGGACATTGCTCTTTCACTGGAGCTGTCCCTATTTACCAGTCTTCCTTAGTCAATTCATTCCTTCACCACTTTACTCTTTACATTCTGAGAACCTCTGTCTCTGTGCTGTGATGTGGGAAGGTTGCTAGACAAAAATCCCTTGTATTAGAATCACCCAATTTTTGCTGGCAAGACAGCTACTGTATTTTATTTTAACCCTCTGCTCGTTCAGACCTCATTGTGTCCAAGAAAGATCTCCTCCAGAGCTGCCCCTGCCTTTCCCAGGCATGAGAAGAACTCTTTGCAAGTATATCTTGTATTTTTAGCACCCGTTTGTTTTCTGAATCATCTATGCAATTCAAATAACTGTCTGGCTCTCTTTGCTAACAACATCACAGTGATTTGCCTTTCTCACTTGCCTAGAGAAAGCTGCAGTGCCACAGAACCCGTACTGTGACCTCCTGAGCTCCTCTGGGAAGATGCTGAAAGTCTTTGATGCTATCTGATGGCTGGAATTCAGTGTTAGAGGGGATCATGGCTTTTCCCAGCAACTTCTGAAATAGCCAAAGAGAAGGAAAGGAGGTGGAGTTAAGCAAACAGTGTGTTTGTTTAGGCTATTTGGAGAGATGCTTTCCAGCACAGTGTTATTTGAGGAGTGAGTGAGGAACAGAGGTTGATGACCGATGCTCACACCATTGGCACAGAGGGACTAGAGAGCTTCCAGCTGCCTGGACCTCTGTTTGCTCAGTCAGTTGCTGTATGGCCTGCAAATAGGAATGGAGGGCAGATTGTTAGGTGTCCCCCTACATCCTGAAGAGATACAGGTTAAACAAGCTAGCAGCTGAATTATGTATGAGAAAGTTAAGGAAAACTCTCAATTTTGATCCCAGCTCTACTGTTGTCTCGCTTTGTGGCTGTGCAGAAATCACTTTCCCACTTTGTGCTTTATGTTTCCTGTGTGTGCAGTGGGGATGTTAACCCTCTTCTCGTCTCAGAGTATGTTACTCGGAAGTATTCATTATCTGCAAGTCCCTTGAACTCAGACCTTTGCATTAGTCCTTAGCCTACAGCAGAACGTTGTCCTGGGCTGATGAGATACATGCTGATAGGGATACCAGAGTATAAGCAGATCTCATAACTGAGGGCTGGTTTGTGTCTTGTCTCTCTCCCAGTCCTGAATCAGCAGAAATAAGCATGGTCGCCCAGTCATGTGCATGTGGCAAGAATGGTGCTGTGGCCACTGAAAGGTTAAGTTTATCTTTTAGTGGCTTGCTTGCCCTCATTATTTTTCAGTTTGTGTCATGGGGGAAGTAGAGCGTGACTGTATCACTCCTGATTTTCAGTGCCCTGATGAGTTCTCACATATTGGCTAGTACAGGCAGCACTGGGAGCATACGCTGAGGCTTCTCACGTACCTCCCTGCCAGCAGGGCTTTGCAAAGCAGCGGTTGCTGCCCCTGGGGCCCCAGTGCTACATGGCAAGAAAAAGGTAAATGAACTCTCCCCTCCAGGTATCATGTGCAATGTATTTATTAACCATCTTTAAACAAGGTCTGCAGGGTTCTGCCTCCACTGTGGCTGTAAGCAGAAAGGGTGAAGGAGAGGGCTGGTGCAGTGATCCTCAGCTCTTTTGGATGCTCCTGGTCTGTGGGAGATAGACTTGTGCTCACTACCTAAGAGATTACTTTCTGCAAGAGCAGGGGTAGAACAGGCTGTGTGACCCATCCCACGACTCCTTGCTTCAGGAGGTGCAAATTATTGAACAGCTTCAAGGAACAAAACAGTTCAGGAAATGGTCATAGCTGAGCAGATGCTCAGTATTATCTGCTAAGGGCATAAATATTCTTTCTAGTGTCTGGAACAGAGGTTATGTTCAAACGAGCAGGAACTATTCAGAAGAAGTGTGCCCTTCCCCTTGCAGCAACCTTCTTCCTGACAGCTTGCAGAGAGTCCAGCTGCTGCTATGTGTCTAGGCTTCAGATCTGGGAGGAACTGTGAAATGCCAAGGTTTGAGGGTGGATTTGTTCTTCTGCAAGGGAAAAATAAGAAAAAACAGGATGGGAGAGGAGCACAAATTGCTATTTGATTTCAGTCTCCCCTGGGAGTATTTCAGTTCTGGCTTCCAGATGGAAAAAAAAAACACAACCCAAACCCAAGAAAATCCCACTGTAGCAAAGAAGGGAGAATTGGAAGCAATCCTCTGTAGCTCTACTTCTTTCCCTGTCACCTTGATTTGGCAACATCATTCTCTCTTATCCCCCAAAATAGGAGCTTTCCACGTGGGCAAGAGAGGCTGGATCCTTTACATGCATCCACAAGAGCAGGTCTTGAGTAACATCAAGGTCACTTTACTCCCCTCTCAGCATTTGGCCAGTCACTAGGCACTACGGTAATAAGCACGGTAAATAATACGTGACAGGAATATTTGAGAACCTCTCTTTCCTGCACTTTGAAAAGACAGTGTTTGCACTGAGATCACATGTAATATCGAGGTGGTTTAGTTTTGCATGAGTCATTGTGCATTTTGATTTTAAACAAGCCCTCCTGCCCAGTAACCTGGCAAATGGGGGCTGTTGGTTTTGTTGTTTGCTGGCTTGCTTAGGGTGGAGAGGAATGGTGTTTGTGAGGGGGAGGAAGGACTGTACCACTTTTTTTCTTCAGTGAGCTATCAAATCCATTTCATCCCAGCTAGAACAGAAAAGAATACTCCTTGTCTGCTTAGGGCAGAGCAAACTGAGTGGAAAATAGGAGCTGCTATATTTAACCACTGTGCATTATGTTGTTATAGCAACTGCATCCATAAAACTTATATCAATGATGCCATATAAAAAGCTACATCAAAAAATCATTAGTAGAGCTTATTCTCGTCAATTCCGTTTGGAAAAACACCTCTCAGTCCTGCAAGATGAAACATTCGCCAACTCAGTGGTAGGTTGTAAATGAGACTGTGCAGTGGTAATATTTGGGAGCTTAGTGCTTTATCACTCTTGAGTTGATTATGATGCAGCTTGAGTGCCACCGATGCCTTGTTGCACTTACGTGTCACAGCCTGACTATTGAATGCCCCATTTATGAATGCCGTGGGACATAGCATTGTGCAGAAGGGTTGCACTGAGGCTCCCTGAAAGAGAAGGATTGATTAAATGCCAGTTTCAAATAAGTATATTGAAACAATGAACAATGCATTGTCCAGCCAAATCCCACAGACTCAGTGGGTACAGTTCTCAAAAGCCATCAACTGCATTACATCCCAACAAAGCACAGTTCTGCTTGTATTGAGTTTCCAAGGCCAGGTCTTTAAGGATGTTTTGAGCAGGGAGGAAGCTGGTTTTTGGGTGATTAGCCTGATGATAGTGAATGGTATCCCATCTACCATTTTTATTTGATGGGCTAGAATGGGACTCTGATCTCTCGCTCCTTTTCAGCAGCTGTAGCCTGTGCATTTCAAATGAGTGGCATCTCATTTATGTTTTTAAAGGAGGGTGCTGTTTTGTATTTCCCTTGCCTTTTCCCAGAAAATCCTCTTTTCAAAACTGGTTATCATTTGCTCCGTCTTGGAAAAAGATTTCCATTGTCATTGATGTGTTTGTTTGGGATTGTTTAGCCCTTGCTGGAGTTCTAGGTTCCCTGCAAAATAAAGAAGAGTGTTGAAGAAATAACAGGTTCCAGTATCTTGTGTTTCAGCCTGTCCTTTCACAGTCCAGCTCATTTCTGGTGTTTTGTTTTACTGATCCTAAATGTCCCAGGGGAACTTAGGAGTGGTGGCTGTGATTGCACTCAGGCTGCCCCCATGAGGTCAAGACAGAATTGTCGTCCTCTGTTTACCCTTTGAGACTCTGTCCCTTCCCCTCAGAGGACTCTGCCCCATGCCTGGCATATATCCCATAGCTGGGTTTGTTGTCCTAGATTTTATCTCATTCCTTCACCCCTGCTCCCTCTTTCCTTAATTTGACTAAGTTCATTCATCCCAGTGCCCTTCCATGATACTGTTGAGAGCTGTTAGGATAAAGTTGAGCTCAGGGCACCAGCATTACAAGGATTCCCCCCCTAAAGAAGTTTTTTTTTCCAAAGAAACAGCCTCAAGGAATGTCCTTCCCAGCGTCACTAGGCTGCTAGCAGCATGAGTGGAGCAGTGACACTGCACATTCTTCTCCCAGACAGTGCAGGGATCAAAGCACAGAGCCACAGAGCAGCTCTGTCAACTGGAAGATCTCTGCATCAACACCTTTTTTTCTGACTGGCAGAAGCATCTTTTGCCACTGCAATATGCGTGAGTACAGAGTGCCTGAATAGTGTTTTACAAACTGCATGTTGCTACATGGTGTAGTTCAGGGTGCATGGAAATGGAGCCAGAAAGTCCGGTTAGGGAGGGAGGAGGCGTTCCAGATAGCAAACATTCAACATCTGGCAAGTATATCCTTCTAATGTCTCTATGATTCCTAGGAGACTGGCTGTTCTTCCTCCTTCACATCTGTTTCATCAGATTAATTGGGCAGATTAGAGGTTAGGATCCTAAATGGAGCCCCAATGCATCTTTAAGACATCCATTCTTTGCCATGCTCTTCAAAATTGTATTTCCCCAGTGCTCTACAGCAGCCAGCGCCGTCAGTTCGGTGAAAGGTTTTGCCTTCGGCATGGGAGACTATTTGAAGAGTGAAGTCATTGATTTCAGTGAACAATTTATCATCAAACAGAACATCACCAAAACTGTAATCCACCCACCAGGGTGTCAGTCCTGCTTCTGTCCTGGAGGAGTTCTGTGTTCCCCAAGACTGAGCTTTCAGCCCCATCTTGACTTGGTCCTTCTTGCCATCATGGGGAGGTATCAGTGGTCGGTGCCTCTTAGGAGCTAGCCCACTCACTTTGCTGACATCTTTCCTTGAGGATGACTGAATAAAGACAGGGAATTTGACAGCTATCTCAGTCCTGCAGTTTGCAGGGTGAGAGTCGTTGGACCATTTCAGTTTTTCTGCTGAGCAGATGTAGCTGATACCTACAGACAGCAATAGCTTTCAATGCAGCTGGTCCTTGAGGGAGGAGCCAGTGCTGAGTCCTTGCAGTGCAGAAATGGTGGGTGCCTTCAGACGTCTCAGCCTTTTGAAGTTCTTCGTTGCAGAGGGTATCACTTTCCTTCAAACATGGATCTGAACCTACCACAGGCATAATAAAGAGGGTGCATGAGAGGTGCCCTGTAATCAGCTGGCCTCTAGCACTTGGTGGGTGGGTGGGAACAAGCCACCTCAGATCACTTTATGTTTAAAAAGAATTTATAAAAAGTTGCTCCGGAAAAAAACACATGGAAAAAGCTCCTGAAAAAGAGCCTGTTTGTGTTTGACTTTTTGAGATTTTATGCCAAACTCTTTCATTTCACCCAAACCGCAGCACGTCCAATCTATAAAACAACATTCCCAAAATGGCAACAACAGAGAGCTGCAACCTCTCCCCTACTTGGAAGTGTCCCACAGAGACAGCTCCAGCAGGGTGGAGATGGGAGTGAGAAGATTGATTTGGGAGAGGATTGGCTAGTTTTGTGAACGTGTGCAGGAGGTAGAGTTTTGTGTTTCTCTCTCTGCAACCACAGTTCATTGCCATGTCTTGCCTGAGAAATACAAACCAGCAAAGCTGCAATTCCTCTGCAGCATTACAGCTGGGTGGAGCCCATTCCCATAGCTCTGCACTGAGCCTTGCTGAGTACTGAAGCATTTGGCTCAGGACAGAAAGGATGAGAGGAGAATCGGTTTCTTCATGCCTGTTCTTCCAGATCAGTGTCAGGTCTGCCTGGCAGCAGCCTTGAGGACCTTTCAGTAACCAAAATACAGTTTGTGTCTCCCTGAACCTTTATATAAGCACAAACTCCTTAATTTGATGCTGAATCAAACTTTCCTTCCCTGCTGAAGATGCTTTCTGCTTCTGCTGAAACGTTTCCGTGTGAACTCGATCTCTCCTTGCTTCTGTTTCTAGTGGCTGGGAATGGTTATTATTAGTTCACTCTTGGAGCAGCTCTGCACATCCTTTAATTTGCTGTCAGTTAGTGCTTTGAAGGTCCCTCCATGGTAGAGCAGCACACCCAGAACAGACACTAGGACTTCGAATAGCTAGCCAAATTTCACAACCACTCACTGCTTTATCTCTCTGAGCCTGTTTTAAAAAGTTCCCACCCTGCTAGCTTTAGCAAGTGCTGAATCACTTCTTTGGGTGGCCAAATTCTACTTGTGGGGGAAGAAACCTCTGGCAGAAGAGCAAGGCAGACATTAATGGAGATACTTAAACCTTCCTCCCCTCCATCCCCCTGCTGAAAAATTGCTGGTAATGTTTACAAGGCAACATTTAACAATCTTTGTCAGAACAGTAGGACTTGAGTAGTGGGGTAGAAGGTGGCCAACTCAATATTACAAGGCCATTGTTTAGTAGAAAATGGTACTGCTTACAGATCTTCGGCTCTGGAGAAGAGGAGACCATTGGCAGGAGAATCTATTTAAGGCATATGTCTTCTGATTGCTGTTTGAGTTCTGCCATGACCTGCATTTCTGGCTTGACTTTTGCTTTGAATTGCTTTGGGTATTCATTACTGCGTGCTTCCTATTTTGTCTACGCCTGTGTAGCTAATCCTTTTCCTTGAACTTAACCAATAGCCAGAGATAATCCTAGTTTGAAAGTGACTGGAGAAACATAACAGTTTACATATAATGTATGTTTTATCCTGGTTGATTTACACATGAACTGTCACGTTGTCCTTCGTTAAATACACCACTATAAGATGATAGCAATCGCTTTAAATATTACACAGGGTTAAATAACTTTTCTTTTTTTATTTCCTTTCTCCTTTTGGCAAATGTTCCATTGTTTAGATATTTTTTTTTTCTTATGGAAGAGCAAGCCTGGGTGTGGGACAGCTCTGAGTGCCATCTGCTGGAAACCTGCTTCCTCCCATCCCTGTGATGGGCCAAATCTGGAGGTGATGAAAATGGTGATGTGAGCGTAAGTGCTCTGAAGCCATGAACCACAGGCTAGAGCAGGAAAAACAACAGAATTAAAAACGAATTGAAGCTAATACCCTCTGATGCCTTCACCATATCAGGATCATTTGCTTACACTTCTTGATGGAAGTACCATGACTGTTCACATCTCCTGTGCTGGTTGGTCCCCTCATTCTGTTTCCAAGGGATGCATTTTTGCTACAGAGACTTCCCAGAACAAAGTCATGAAGGGATCACAGTCTTAGTGAGCAAAAAGTCAGAGCAGCTTCTCAGATGTCCCAGTGCTAGCATGGGTTAGAAAGAAAGAAGCTGGTCCCCAAACAGGAGCTGCCACTGAGGCAATGTCCCTGGTCAGCAGACACAAGGCTTTAAGGAGCCACTGCTCTCAGAATTGAATAGCCTTTGGCAGCCTCTTGCAGTTTTCCTTAGTGCAACATGAGAAGTTTGAGAGCGAGGTGGATTTATGGAGCTTATCTGTGCTGTGTCCCAGCAGCCAGGATGAGGAAAGTAATGGCAGAATTGTGTGGAGAATGAGACTTACCAATGCCTGATGTGTGCATCCAGTGTCGGCTCCTGAACTTTCTTATAAGATTAGCCATTGTATATGTGTGTGTGTATTAAGAGAAAAGGGTTGATTTAGTGTACAGAGTTCATACCTGTAAAATCAGGATTTTAATAACTTCATTGAGTGTTTACCCCTATGTTTCTCTTCATTCACAGGTACCTGCATTCAGAGCAGAAGTTACCTGAAGGTATGTCACATTATGCATCTATGACCCTGCAGGTATTAGGCAATCGTTTACATTAATGTTCTGTCCAGGGTTTCATCTGCCTAACTCGCCTCTATTTGCAATGCAAATGAAACCTGCAGCTGAACTCTTCCTTGCCCTTTTATCTTCCCGCAGTTTTTTACCAGCTCAGGCTTCTCTGCAGTCACTTTTCTGTCCTTTGGGGTAGTCCTGTCTCAGTGGCGTGATTCAGTGTCTGGCCTATGCCTCTTGCTGTCTTGTGTGAATATGAGTGCTATTTCCAAGTCTTTCGGCTCAGTCCCAGAGTTTTTGGTCACATCTTACTTGTAAGCTGGTTTGTTCGGGTTTTTTCGGTTGTGGGTTTTGGGTTTTTTCTTTTTTTGTGTCAAGGGCCTCAGAAACTATTACTAGCTCAGCAAAAAATGGTTGCATGTACCAAGCTAAGCTTCCATCAAAATGTAGTCAGTATGAGAAAGGTATCTGAAATCTGCAGTGGCACAACAAGTTGTTGGAATGTTGGAGTGGCTTCTTTCACCTGTAAACAAGCAAGTGTCTCTGAGAAACTCTCTGTACAAGTAGGGAAAAGAAAGAAGCAAAGTACAGAAGCAGGTTGCTCTTGACCCCCTTTTCTAGCTGCTGTCCCAGAGTAGATCTGCAGCCCTTATCTCTAGCAGACAGTGCCTGACTCAGGGACAAATTTGTGGAACTAGTTTAAGCACAAAGCTGTCAGCTGTTTGGACAGAGCATAGGAAGATAGCTTAACCAGGCCCACCCAGTCAGCCTCCTGCTCCCTCAGCAGCCATCCAGACTGTATTTCTTTAATGCTAATTCCCGAATAATTGTAGGATTTGAATGTGTCACAGCAAATCAGTTTTAATTCCCTGCTAGCAGCAAGTTGCAGACCAAGATCTGATGGAGAAAGCATGAGCCAAGATGGCAGAATGCCCTTTAACTGAGTTCTGACTCTAGTCTCTTCAAGAGGAGTATTAATGCCAACTTCTTCCTAGGACCTCATCTTTGTTCAGCTTTGGGATGCAGCAGAGAGCTCTCTGTGTGCAGTGCAGAGAAAGAACAAGGAACTGCAGTGGTTAGATGTCACTGCTAGATGTCAGGCCTTATCTACACTGAACAACCTTCATGTGCTGTTCGTGCAGGTTTGTTAGATAAACTGTGGCCCTGAATATGGGCTGTGCCTCAAATTGGTTCAGGTTTGAAACAGACCCATGTACGGACAACATTTCCATTTCTCTAGCAGCATCAAGAGACTCCTGAAGCTATGTGAAAGCCTTGCTGCTCTGATTACATCACATCTGACATGACCTACAAACACCAAAGGAACAGGGAGCTCCCATGCTGCTGCTTACGCTAAGCCTTTCCAAATATAGTTCCAGTCTCATTGAAATTCCCAGTATTTATAATTTGATCTGGCAGGCGTGCAGGGCTGTGCATCAGAGGGGCTTAATGAAAAAAGAGTGATGCTGGGATTGAGGCTGTCTGGATAGAGCTGAAAGGCATGTTCAGGCCATGGAAATGTGCTGCTCTCCTGTTGGTAAGAGAGAACTATTTCTGGGTGAACCTGTGTAAGCCCATGTGATCAGGGAATCCACAGAAAATCTCTCTGCAAATGCAAAACCCAGCTAAGCCTTGCATTGCCTCAGTGGTATGCAAATGAGCACCCTAAATATCCTGCTTTGCTTTCTAATGCCTTTAGCCAGCATAAATACAACAGGCTTTTTATAATCTGTAACCAAGTTCTCCAGCCCAGGCACAAACACATAGGCTTGCTTCAAGAAGCCGAGACAGTGGCTGGATATGCATCCACCCCTACTACCAGCCCCATCCACCTATAACCAGCGCTCTTCTGAAAGAATTGGTGTGCTAACGTCTGTCAGGAGCAGTGCAAGCCTTTAGCATGCATAGATCTGCCTATAGTCTTCTCATTCTAGGCACACTTGCTGCATAAATGATTTGGAAGTAGAAGCCAAGCCAAACAGGCTGCAGGCTTCATGCACTTCTATTCTAGGCCTAATCCACTAGCTATATTGATCTTGCCCTTTCTGCCAACCTAGAGAGGTTGTATTACACTGTTAATCCCATCCTGCCCAGGTCACAGTCACAACAGGCTCTGAAAAGCTTCACCTGCTGGTGTCACAGGAGTAGACTCATCAATGGCAGCACTTCTCTTACCCTTCTTGGCAGGGAGCAGCCTGTTTCTCTGAACCCTTTTCCATCTCTCCCTGAACTGTACATTCCTTCCCTGCTTCATTTCATCTCACGTTCCCATGTGGAGAAGCCTTTGCTGTCAGCATGTGGAGATCCTTGTCACATCACTTAACACAGAAGACTCTTACAGTACCCTTCATTTTGTGAGGCTCGAATGCCATTGCTTTGCCTGATGTGACCGATGGGGGCCCAGGAGGTCAGACTGATCAATACTGAAATCACTTGCTGTTGTTTTGAGCCCTTATTGCTGAGCTTTGGGGAACAAAAGGGCATAATTGCTGCATGAATTAATATTTCTTAGGGAAAAAAATTGAGGAAAGGGAGAGCACATTTTGTTAATAGAGCAGCCCAGGCTTCACAGATTGGTGGTGGGTAACCCTACTCCAGGCCTCTCTTCCCATCATTGCAAGCAGGAATTCATGTGGCATTGCCAGGGTCCATTAACAACCATTCAGGAAAGGAAAGACCCATTGTCCCATGTTTGCTCTAGCCTTGTCCTCCCCTGTAAGCACTGAAAAGCAAACAGGTGGCCAGTGGGAATGCTGACTACAAGAGCAAGGGGATCCGTATCTATTCCTTTCCTCTGCTGTGCCATGGTGCAGCACTGTACTAATTATTTTTTCTGAAACTACCCACCAACAGATTGGGCCTGCTGAGCAGCCCAGAGGATCTCTGCAGAGTAGCGGGGGAAGAGTGATTCCTCAACTCGTGGCACATCGCAAGTTGCTTCCAAGTTTGCTACTGGGAAACAAGAAATGTCTTTAGTGGGACTAAAAGGACTGTCAGGGCACTTCTGTGTGCAACTGGAACACTTGTCGCTGCAGAGCATCCTGTGCAACAACAAGCTGAAACCTTAAGGCAGCTAAACAGCAACTGCTCTGTCTGTCACTTGTCAAGGTGGACCATGAGCGAGACAGGGTCTCAGGCGGGAAGTGGCACAGGCCACGCTGGTCACACGGCTGCCTGCATTCCTGCACGTCCAAGGGTCTCGCTGCAGAGGGCTTGGCAGAGCCATCGGTCCTTCCAGATGGCATTGCACAGCTGCTGCTCTGCAGGGATGGGCACGATGACCTTGCAAGGGTTGGATGGCTGAGGCTGCAGCAGGATGGGATTAGGGACACAGTACTGACGTAGTTAAGACTTCAGGGCAGAGGGGTGCCAAAAGTGATCCTAACCTGGGCAACCTGGGCAAGGCACTGCCGGCAGGGAAGCGGGCTGTGGGTCCCTGCTCCCTCCGCAGCTGGTGGACACTGCCATCTCCCGGCAGCTCCTGGCAGGCCGGGCCTGCAGCAAATGTCCATGAGATTCAGGAGGGCTTTGCCTCCGGTTCCTGGCACAGCACAGACTCGTGTCAGCGTTTGTCTGGATGGAAGTGCCAGTGATTTCCCTTGAGGCCTCTAACCCAGCCCATTGCTGCCCACAGCAGGAGAAAGTAACTCCTTTGAATGCTTTGTCCACCCTGCTGGGGAGTCATGTCCCAGGATCAATGCAGAAAGAGAACTGGAAGGGGAGCATGGTCCTGGAGCCCTCTGTGATACTGAAATAAAGAGTTTCCAGTTTCGCTTTTGAGAGTGGAAGAGGCTATTGAAAAGTTGGAACAAATTGTACATCCTTCTCTTGAAGGACAAAGAAGAAAGAAAGGAATTGAAAGATCCTGGAGATGTGCTGGAGGGAGTCCATCAGGGCTGCCATGTCCTGCCATTGCAGGCTTTGGCTGGAATAAAAGCAAGACCTTTCTTTGCAGTGAAATGAGTTAGCATCACTGGGAAGAGGCAGGGGACACAAATCACTTGTGAGGGTATTTGTGGATCGTCCTGTGCATGTTCTTTGTTCCTGGGTCCAGTGTGTCTCCCCTGACTGGGGAAGGAGTGGTGTTGGTGGGGTATCTTTGAGTACCATGCTCTACTTTGGAGACTTGTGGGGCCTTGTGCCTCCAGGAAATTCATTCACCGTAAGAGCAACAAGTTTTGCTTTCCTATCTTATGCTTGGTAGAGGCTAGACTGAAGGATCTACCAAATATCCAAAGTAGGGAAGTTAGCAGCAGGTTGACTGTTCAGATCCTTGTGTGATGAGATTCCTGAGCACTAGCAGATCTGCATAGAGGGCTCCTAGCAGAGGCATCATCACCTCTCTCACAGAAACACATCTTGTGTAGTTCCTTTAGGAAAAGATGTTCGCTTCTGCCCCTGTCCTGGAGAATCTTTTCCCTTAGAAGGACACAAGTCCTGCTTACATTTTAGGGCCAAGAGGTATTTCAGCACCACCAATTTGCTTTGTGCTCAGGACATAATGAACATAACAGCTTAAGCAGTATTAGACGTGAGCACAGGCTTCGCACATTAAAATGTCCATTAGGCAGCCGTTGTAGCAATTCAGCATTGTTCTTTGTCTCCTTTGTATAATTTCGCTGTTTAAGGGCACACTGAAGAAAATCTCATTGCAAATCTAATTGCGTATCTGACCACCTGTGTAAACTGTGACTTTGGCCTCTTCTGCGGAACTTTAATACAATGTCTGAAGTGTGGAGCATAATCACAGCAGCTTCCAAGCCCTAAGAAATCCCAAAGCAGCTCCCTTGAGAGCTACAGGCTCTTAATGGGACCATCAGTAGCTCTGAGCTCATCAGTGAAGACAATTTAGCCATGGTAGAAAAAAATAGCGATTAACTTTTGAGTTCAGGGGGCTCTTTAAAACAGAAAAAAAAATCCACACCAGTAGAATCTTTATATATGTTACATCTAAGCAATGAATTCTGGAACTCTGTTAAAATGTAACTGCCTGCCTGAGTTAATATTTGATACAGCCATTCCTGAATCTTGTAAATATTTTTTCTGTAGCTAAGAATTGGAGTAGAAAGAGGAAATTTCATTTCTGTAGCTGAAGCAGAGACTGCTGTTTTAAATTTCCATTATATGATATAGTGCCAGCATTCAGAGAGCCATCTGTGCTTTTTCCTTTGAGTCTAATTACGTAGGAATAATTTAAATTATAAGAAAAAAACCCCCAAACCCTCTGTATTCAGAGCTAGCTTTGCTTTCCAGAGACCCCATACAGAACAAGAACCAGTACAAATGATCATAGACATGCACTGGGCACAAAGAGATCCTGGTGGAAGCATGAGTAGAAGTTGCTCCCCTTTTTGTACAAAAAGGATCACCATGGCCAGCAATACAGGGCAGCCTGCAAAGACCTGCTGAGTGTGGAGAGTTGGGCACCTTACAAGAATACTGTAGTTTTGAAATATTTATTCTCTTTCTTTGTCTAGGGTGCTGTGTGTTCGTGCTTGAATCAGTAAATCTCTTCCGGAAGTACATCTCTGTCCTGGATGTACCCGTTTCCTGCCTCCTGCCCAGTGATGCACTCTTCATACTCACAGAGGAGGAGACTGAACAAGCCAGGGTGAGATGCTTGGTGATACCTGCTTAACCTGTTTGAATAGCTCATCATCGTTGTGAAGACTTTAGTCAGAAGCGTCATATTGATAGAGAACTTCATAAATATTTATATACATGGACTATAAATGTCACTTATGAATGATCTTAAGTGATTTGTTAAACATGAACAAGACAGGTTGCTTCATGTGCTGTGTGGATAGCAGGACAGGGCTGAGCAGATTTGCAGCTCAGAGATCTTGAGTAGTCACAGTGCACTGAGTTGTACACTGTGTCAAGGATGTAGGATGTATTTCAAAGGAGGCTGGATCCAACATAATATTCTGAACATGAGAGTGGCCTGTGAAAGAATGGCATGACTGCGTGCCAGGAACCACGTCCTTGGATCATAGCTCTAACTAAAGATAGAGACAGCTTGTGAAGTTGTGATCCAAAGCTCTTTATGAGTTCCCTTCTCTACTGTGTATTTTTTGAACTATTTTGCTGCATGAGATCTCACACATTTAGGCCACAGTTACCTATATCCAAATCTGATGAGCTCCCCTTCCATAGCATGAAAATACTTGCCTGGCAAACAGTACTGTTAATCCACAAATTACATAACTTTCCTGCTTTTGAGGCTGCTAAAAGATAGTTATGTATGGAAACTGCTTTGATAAAGGTGGTGTTATTCCCTTGTGTGTTTTGTTTCTGAAATCTGACCTTTCTAAGCTGGTGCACTATAAATAGATTAAGTTTCAGCTGGCAATATATGATCGGAAACAGCAGGCAAAGCATTCTCAGATGCACACCTATCAGGTTTCTCCTTCCCCAGCATGTGAACACCCAGGCGTGAGATCACATAGGGAGGAGGAGTTAGATGTGACAAAGAAACTGTCACAGCACCAATCTGCAGCTGATAATGTCCTTTCTAGCAGGACCCCTCTGAACACTAGGCAGCACACCACCAGCGACACAGGGACAGACAGGCCTCTCCCTGCCCTTTGGCGCCATAGAGTAGGCAGCCTTCTACCTCCCACTACTTGTTCCCTGCTCACTGAAAACGGGCTGCCCTGTAAATTGGCAGTGAACCGCACAGGACGCCTAGGAAACTGCCCTCACATTAGGTCAAGAACGTTCTTGTAATGCTTTCTCAACTATTTTTCCTTCTAGAGAGCCATGCGGTGTCATCGCAGCCAGCTCCTCTGGTTTCGCCACATCTATATGCTTTTCTCACGTTATATGGTGATCAATTCACTCCGCCTTCTGTGAAAGACACATCGCTCACAACTTCAGGACTAAAAGAATAAGTGAAAAAAAAAAAAAACATGCCAGGCCCAGGACTAAGGAAAACTTACATGCTCAAGAGGACAGGATTCTCTTTGTGTAGCATTCTTTCAGACTACAGAAAACAGGCTGTATGAACTTCCTTCTGAATATCTTGTTGCCTGATACATTGAGATGAACAGGGTTTAACAGCTACTCTATTTTCTCACTGTAGAAGCTTAAATAGGATAAGAAATTTGGATTAACCTAATTGGGAGTCAAATGCACGAGTAATCTTCATTAGAGAAGATATGGCACAAACTATTTTTCCCCAAGAGGATATAGCTGCGAGGACTGCTTGGTGACTATCTCTTGGTGCTTTTCTAAAATCCAGATATCACTTCAAAGATCATGCTATCTCCACAGATAAAACCAGAACCACAAGACCTGTCTTATTTAGTCAGAACTTTAAAAAGCCAAAGCTTATGAATAAAACATCAGAAATCCCACCAGTTTCTCTAATTGCACTGATCTTTGCTGCTACTGCTGCTTCTTTCATACACATTGTGTTGCAGGCTCTACCTTCGCAGAGCATCCCTCATGAAACATGAGCATTTCTTCTTGCTTCAGAACATGGGGTTCGAGATCAACTCAAAAGAGTCTCAACAGGATGTAAGAATGAGGTGCAAGAGACCCAGACTGTAATTAGGCGTTTTATAGAACACATGCGGAGATAAAAATTGCAAGAGGTGTTTCAAAAGCGGTTCCACTTATGTAAAAGACAAGTGCAAGAATTAAAGATCCTCTCCCTTTATGTTAAAAGGTAAGTGAAGCAGCTTTCAGTGGTTTCGTTTCTTAGCCTATACAGAGATTTTACTAATGATTTGGGTTTCTGTGGGGTCACGGTGGAGCAAAGTCAGCAATACTCAACATTTCTGTGGGCCTTTGCACTCATTTATGTGGGCTTACATGTACAGGAGGCATCTTTCCTGCATCTACACAGCTAGTCATTGCATAGTTAAGATCAGAGCCCAAATTGCCAGATCCTGATCTGTTGCTGTAAGCACATCCTCCTCCTGAAGACAACAAAGAGTTCCTGGTTGTCCTGAAGTACGTGCTCATTGTTGTAAGAGTATGACAGTGTTGAACTCTGTTCCCTGGCCATGAGTCAGTGCCTAAACATATGCCTAGTCAGCCTTAAGACCATGACTAAGTCCAGGCTTAAGCAGAACAGTACTTAATCATGTGAATAACTTCAGTGGCCCCTCTCTTGCATACAGCTAAGCACCTGTGTCAGTGCTTTACTGAACCTGAGCCTAGGCTTTACTGAGCTTGAGCCTGCTAAGCTCTTTCAGATCCTCTTTAACATTAAATCCATGGTAAGTTCATTGAAGTCAATGGAGAAAAAACAGTGTAAGTTAGTATTATGTCCTAAGCAAGAGATTATCTTATATGGGACATCTTTATAAGCCAGACTTGAAACACAGGAAATATCCATGCAAGCAAAGATTAGATTATTTTTTTTTTTAATACTTTGCTCTGTTTATTGTGATTTAAACTTTAGCACAGCTAAGGGCAAAGTACCAAAATAGCAGCCCTGGGGTGGTTTATGGAACAGAGGTAGTTTGAAAACTGAAAGTCACAAATGAGTGGGACAGGCAGCGTAGAAAGATTTATTTAAGAAACAGAGAACAGATAACAATAATGTAGAGATTGATTTTGCCAACCCTCACCCAGGAAAGCCCAGACTACAGTTCCACAGCAGTGCTCCAAGTTCAGCTGCTGGAAGGTTGTGTCAGGGTTTTGACATGTCTCTGATGGTCTTATGTTCCTTCACTGCCTTCTCCCATTCCTTGCCATTGATATCCTCTGTGACAATGGTCTGCACGGTGCCATCATCCAGGCAATGGGGAGCTATTCCTGAAGAAAGACAGAGTACATAGAAACCTGCTTTTCACAGATAAAGTGTGGGAGATGCCTGCACCACTCTGTGGATGGGGCATCTCAGGGAATGGTACATGCTCAGTCCAGCTATTGCTGTAAGGGTGAGGAGCCTAGATGAGAAACCTGTCACAGGCAGAAGCCCACACATCATAGGTAAGACTGTTTCTTATGGAGGAGCTACAGGTTCAGACTGCAGTTCCAGATGTTTAGCACTTTAGGAACAAACTCTTAAGACACATGCTGCTCACTGCTGTCATGTTAGCATCCAATGGAGTCTTTATCCAAGGTTTGCTTGGTGGTAAACTTTGGTTACCACAGCTTATTCTTTCTACCTACCATAACCATCTGGATTAGAACGAGGAGTATAAAAGCTCTGTACGCCACAGGTCTTGCAGAATGTGTGCTGGGCACGATGTGTGTTGAAGGTGTATGTTGTCAAATTATCAGCACCCTAAGCAAATGAAAAGCAATGTAAGTTTTCCACATAAATAGGTGTATTACTTCCTATGGGCCTGTAGGTAAGAAATGTAAAATTTAAAATACCGCCTTCATGTCTTTACTTGAGATGCAGAGTTCTGCATTCATGCTCCTTTTCTGAACCCCTGTGCTTTGCATATACACGTGTCCATAACAGTCGAGTCTGAGAACTGCAAGAGCTCTAACATCAGCTCACTAAATAAGATGCACTAATACATCCACACCAGATGGCATAAAACTCAGCCATTTCCCCCAACCGGCCATAGACAAACTTAGGATAGAAAACTGGCTAGCACTTGCATCTTTGAGGATAACACTGAATTATACTGCTCATGTTCATGGCCATGCTCTTACATTCTTACTCTACCTTCAGCAACTTGAAACGCGACGCTGGGACAATGAAGTGTCTGTTCTGTTTCTTTGTGCAAATGCTGCAACTGTAAAAGAAAAAGCAGACCTTTCTAGAAGCAGCCAACAAGTTGTAGTACAGCAATCAGATCTAGCATGGACCTCTTGACAAGAGAAATCCCACTGACAGCTAAAATGGCTCCTGGTTAGCATCACAGAGGTAAGCAGCAAAAGTCGACTCGTGGTATCAGTAGTGTTTGGCGAAGCACACCCATGGAACAGACTGACCCTACAGAGCTACACCGACAAGGTATTCTCCTACACCAAACATTATATGCCATTTTTTCTTCACATATACAACTCTCAACAGACATAGCAAGGACAGACTCTAGCCCTGAGAAATCCATTTAATCTTTCAAACTAGACTTTGCCAGTTTTGCTAACATAAATTACCTTGCAAACAAGAAAGTAAGGTTCAGAAGTTCACCCATGAGCTAGAAGCAAACTAGTTGCAGGCAAAGGGGGATCACTGTTGAAATCAGATAGTGTTGTAGTTTGAAGCACATGTGGTCAGAGATGTAATGTTCACTTGAGAAGACCAAGTTAAAAAAGGATTGATGTGCTTTGAGCACACTGCACTTAGAGGAAACATAAAGCAGACGGCTGAACACCTGTATTCATTAGATCTCTCCTGACACTTTCTGCAGGAGCATGGGTGTGAGACCTGAAGTCCTACCCAAAGAAGCAGCACCTGAAATCAGAAGCAGCACTGCTCCCATATTGGATCAGGACATAATTAGGGGTATACCCTATGGAAACACCTCAAAGGATGTTCTGCAGTTGTGTCATCTTCTTTTAGCTCTAAGGTATTGATTGGAAAAGCATAAGAGCTTATATTCATCTATGAGAATAAGGAACAAAAAAAAAACTCACTTGCAATTAAAAACATGCAGATCTGCTGAAGCCCAGACCTCAAAGCGGATGGCTCCGCAGTGACAGCCTCCTGTGTGTTTGACCAAACCTCTGTATTCACTGGAGAGAGAAACAACAGAGAGGTTTTGTGATGATATTTTTTTTTGGCCAAGAAAACAGTAAAGCTATATACTACATTATTCAATTCTGCTTTGAGCAATTGCAGAACACCAGAATATGTATCCACTCAAATGTATTTTAATAAAATGTGCCAGAGTGAGGTAGAGAATGGCTTTTGTCCTCTGCAGGAATTGCTTTTCTGATTTAATTAAAATGGTGAAAAGGAAAGAAGAGCAACAGTTCAAGTAAAGTACACTCCGCATGCAATACAAAACATATGCTCCCCTGCCACAGTCCAGGTCAAAATGCTGACCCAGGCTACAGCATTACCTGTGCACAACAGTACATAGAAACGAGTGGTATTATCATCACAAGACAACCCTCTGGGAACTGAATTTTCCCACAATTTTTGCACAACTGCTCCAGCACTACTAATATTCCTCCATTTAAAAGCTGGGAAAAGCAGCGACAAGTGGATTCTACGCAATGGTTGAAATTCATTTTATTTTGTATTGTAATTGCAGAGGAACTTCACGATCAAGGAATTTCTGAGCTTGTGCTTCTCCCTCTCCCCTAGGACGCCTCCATAGCAACTGGGCAGAATCACCATGCTAGGTCAAACGCAAAATGCAAAGGAAAAAAGCTTTTAATTTCAGATTTTCACTCCCACGGACAGTTACTGATTACAGCCCGGTGATGATGTGCTGTGCTCTGGAAAGAGCGAGCACAGGAAATGGGTGGAGATTTAGAAGCTGAGCCTCACTGATCCCGCACGATGCCCCCAAGGGCATTTTTGATGGGAGAGCCCTAAACCACAGGAAGCTTTAGCATAAAAAGCCACTTTCTCCGTGGTGCGTGTGGGGGACACCCTCCCCCCTCGCCCTTCTCTGCAGCTTTCCAGAAGCCCGTGTTTACTGCTGTGCAAATGCTGCCAAGAAGACGATGATCTAACGGGGGAAGGAGCCGCCGGGCAGGGTGGCTCAGCCTGGAAACTGCGGGAAGAGCCGCCCCGGCCCCGTACTCACTAGGCGTCCAGCAGCAGCCGCGCCGCCTCCTCGCAGCTCAGCCGGTGCCGCTCCTGGAAGGCGGCCCAGCGCCTGCTCTGCGCCCCCAGATTGAAGGTGCCGGGGCCGGGGGGCTCTGCCTGCGCCCCCGGCCCGGCCGGGGAGCCGTCCGCCTTCTTCCCTCGCCCCCGGCGGCTCCCGCCCGCGGGGGAACTGGCGGCCGCGCTGCCCCGCCGGGACCGCCGCGCACTGCCCGCCGTGGCTCGCCCCATGCGCTACCGAGCGTTGTTGCGCCGCGCCCGCCAGGGGGCGCCGCAGTGTCGCGGCGCCGCGCAGCGGGAGCGGGGGGGGGGCCCGGCCCGGGTCTCTCTGTTAACAGCGGGGCCGCGGAGAGGGCTCCGCTGTCGGCATCGACCCCGTCTGCCAGCTGTAACGGGGGACGGCTGGGGGGGTGGAGGGGAGGTGGGCATCGTGAGCGAACAAAACTGGAAATCACGGAAAACTCGGCCGACGCTGTTAGCCGGTTTGCCCCAAAGGAAAGCAGGCTCGCCTCGTCCTTGTAAAACCCCTCGTAATGCCAGTTATCCACAAGCATTAGCATGAAGTTTTTCCTTTAATTATAAACATATGATGCCTCACGTATTCAAGAACGTCAAGGTGCTTTGCAGACCAGAGGTGCTATTAAAAGCATGTTGTTTCTCATCTCTGCTATGCACCCACCCTCATTGAGAAACAAGACTGCTGTTTAACAATACTGCAGCATATCACGATGCAACTTTTGGAAGTGTATTTAGTCCTTCCTGAGGTTTGAAATAATTATGGCAGCCTTGCAGAGAAAGGGGTTCTAACACGATTCCCACTAGACAACTTCTCACAAATTCTGTCACCAAAGTCTTAAAAAGGAAAACGATCAAGATAGTACATAGCTTTAAAAAAAAAAAAGCTTAGGAAAATGTGAAAGCACCCCTCTAGTGGTAAATATCTTAGAAAAGGTTGTTCCTGAACATCTGAAAGACAATGCTGTTTCTCAAGTAAAACTATTCAATGCAGGGGACAAGTACAAAACTTGTAGGTGTCCAACTCACATTTGGCTGGGGGGGGGGGGGTGGGGGCTGGCACAGAAATCAGTCCAAGCACAAATCTTTGTGCCCAGTGTTGCAGGACTGGAAATTTATTTTGTTTGAGTTATAATCAAGAATTTGTATTTTCAACAGGACTTAATGTCTTGCTCCTCTCAAGAAGGGGAACAGGGAAAGATGTAAACAAGTGAGCTGACAGTCTGTTGTGGGGTAGAAGCACCAAAGGGTCATGTCTCAGCCAGGAATACAGCAAAGCAACTGGACAATGATGAAATAGCTATCAGCACTCTCTGGTCTGGAAAACAGCTTTAAAAACATGCGACTACAGTGTGTAGGCTGCCTCCTGAGATGGCACATACCAGGACTCGCATAACAATCCTGTGGCTCAGCACCTCTCTTCTCTGATGATAGGAAAGGGCACTGAGTTACAATTTCCTGTTATTCCTCATGTGAACCTCTGTACTGGTTACTCATCCTAATGGAACCATTTTAATACACCATACGTATGTGACAAATTCTGGCCCATGCCAGCATGTTCCTCTGTCGCTCCTGATCTGAGCCACTCCCAGACCTTTAGTCACACTAGATTTCATGTTACTCACCTTATATTTTGGGAGGAAAAGTCACTGAAGTGAAACTGGAGACCAGGAACTGAAACTGAGCCTATGCAGTTTGCAGCATGGTTTAATTTGCCTTCAGTGTTGGGTACGGCCAGCAGCATTTGCAGGTTTCAGCCTACATGGTCTGTCCTTTTCTAAAAACAGTTAACTGCACTAAACTGAAAGCCAGAACATATTTTAGGAGCTTGTTAGCGATCAGTTCACACAAATGACCTCCACTCTGCAAGACAGGAGACACTAGCACTTGTAGACTCTGAAAAAGCAGTTCCAGTGAGAAAACTGCAGTGGCTATCCAGTCCATGTAATATCTGCAGATCTATCACTCTCTGTGCCCCTCCACAATTAGTTCAGCATATTTTAAATGTAGAAAGCATTTTGAGAAGTTAAAGTCTGTTGCCCTATGACGCTTCAGGATAAAGAACTGGAAGACAAAAATGGAAGAACAAACTGCAGTTTTGTTTCAGAAAGCTATAGTAAAGCAATTCTTCCTCTTTCATTTGTTTTGTATTTTATTACAAAGGACTCTTAAAGCTCAAAACTGTGTCTCATATAAATAATCAATTCAAGAGCTTTATAGTGGATCTCTGGCTGATTATAAATTTCACTGCTATTCTGGTTTGCAAGCTCTAAATTTCAGTGGTTGCATACTGTATTGTCAGTGTACCTGGGCGGCAGGTGTTTCCCAGTGCCCAAAGAGTTAACAGCTTTTCTTTCACTGGTAGGTTACTTCCAAATCTGATGCAATGTTTGGCAAACTTTAGTAGAAGCCAATAGCCTGATGAAGAATGCTTTTGCTCTTAAGCTTCTGAGACAAAATGGAGAAGGAAGAATTACTCAGAAAGATGATGGGATGGACAAGAGGAAAAGTCCAGTAAATCACTGTTTGTTCTCTTTAGGTGTCTTGTGATATTCGAAGTTCAACAGCTGACGTGTTTTAATGTTAAAGTACAAAGATGTTTTTCTGTGCCATCTCAGCTCTGCTTGTATAACAGTGACTCAGCTCTGCAGACCTGGGTTGCAGCCTGCATTGAGATTCTGTCTGCAAGGGTATTTTCATCACAAAAGCAACACTGAAACTGTTTGTGGGTTAAAGAGAATCAGGAACTGTGGATGCTTTTCGTCTAATAAGCAGTGTATAGCTAACACCATACTTAAAAGAACTGAGGTAGTTAAAACTACATAGTTTGTGCAGGGGAGAAAAATGTCAGGGCTTGGATTTTAGTCTTACTATTGCAGAGGGGGAAGCATTCTGGACATTCTCCTTGCCATCAAGGGATCCAAGCTGGATCTGAAAACAAAATACAGGAGGTATCACCTCTGGGCCAATGGATGAAGGCTGTTCAGAATGGCCTTGACAGTGTTTGTTTTGTTCACTGTTAAAGAGGTTCTATTGAAACATATTAATAATGATTAACAGTGTTTTAGGACTTATTTCTTCTTTCTGTTTTTCAAGGTGCTTCTTTGCTATCTAGCTGGAAAACCTCACCCCAGAAGCCACATGCTAAATCAGCTCAGACGCAGCAGAGAGAACGTGAACAAAGAGAGCTCCTTCACTGCAGTGCAGCTTGGAGCAGATCCAAAAGACTCACACGCAGGAGGCAGACTGAAAAGATGCAGACAAGTAATTTTTAGAATAGACCTAGTTATTAATTGTTGCTTTCGCTGGTATAACATGCAGACACAAACCTGTGATTTTAGGCTGATGGTGTCTTTATAAAACACCCTTTAGAAGTCTCCTTACATCAGAAGCCTAGTGAATTGCCACATGTTCCTCTGGGTCATTTAGACCTACAGAGAAAGACATGCCCAAGCTTGTTTATTGTGGCAGCACAGATCTTAAAGCTGTATCCCATGTGTCCTGCGAAGTCAAAATATGCTTTTTGACAAACAAAACAGGGAGACAGAGGAGTATTGCTCATTTTCCTCTTTTTACTACAAATCTGGATATCTATTTGTTTTTCTTAAGCTTTCAGCTCCTGAAGTTGGCAGCCTATTAAAAACTTTTTTTATTTAAGGTATTTTTAGTGTAAGGCTTAAAAAACAAAACCCAGATAGTTGTCTTTTTTTGGTAATCTCATAATATTACAGTCAATCTCACAGTACTTTGAATTGTGGCTATTTTTGTAACCCTTGAGCTTGGCAGTACAAGGACAAGCAGTAACATGCCACAGCTCTATTTGTCTTGTGGCTGGAACTTCAGCAAAGACTGGGCCTTATTGCAGTGTTACAGGTTTGGGGAGAAAATATTTATCTCCACAACTGTAAACGGGTAAATATAATTATCTTGTGTCATACACAGTGAGAGAGACCTGAGGTAGGTATGAGTGATATTATGAGATAGGAATATACATTGTTTTTTCCCTGTGGCAAGTAGCCCTATTTTTATCTGAACAAAGGAACAGTACTGAACTTGCTACACATACTCAGATCGCCTGACTGGCTGGCTGTCCCAGGTTAAACCCTTGTAACTAAAGATAAACAGATTGCTTCATTTGACATTCCTTATGTAGAAATGATATGCTGTTGCTAGGCCATTAGTGTACATAAAAAACAGACTCGGCTTCTGTTCTTGAATGTACAGATTCGTTGGAAACATTTCTTTGACCCCAGATTCTTCTCTTCTGAAAGTAGGTTGCCTTGTACTACTGCCCAATGACCTACTTTTGAAACCACTTGGAAAGAAGTAGTGTTCCCAACTGCAGGCCCCATGCCCTGGCAAAGGCTGGAACTACCTGTGCAGTCAGGCCAGTCACAAGACATAGATTTCTTTTTTCAGCTTTGCATTTATTTATATACAGTTCACAGTCAGCTGCTTGATGATTCTTATTCACCAAGAGCTGCTAGAGGAAGAGTGGCATATCAGTTAAATACATATGCTTTGTACAACCACAACAGTTACCACACCATTTAAGAATAAACAGATCTCCTTTGTCTGTATCAAATTCAGGTAGTAAAATATTTTCTAAAGAAATTTCTGCGGTAAAGCTGAAATTCAGGAAAATGAAGTCACAAGGCCATCACTCCGGCTTGGGAGATTGTTCTGTACACATAATGTTTGAAAATGAGGCAGAATCTGGCCTGCAATACATAAACACTGCATTCTGACTTTAAAAAGAAGTCCCTTTCAACTTGATAATCATTATCATTGAGGTAATATAAAGAATCTATGCAGATATGAAGCACGTAACATTCAGGGCATGAGTTTACTACATGGAAAAAGCCAAGGGACAGGAAAAGAGGTACTTAAGCTCTCTGTATTCAGCCCACCCCCCCCAAAACGAAAGAGGTAGGCTCTGTACAGGCATGTAGATGGCTATCGCAGATTAATAGTTAGGAGAATTGAATGAATCCAGTCAGTGGAGGCTAAAATGCTAATGGTGGCCTGTGTAGAGTACCTTGCCTGCAGGCTATGTAGATTAGTTTAATTCTGCTAGGCCCTGGAGTTGTGTGCACAAAGCCTGACTCTTTTGTTTCTCTCTTTTGACAGAGGGATAACTGAGGAAAATAATGAGGCTTTTTGCATGGAATTGATGAATTTAATCCATAACTGTTTTTAAAATAGAGTCTGCATTCCGTGTCAGCATGTTGCTGCCTGCAGTTGCTTTGGGTAACGTCATTTCCCTGAAGAATCAAATTTTCAGGAGCCATTATTAACAAGGTATTTAAAGAACTACCCATGGTAGACCCATCTTATTGGGATTTTATGCTGATCTGTTGATTTGAATACTTACAACAGAAACTGAACAACAATAGTGAAAGCAGATTAGTCATAGGATTTAGCCATACTTCAAAAAAAACAAGGGAGGGCTCCTGTGTTTTCTGGTTTACCCAGAAAGGAAAAAAATGACAGAAATTTTTCCTTCTACATCTAGAGGGACATTAAAAAACAAAGACATGCACACTAAAATCCTTAATACACGTCTGATGTGCTCAAACACAGGCTAGTCTTTAGATTAGCCTGTGGTTAATCTCCAGCTTAACAGATGGAGCCTTTCACATTTCTAAGTATTAGTTACTTGTGGCCTTCCTCTCAGGGCTCCATGGTATTGTTTGGCTGAGGGACACGGTTCCTGGAGCAGTGCCTGGGATATACAGCTTACACAGGCCAGCCTTGGAGGAAACATTTAGTCACCCTGGCACCATGCAAACAAAACGAACCTATTGGAAACACCGAGCAAAACTGGCCACATAAAGAAAACAAATGTGATATTGCCTACATCTGCCTTTTGTTGTAAATTCACGTAGCTAAATAATATTTCCAAGGTTGGTTATTGCCATGGAGCTGTCTCTGAACTTTCCAGTTACCATTTTGCTCTCTTCCTGTTTCTACACTGTGAATAATTATCGTTGGGACGATTTATTTCCTTTTTACTGTAAACCAGGAGGTGCTAGCAGACACAAGCCCTGTTAGGTGAAAGGAACGCAAAAGGGTTTTGTTGTTGTTGTGGTTTTTTGGTGGTTTTCTGTTTTTGTGTTTTGTGTTTTTTTTTAAAAAAGGGAAATAGAGTAGCTCTGTACTGAATCTTACCATTCACATATGTGGTCATGCTTTGTGAGTGGAGGCTGTAACAGCAAGTTTATCTGTCTTCACTGAAGGAGCTAGTAGCAGGTAGAAACACTGCCACATAAAAACCTTTTTGGATTTTGTGTACTCCAGATATAATATGATATGAGTTCAGAGTCAGTCTGAAAGGTATAATGAAGCTTAATTAACACAAAGCACATTTCCACATCAGTTCACGGAAGGAAGTTGCTCCATAATCTCATCAAAGCTTTCTGTTCTGAAGGCAAGTAAACAGCCATTTGAATTTCAAATGTCAGCATTTCATCAAAGGGCTTGTTTTGCAACAAAGGGCTTGTTTTGCAACCTCACATTAAAGAATTGTCAGCTGGCTGAAATTGGCTCAAAGGGCTGCTCAGGAAATGGGCCGCATGACAAGGGGCACGCTCACAAGTAGCGAGCATGACGCGCCAGGAGTCACCAACCCTTACCTAATACCTAAATAACATCTTTCTTCCAGCTTTGCTAACTCACTTCTGCTCTTCCTGGCTTTTCCTCACAGCCACATATGACAGGACCAGTCCTACAGACTACTCCAGGCCCTGCCATAAATGCTCCATGCCACCCCGGGGAAGGGGGTCAGTCAGATGCACTGGTAGCTCTGTGGGTCAACAAAAAGCTGGCACCGAGGGTAACCCCTCTTTCTCCAGGCCACTTCTCCCCCAGTCCGTGCCAGGCTCCTCCCTAAGCCTTGCCTGGGGCTGAGACAGGGGCTAAAAGAAGCGCCCCAGTGCCAGCCCATCCCTGACGGGAGGGCTCCGGCCGCTTCCCCCTCAGCACCCCCCTCCCGCTCTCGCCCCGCCGGCCAGCGCCGCAGCGCTAACCCGCATGCGCACAACCCCCTCCCCGCCGAAATCTGCCTCCGCAAGGCGGCTCCCCCCTAGCAACAGCGCTGACCTCACCGCGCACCAATCAGCGCTAAGCAGCACCCGAATCTTCCAGAGCTTTCCTCACAGCCGCCCCCCCTCGCCCTTCTCTAGCTTCCCCCCGCATCAACCAATCAACACCCACTCTTCTTACTGCGGCACCAATCAATGTCCAACTTCCCGTTCTAGCTACTAGCCGCTTCACCGCGGCTCCGGATCCATCCGCACCCTCAGAAATTTCTGGATTTTTAAGGGTCTGAGGTCCCACACTAAGACTGCAGGACCCTTTTCCCCCTGGAACAGAGATCGGAGAGGAGAAAGGCGAGTATTTTTCATAACACTGGTTTTTTTACTTGGGACTACTTTGGGAGGCGGATGGACATCTTAGTTTACGAGGGCGGGGCTTGTCTGGCAGGAACCACATAAATGCTGGTGGGACTGCGTCACGCAGTAGAGTACAGCTGCGGCGGGACAGAGCGTTCGTTTTTTTGGTGTGCAGCGTTCAGGGCCGGAGACGTGAGTTGACTGGGGGGAGAGTTTGTGGGGTTGGAAAGGGAAAAACAGGGTGATTTTTCTACGTGGGGAGATATAAGGCAGGGGTGGGTGCTTGTCGGGCAGTATTTTTATGTTTGGGGTGGGGGAATTGCGCGGAGTCTCGTTTTACTCTGAACTGTGTCGCTGAGAACTGGGGTGGGGTAAGATGGGAAAAAAAAAAAAACCAACAAGTAAAACTATTATCTTAGGAGAAGGAGGTAGCGTTAGGGTGAAAATGGCGGAGGCTGTGTTTGTCTTGCCCGGAAGCAGGTTGCTGAGTCACTGCCCGGGGGGAGCAGCACGGTGTGCTGTTGTCGCAGTTCGCCACCGGGAGGTTCCGCAGCAGCTGTGCGGGAGGCTGCAGCAGTGTGTCCCACTGCCGCATTGCTGCAGTGGGGATTGGGGGGGGGGGGGGGCAAGGGAGGGTCTAGGAGCCGACTGGTGAGAAGCAATGTAAGGAATCTATTACAGGAACGTAGCATACCGAGGTTCCAAAAGAGGTTTAGTTAGTCAAGAACAAAAAGTTGGGGAATGGTTGTAGAAAATGTTAATTTAAAAAAACACTAAGTAAAAATCTTAACTGGTATTTATACAGTGTGAAATAGCAGTAGTAATCCATTTATTTAGAAATTGTTAAAGACTGTACTTCACTGAGTAGCTAAAGCTGAAACTTTCATATGTTTTGCAGTTCAAAATGCAGATCTTTGTGAAGACCCTGACTGGCAAGACCATCACCCTTGAGGTTGAACCCAGTGACACCATTGAGAATGTCAAGGCCAAGATCCAGGACAAGGAAGGCATTCCCCCTGATCAGCAGAGGCTGATCTTTGCTGGCAAGCAGCTGGAAGATGGACGCACCCTGTCCGACTACAACATCCAGAAGGAATCCACTCTCCATCTTGTGTTGCGCCTGAGGGGTGGCATGCAGATCTTTGTGAAGACCCTGACTGGCAAGACCATCACCCTTGAGGTTGAACCCAGTGACACCATTGAGAATGTGAAGGCCAAGATCCAGGACAAGGAAGGCATTCCCCCTGATCAGCAGAGGCTGATCTTTGCTGGCAAGCAGCTGGAAGACGGACGCACCCTGTCCGACTACAACATCCAGAAGGAATCCACCCTGCATCTTGTGCTGCGCCTGAGGGGTGGCATGCAGATCTTTGTGAAGACCCTGACTGGCAAGACCATCACCCTTGAGGTTGAGCCTAGTGACACCATTGAGAATGTGAAGGCCAAGATCCAGGATAAGGAAGGCATTCCCCCCGATCAGCAGAGGCTGATCTTTGCTGGCAAGCAGCTGGAAGACGGACGCACCCTGTCCGACTACAACATCCAGAAGGAATCCACCCTGCATCTTGTGCTGCGCCTGAGGGGTGGCATGCAGATCTTTGTGAAGACCCTGACTGGCAAGACCATCACCCTTGAGGTTGAGCCTAGTGACACCATTGAGAATGTGAAGGCCAAGATCCAGGACAAGGAAGGCATTCCCCCCGATCAGCAGAGGCTGATCTTTGCTGGCAAGCAGCTGGAAGATGGTCGCACCCTGTCCGACTACAACATCCAGAAGGAATCCACCCTGCATCTTGTGCTGCGCCTGAGGGGTGGCATGCAGATCTTTGTGAAGACCCTGACTGGCAAGACCATCACCCTTGAGGTTGAACCCAGTGACACCATTGAGAATGTGAAGGCCAAGATCCAGGACAAGGAAGGCATTCCCCCCGATCAGCAGAGGCTGATCTTTGCTGGCAAGCAGCTGGAAGATGGACGCACCTTGTCCGACTACAACATCCAGAAGGAATCCACTCTCCATCTTGTGCTGCGCCTGAGGGGTGGCATGCAGATCTTTGTGAAGACCCTGACTGGCAAGACCATCACCCTTGAGGTTGAACCCAGTGACACCATTGAGAATGTGAAGGCCAAGATCCAGGACAAGGAAGGCATTCCCCCTGATCAGCAGAGGCTGATCTTTGCTGGCAAGCAGCTGGAAGATGGTCGCACCCTGTCCGACTACAACATCCAGAAGGAATCCACCCTGCATCTTGTGCTGCGCCTGAGGGGTGGCTGTTAAGTTATTGTGCATCTTGCTTGACAAGATTGCCAATAGCACTTGTGTTTGCACTGTAGTTTAATGTCTTAATATTAAGTTAAATGCAAGGTTAATGCAAGCTTAAGTAACTGCTGAACAACTGTCTGTTGAAATGCTAATAAAGTTTTCTGTTGCACATTACAACTTCTGGTCTGTCTTGGTTCAGTCAAGTAAAACTGGTGTATTTAAGTGACGTGTTTACTTTGGCTTTCTTCCATGGCTGTTTAAGCCTCTTTGCGTGTGTAATGAGGACCTTGTGGATGAAACATACCTGGATTAAAGTCTTAAATTAAGCACTAATACCATGTTACTTCTTCCTGGAGTTTAAGATGGCTCTATTTCTAGGAAGGATAATATGTTCTGTTAAAGACCCCAGAAAGCCACAAACCAAATAAAGGGAAAGGAGGTATGATGGTCAATACAGTGGGGTGGGTTTTGCAGCAATGTGTGAACTTGCAGTGTGTTTAAATTAACTACTAATCCTGAGATGAGTGTAAACAGTTTCATTGCTTGATGCTGTGAAGTGATTGGAGCCTCAGTATGCTGGGGGGGGGGGGCTATGTAAGCAAACATGAGTAGTTCTGTATTTTTCTAAGTGGAAAAAAATGAACACATGATCTGGGGAAGGAGTAATTGCAGTGAGAGTTGCTGCTGGTGCAGGGGTGGGCATGTGGGAAGGCTGCCTTGATACATTTGCTCTAGTGAAAACTGCATTAAATACTAAATTGCAATACATGACTGAGCAGTATAGCAACTTCCTGGTTTGATTTAAGTAAAGGTTATTTGCATAATCATTTAATGCTGAAAGCTAGGGAGTTGCCACTAAAGTCTGGGTTGTCTCTTTTTAATAGAGTGGATTAAGGGAATTGCACAAACAGGTGGGGTTAGAATGGTTTAGTTCAACTGTGTAGTGGTGGGTCTTAAAAGGTGGAAGTTATCATCCATGTGCCCTTTCACAGAAACTTGACTGGGTAGTAAGGATTGTGGCTGTCAATGTCTTGAATTTTGACAGCAGCTTAACTTAAAATGGGAGTCTTTGCATCAGTGTTTCTGTGCTGGTGCAGTTCACTTTTTACTGATAACCTTGTATTATGCACCATCTTGGTTGACTTTTTTAATTTTTGTCCATTGTAGTGTTGCTGCGAAAGTTTGTTCCTCCTGAATTTGAGCTTTCAATTTAACATTATTAACATGAGTGTCTGTGGTAAGTAATGCACTTGTACTACCAGTGCATTCTTAGCATGGATACAGTCGTGGCCAGCAAGCGACACTACTGTTTTCATAGAAAACTGCACATTGTAACTAAGTTCTATGTGGTTTTGATGGTGATAACCATGATAGGTTGGTTATTTTTTCAGCAGCAGGGCTTGCTTCCCTGTCTACGTGTCTGTGCTAGCAGAAATGTAATGTTCTGTAAACAATTGCTGTTTCTCCTGTAAGAGATACTTAGATTACTTGAGTTTTCCTGCAATTGCTTCTTTTGCCTTTCCTTGATTTTACACTTTTTGCAGTTCAGCCACTTAGCCAGGTCTTGCTTTTTCCAGTTTAGCCCCCTAGGCAGGTTGCCCAGAGAGGTTGTGGAGACTCCTTCCTTGGAGATACTCAGAACCCTTCTGGACATGGTTCTGGGCAGCCAGCTCCAGGTGTCCCTGGTCAAGTAGGGGGACAGGACAAGATGACCTCCAGAAGTCCCTTCCAACCCCAACCATTCCCTGATTCTGTCACTTCTGACTGTCTAACAGCCCCACTTTCTGTTCAGTACTGTATAAACTCCCTGAGCAATTTATAGTCCAGAGAGATAGGGCACCGGCTTCCCAGTGCACGCTCACTCTAGCTTTATTCCACCTGAGCCAAACCTATATTGAACCATGGCCTCTGCTGGTACTTCTGGTGTTCCTGTTTGTGGATGGTCCATAAGCGGAGCTATGCGTGGAGTCTGCTTCGGTTTGGTGTTGCACCTGAGGTAATCATAAGCAGTGGGAAGAGGGGAAAATGTTCAGGCATTTTGTGATTGTGGGGAATGGCTCCAGCCTGGTTTAGGCAGCCTTGGCTGATCGTGTGAAACTGAATGTGTCCGTGTGTTGTTTTCCCCAGCCCTGTAGGAAGATTTCCTTAGGTGAGGCTTGTGCTGAAAGTTAATTAGCTCTGCATTTGTCTTAGTAGAAATGGCAGAGAACAGCACATCCTTAAAGACAAAGTACAAGGAGTGAAATCTGCAGCACTTACCTGGGTGATGTGCGGAGCTGGATTTTGGGATGGCTTGTGGTGAGGATGCAGGGGCACTTGTGCTGGACTTGAGCTTCTCTTGGAGCTGTGTTATCGAGGCTTGTGATCCCCCAGCTAATGGAGGGATAGCAGTCACTAGCTGGGGGAGATGACTGCAAGGGATTTCTTCATTAACAAAGAAAAATCTTTGCAATTTATCTTACATGATGTGAATTAGGGAAAAATTCGCTGTATATAAATTACAAGGAAATGTAAATATGAATTTGCATAACATGCATTGGTTACACTGAAGAAGTTCTGGACAAAAGACAAAGTAAGAGATATCAGGCAATATGAGTGATTGATGTTAAGATACAACATTCGGGTTTTTTACAATGTGGTGGTACCTCAATTCAGTCTGCTTAGAGCCAACTATTCATAACTAAAATAAGAATTTAATAGGCTTCAGCCAGAATCTGTGTGCTATTAAAATAGAATAATCCTAATGCTCACATATTGACAACAAGATACTGATAATGTCTTTTAATCCTGCTGAAAGCTGAGCTTTGTGACTGGCCTTTGGCTTTGGGTTTGGGGTTTTTTTATAGCTTCAGTTAATTTCTAGTCTGTTCTCTCTTAAAAAAAAAAATTCCAAGATTTCAGGGGGTTTGTCTTCTGTGCTTTTAAAAAAACAGTTCTGTTTTAAGAAGGCAAATGAGATAACCCTGTTACACTGGGTTTTGGATATGCTTAGTATTTTGCTCTGTTACAAACTGCCCCAAAACATAATCATACAGGGAAAGTGAGGGTTAAGGCAGATAAACATTGGGACTACCTCACTATTTTTGCAGTCTTGTCTGCAGTTCCAAAGGCATTGTGTAGTAGCTGCATTCAAAGATCTTTGGCTGCACAATTTTATATTTATGGAACATTGCCACATCATAAAAAACAGCCTTATTTGGAACTTGTGTTTTTAAATTAGATAAGTTTCTGTTAACTATTTTGATACAAAGAGTAAGTGAATGGCTGTAATTCTCACAAGTATGTGCTTGCAACTTTTTTGCTATTTTTGAAGAATTTCCTATCGAGGCTGTTTTCAAAAGTAGTAGGAATTCAGGTTTACTTCGTGGCCACTGGATGTCACTGTTTCTCCACAAAAGTGTTTTGTAACATTACCGTTGGTTTCGTATTTTGCTGCTGTTTGATTGTCAGCGGAGCATTCCTTCAGGCTGTAATCCTAAAGAAAGGGATACATCAAGTAGAAAGATACTTCCATTTAAGGAATAAAAGTGAATGGTTCCTTCAAAGGCCTGAGAAATATGTAGATAAGAGCCTTTAAATATTGTGATGTGAGACTAGTAGTTACAGAAACAGTGTCATGTAAATTAATTGAGTCCCCAGGGCTATCAGACAAGTTCTGACAAAGAATTATATTTAAGAATATTTGTATTTTAGATTGAGCACTGGCTGGTGTCTTGAGAGGTATAGGATTCCGTCTGTGTAACTGTAATAAATGAGGCTGCTAAAATTCATTCCTTCAGTGTGCGTTTTACATAACAGTTACATGAAAACAAAAATCTGGCCTTGCAAAAATACTTGATATATTCCCAAGTGTGAAAGTACACCTTTAAAAGAAACAGTTTTTTCTAACCATGTGGCTTTCGTGAGGTTTGAATGAAGTGCTGGCCTACTTGTTTTGGAGAGAATTTTAATGGTCCACCCTTGCATGCTGTTATTACAGGCTTCCCTCCTCCCGTGAAGATGATTTTGAGCTGCTACTCCTTATGGTGGCTACAGATCAGTGCTGTAATTAAATTACAAACACATGTAAGTGATCTTCGATTTACAGCATACAGAAAATGTGATATTAATCATAAGGCTGTTATGTTTTTCGGTATTGAACAGAGAATACGTATTTTAGGAAATGTGCTTGTTTCCATCTTTTCAGAACACAATCTTCCTCATGCTTCCTTTTGCATTCTATTTAAGCAGGTTCTGGTCATTGCTTTTTCTGCCATGAATTACTGTATTTCTTAATATATAATCTATAATTATATCATAATTATGAATATATTTAGTCATAATTATGAGCATATTTAATAATATTATTAAATGCAAATTATTGATTTAGAATTTCACTTAGTAGTTAAGAGTGAAGAGAGAAGAGTTTGTCTTCTCTTTTCCCAGATTTAAGGTTTCCACAGAATGTGTGTCTCCTGTCAGGAGAAACTTTGTGCCATCAGACACATTTTCACAAGTAAAATAAGTACTGAGCAATTGCAAGTTTTCTTCTCGTTACCCCAAATAAAAGCCTCAAAAGGCAAGAGGATGACATGTTGCTTTTGAAAATTCGGGTTGGCAGATAGGTGACATTAAATTGCTTCTTTTATTCTCCCTGCATGCTGCTTTGGATGGCTTCCTCCTGAGTCCTAACAGCTATCAGGATTTTAAATTTTGGTGGCAAGATGCTTGTTAAGCATCATAACCAGTTCAGCTAGCTAGTGCACAGCAGTGACGTAATCCCATTACTGACCTCGGAACGCTGTCACCGGCAAGTGCACATTTGGGCAGATCTTGTATTCTTTTTCTGCCTTGCTTCTCCCTTCTCTGAAATGGAAGTGCAAGTGTTTACCCTAGTGTACTCTCTGAGAAAGCATGTGCGCATGTGTGTGTGTGTGCATACCAGTGTTTCTGTGTTCCCCTGGCAGCTCCATGTTTGTTTGCTGTGGTGACCTCTCAGCTGGCAGCGATTCCTTTCCCAGCAAGCTGCACATTCTCCTTCCTCTGGGTAAGCTATTAAAACCAGATGTGCAGGAAGGACTCTGTTATGATGCACTTTTGTGGGCTGATTTCATTCCTTGGCTGGAATGGTGGCCTGACTCCCATGAAAGCTGGGGGAAAAGCCCAAGAAGATTTAAACCTGTAAGTCTGAGCTAAACTCCTGGGCCTGAATCTATGTCTGTTGATATCACAGTTAATTAAGTGTAGCACGATTAAAGCAAACTGAACTAAATCAGTGCAAGGCTGGAGTGAGGGATAAGAGATAGGAGATTTGGTCTTTCATTTATCTGCATATGTTTGTTCTTTATAGGCTATTCTGTGGGTCCTAATAAATCATTAAGCCTGGAAAGAATAAGTAGCTTTGCGTTGTTCATGGACCAGCTTAATTTTGAAACACAGGAATCTGAGAAACAAGCTTGTGATCTCATGCAAAACCATGAAAGAGGAAAAGGCACCCTGCCATTTAATGGGTGTATTCATAGGAAGGTCATCTCACACCCTGCATCTGACTCAAAGTAGAAGCCATCTGGGAATGTTTCTGTGGGTGACAACCACATTCCAAGAAGCCTCACATCATCCTGCAGTCCTATTGGATGAGGATTGCTTTAGGCTCTCTTTTGGCTTGTAGTAGGTTTGGAAGAAGAAAGCCACAGCCAGAGTTCAGTGTGTCATGATGTGACACCCCTTCTCAATGTTTTTGGACCAATGATTAACTTTAGTTTGCACTTTTGAGATTTCTTGTGGAATGTGCCCCTGCTATCAAGCTGTTGATTAGAAGAGCTCTTTACCATTTTTTTAGTTAATAAGATTCTCTAGGTGAGCTCTAGATCACATAAATGGCTTTGTAAACCATCAGTCCTCTACGGAGTACAGATGAGAATCACTCTACAGCAACACTGGGCTGGGGGAAGGCTGCTCAGACTGTGGGTGCTGAATGTCATCCTGCACGACGCTGCGGGAAATAATGATCACGCTGCCTCCTCAGGCCTCAGTTCTGTTAGGAGTGGGAGAGAAAAAACTAAGACACTTGGTGTGGGCTGATGTCCTCTGTTTCCCAGGGGTCCTGTTTTGTGAGTGGTAAGTGAAGCAGTATTAGTGTGCGTGCATGGTCTCAGTGACAGTCAGTTGTAGGCATGGCCAGTCTGTGCTCTCAGAAGTAGCCTGTCCAAGACTTGCACTCCTTTGGAGAACTAACCCATTAAGAAGCGGACACTAGTGGCAAATTAAGTAACCAGTGGCCTAAGTGTTTTGGAACTGGGGCTGCTTTGTGCAGTCTCCTGTGCTTGCGATGAGCAGCTGACACTGTACTTTGTAGGGTAACATTCTGGCTAGTTTATTATCTCATACAGTTTGCACTGCCTCATAACTGGGGTGTGTGAACTTGTGTGAGGAGTTTTCCCACAGAAACAGTTGACCTCAGATGGTTCGAGGCATACTTACTTGTCCCGGGGCTAACTGAGGGAGCCTTGTGACAAACCTCACAACTAAACCACAGGCTCTAGCACTGTCAGGGTCAAATCAGCCACCTCCCTTGAGGTCTGAGTGGGCTGTTGTTGAAAGCCACGAGATGTTGCCTCTATATGTGCAGGCAGGGGTTAAGCATTATGAATTTGCAATAGCCAGCCAGCTTTCCCATATAAGAGCACTGCATTCATTGGCTCTCTCTTTTACTGAGAAATCTAGCTAGTCATTTCCTGTGCAAGCCCTTCTTCACTTTGCAAACTGCTATACAGTTGAGTAAATAACAATGATCCGTGATTATTCCTTCTCACGGGCAGCTTGGATTCTCTCATGGACCACCACCAACTAGGAGTTCAACATTGTGCCGTTAATAGACTGCTAATATGAGCGTGGTCATCTCTGCAGAAAAGGAGGAGTCTCATCCATGGATGTAAATAATTTGGGGTCTGCTTTCATGTTTATTAAGACTTGTTGGTATTTGACTTGGTTTCTACTGAGAGATTATTTACCTTCTGAAGGATCCGTTGGGACTCCTTGTCAGATCAGTTCTTGGGTGGAGCTTGCAGCAACTTGGGGTAAGTGCTCTGCTCTTCCTCTTTTGACAGCAGGGCTTTTTTGTGCTGCGCTACTCAAAATGGCTTGGTAAAGTTGCAGAAAGAAACAACTCGGTTCTTGAGTAGAGAAGTGAAAGTTGAGCTAGCAGAGAGGGCTGTCTGTGTTTCCTAGGGACGCACAAAGTGGATGTATACATTATAGGGTCCTTTTTTATAGGACCGTTTTGCTCTTGCTTTTAAACCAGACGGTCTGTCTGTACAAGACTGACAATAAATAACTCTCTCGAGCGCTGTGGAGAGATGGAAACTGCAGCTGAGAAATGATTTTGGGGAAAGGAAGACAGAAAAGTGCAAGCAAACTATTATGGAAGTACCAATAGCCCTCTAAAGGATCAGCAAATGTACCAGTAAGTGTTATGGGGGAGGAAATAAATCTGAAATGGGATTATAGGGTGTATGCTTGTGTGTGCAGAGGAATGTTTGTCGTTAGAGTGCAGACTAAACTGAATGGCTGAATTATCATAATGGTTTGTCTTGAAATCAGCCCTTGGATTTCTTGCTGTGAGCTGCATAAAGATGTTTTGTGGCTGTTTTCTGCCTAGAACTGTGTTTCTCCACATCCTAATCTAAGCCAGAATGCTTATGCTGTGTCAATTTACCTCTTTGCCGGTACAGGCTATGGAGTCTGGCTGTAGTCCCAGCAAGGGAGATTTCTCTTCAGAGAAAACCTGTTAACCATTTGGAGGGAGTACATGTGAATAAGACGGAGTTATTAAAAAAAGCTCTGCTTCAGGTTGGTAATCATGAATGTTTCCTTGCTGCCTCACAAACTGTGTGTGAATCTGCAGTTGTATGCTGACTAGAGATAGCTTGTATTACGTGTGGATCTGAGATGTATCCAGATATATACGAAGAGACGTCTCAAAAGAGTAAAAAAGGACTACAGTACATATTAGATGAGAGAAGTGGGCTGGCTGGGTGCTCTGGTGAATACGAATGCTCTCTGTACAGCAGATCTGGATCCAGCTTTGCTCTTGGTAGAGCTGTGCTCTGTTCAGGCTCTGAGGGCTATAAGTGTCCGCATGGCAGCTGGGGTGTGTGTTTGCCTGGGCTGTGGAGCTGGAAATTCAAAGCCTGTGCTTGCATGGATAGCCAACAGCTCCAAACACTGGGGAGATCCCACTCATTTTGCCCCAGGATGAAATGCGAGAATGCATGAGGGGAACGTAATTTGCACATAAGTTTTCCCTGTAGAAATGGCATAATGCTTACCAACAGAGAACATGAGCAAACTTATCACTCTGTTCCAAAGAAGGCCTACAGTTAATCTTATCTCTTCTGCCACTTGGTAAGTAGCCTGTGTTGGCTGCACTGAGACAAGAACAATGATCGTAGTCTACTAAAGATCCACTTTCTTTGCCTTTTATGTAAGGAACCTGTGCTGCTGCCAACAGGTGAGGTCATCTCACAAAGGGGGTTCAGATGTTCTGCAGACAAGTTGCTTGTATTTCATGAACTGCTTTTGAACTTCTTCTCCAGTGGTACCTTATTTAAGGCCTTGATCCTTTATTCAAATACTCCTACTGTGCAGAGTTTTGCTGAATCTCTCTCTCAAAGGACCCATAGTCAACTGTAGGAATGCTGGGCCTGGAAACATGCTTTCCTCTCTGTGCCACACCAAGCACACTCTAGGTTTGTGAACAAATTGTGTTCATTCTCCCTCCTTGCAGGTTTAGCCTCCCAGCGGGGGACTTATTTGGTGATCTGCAAGATTATCTGTACTAGAAATGGATAACTTCACAAATGGGCAGCCAGGCCCAGGTCAGAGGAACAGGTTGATGGGATTGCTAGAAACAGATGACAGTATCCAGGAAGATAAACCTGCATCTAGTAAAAAGGAAGAAAGATCAGGACATGGAAAGAAAGGAGAGCCACGACCCTTGGAGACACCTTATCAGAAGGAGAGCAGTGACTTTCCTCCTAAAGTCAAGATTAATCTGAACTATCGGCCGGGACTCGTCAGCAAGTGAGTAACTGTTGGGTGTTTGACAAGGGTGCCATCCCTGTTGATCTGTACTGATCCCTGCTGGTAGGGGTCTATAGACTTTACCAAGTCTAAACTAAAAGTGGCAATGTAGGAATATGACAGGCATCTGGTAGGAGGTGATTAAAAGCAGAAAGGGGACGCATTAGTCCTTTCCCTCTGCACTTGGAAGGTATGTGTATGGTGTATGTTGTGGTGTATTTGGGGTGTATCTGAACTAACACTAAATAAGCTAAGTTGGGTGTAAGAGCAGCCTACCATGGAGCCCTATACAACTGAACTGGTCTTGCCAGGGAGGGATGTATAGCAGCTCACAGAGTGCTTCACACCATGTGATGGGGCTGACTTTGGTCCTGCAGCTATCTTGGGCTTCTCTGTCTTTGTGCTCTGGATGCGTTCCAGGGTTGCAGATTAGACTGGATCTGGGAAGAGCTCCAGCTGATGGAAAGAGCAGCCACTGAAGAGAATTCTGGGAAATAACTGTCTCTATTTTTCCCTTGACTCAAAAATAAAATACTTGTTTTTTCTGACAGACTTTTCTGCCTCCCTCCTTTCTTACACTGTCCCACTAGAATTTATTGCACACTCTTGTCTTCTGCTCTCCAGAACTTCTTAACACTTTGCATTTCTTCCATAGCCAAAAGGACCCAAACCGCTTTGACAGAGACAGGCTCTTCAGCGCAGTCTCAAGGGGCAGCCCTGAGGCACTGGATGGTTTACTTGAGTACTTACGGAGGACCTCCAAATTTCTCACCAATTCTGAATACACAGGTAGATTCCTGCTCAGTACTCTGTAAGCAGGGTTAGCAGAGGCAGTGCTTGTTATCGTAAGAGGGAAGCAGAGGAAGCTTCTTTGCTTTCTCCAGCCCTCTGTCCATTCTTTTATTTTCCTAATGTCCACCTGAGGATGGAGAATGCCATTAATTATATATATCCTAAGGCTTTTGCCTCTACTGCAGACTAAAAGTACTGAGAAAGGCCTTTAAATAATTATTGTATTTGGTCCTACAGTGACAGTTAAGTTCTGAATCAAGTAGTACAGATGTGTGCAAAGTACATGCACAACCCATTCAATACTCTTTTTCTACTAGATGCAAAGACCGGGAAGACCTGCTTAATGAAAGCCCTGTTGAACTTAAAAAATGGAAAGAATGACACAATCCCACTTTTGCTGGAAATAGACCAAAAGACACAGAATCCCAGGCCACTTGTTAATGTGGCATGCTCCGACTGTTACTACAGAGGTAAGATATCAGTTCTGATGCTGTGTCAGAGCAGCTTCCCCATTAGACAAGTGAGATGTGCAGATGCAAGGAAAAAGAGGGGAACCAGAGCTTATGCAGCACTGCAGTTCCAGAGTTCTGGTGCAGTTACAGTAACAGCCTACTCATCTTTTATTTCTGATTCTGGTACTGCATCATCTTCAGCCTTGAATTATACACTTCTGCAGCTTTGTTCTTGGTCTATAAAACAGAAATGATACATGTTTAATAACCCAATAATATGAGAGGATTTGCTTGGGAAAGCTTAAAAAGCATGTCCAGAAGTGAAAAAGAAATAGTATATCACTATCAAAGAATGAGTTCTGCTGTTTGGGTTATTCTTTTAATAGCAGACATGCAGCATAGTCATGTACGTGTATGGTTGTCTTTATCCTCTCATAGCTACTTGGGATCTTAGTGCCAGGTAGGGGTAATTGCCTGGTCTTGTGCTGAATTTCTGATAGTCTTGAGGCTTGTCTTCTGACTCAGTGTTTGCAACACGCTTTTCCAATGAACGTTGTTGAAAGTCATCAGTTGCCACCCACGCCCTGCCCAGCACTGAGACTGCAGGATTGCTATGCAGAACATCCAGTGATTGTTGAAACAGTGCTTTCCTGAAGAGTCCTTTGCCTGTTCCCTCTGATAGTGGCACTGAGCGATAGGTTTTGCCTGTTTCCTTAGGCCAGACAGCACTCCATATTGCCATAGAGAAAAGGAGCCTAGATTTAGTGAAACTTCTAGTAGAGAATGGAGCTGATGTCCATGCCAGAGCCCATGGTGAATTCTTCAAGAAGAAGAAAGAAGGAGTTTGCTTTTATTTTGGTGAGTCAGTGTGGAACATGCTCCTTTGCTTTTTTTATTGCCTTACTGTCTGTGGCGCCACTAAATCTCAGTTGGTTTTGCCCCTCTGTGTGTGGGTTGCCATCTCCACCGTCCTGTAATCAAGCTCTTGACTTATTTGAGTGGCAGGATCCTTTCACAGACGGGGGTGTCCAATGGGCATTTGCCAGCATCTTTGGTTTTACATATTTAGTCCTGTCTGAGGGGCTTCAGACAGAGACAAATACTTGGTTAGTTTAGCCAAATTAGGGGTCTGGGAAAGTGTTTCAGCTGCCCCCAGAAATAAGGAGTAATCGTTTACTGCAAAACCCTTTCTGAGTCTAGAGACACTGAGAAAGAACTTGTTCTGTGTTCTAGTGGTAAAACTATAGGCTAAATGTATTTTCTTATAATTGCCTTTTTTTTTTTTCTTCAATTCTTTTTCACCCCTTTCTGCTTCCCCTCCAAATACTGCCCTAATCTCTTCAGGTGAGCTTCCCCTCTCCTTGGCTGCTTGTACCAACCAGCTTGAGGTGGTGGAATATCTTCTAAACAATCCCCACCAGAAAGCCAGCCTCCAGGAGCAAGATACACAAGGCAACACAGTCCTCCATGCCCTGGTGATGATTGCAGATGACACTGAGGAGAACACCAAGTTTGTGAGCACAACATACGTTGAGATCTTAAAGGCAGGTGTGAAGGTTGACCCAACGTGGAAACTGGAGGAGATAGTGAACTATGATGGACTAAATCCTCTGCAGCTTGCTGCCAAGACAGGCAAAGTGGAGGTAAAGACAACTAGAGGAAACCCCTGGGGTTGCTGAGAAACAAGGAAGACTGTAGCATGCCTCCTCAGCATAGCAGCAGGGTTTGATGTAGGAACATCTTACACCCAACCTCTAGTAATGCTGCTGACAGTGGCAGTGCCACAGGAGACAATAAAGGCGGCCTCTTCCAGGTCACTCCAGTTAGTGTCCTACAGAGCTTCAGCTGGCTGCTGCTGCTCTCTGTCCCAGCCAAACCAGCTGGTCTGGACCGAAATTGGTTCTACTCCTGGAAGAGCTGATACAAGGTATAGTTAGATTGCCTGCTTTTAGCCAGATAGGCTGGTGTTTGGATATATCAAGGTGTATAATGCAGAAAGCCAGGTGTCCTGTATTTGAAGATGATTTGGGTATGCTTGTGTCATTCTACACCTTCATTAGATACAAATTTTTCTGGTATGCATCCGGTTTCTCTTCAGATCTTCAAGCACATCATCCAAAGAGAGATCAAAGACCCAGTGTACAGGCACCTGTCACGCAAGTTCACTGAATGGACCTATGGACCTATCCATGTGTCTCTCTATGACTTGTCCTCTATAGACAGCTTTGAGGAAAACTCTGTGCTGGAGATTCTGGCATACAGCAGTGACACACCGGTGAGTGCTTTTACTAAAAGTCAAAGACAGCAACATTTTTTCTGCCTTTCTATAGTGTTGCTGTATAATTATGCAAATCATTTCAAGTTAATGTGGTGTTTCACGTCATCATTTTTGTGGAAAAGAAATGCATGATGGAAGTATTTGCATATTTTATTATTTATAGTCTGCTTGGTATGCCTCTGATAATCTATAATATGAGAGAAATTTTTGATCCTTTGGTTGTCCTAAGCCTGGATGTGTCCAAATACCTTGATGAAGCCAAGCACAATTAACTTCTTATGGGATGGTTGATTTCTTTCATACTGAAAGGCCTGACTGAGTAAACCCTTAGCAATACCCTACTTAGAGCCACTGAACTCCAACCCTGAAAAAGACAATGCTGTGGCGAATTTGCATTCCTGTTGACACATGGGTACCTTTTTTGTTGGTTTTTTTTCCATAGAATCGGTACAAGATGGTGGTTTTGGAGCCACTGAACAAACTGCTTCAGCAAAAATGGGAAACATTTGCTTCCAAGAGATTCTACTTCAGTTTTGTGTCATACTTGTCATTCATGATCATCTTTACAGCCATTGCATACTATCAACCCTTACGGGTAAAGGTAGGTCCAGTCTTCTTTTATCTGGAAAGGCCTGAATGAATGGAGCTGAGTTTAAAAAGTGTGGGGTGGTTGTAATCACTACCTCTGCCTGTCTTCAGTGGTTTTTGTTTTTATCTTGCAGCCTTCATTTCCAGTGGAGTTCACAGCTGGAGGCTTCCTGTGGGTCTCTGGACTGATCATTATCTTGCTAGGAGGCATTTATCTAATCTTTGCTCAGGTATGGGGATCTCATCTGGTTTCATTGTAAGAAAGAAAAAAAGGAAACTATCACTGACATGGAGGCAACAGATTCAATTCTCCTGATATGAGGGTGTGCATGAGTGGATGGCAGGAGGGAATCCTGCTCTGAGACACTTACAGTGTCAGCGCGATCTACCAGTGACAGGGGTGGCACAAGCCAGGTTGCTGGGCAAGAGGAAGAATAGGTTCACAGCAGCAAATAATTATGAGAGACTTCTGTGATTTATGGTACCAAAATGCATCCTTGGCATTTAATACAGTCTATTAATAAAGACATTGGGCTGAGCCATGATTCAGCCCTTGTTTATCCTTGCCCTTTATAAATAAGGCCTTTTTTTCATCTTGGAAGTATTACTAGCTGAGATTTGTGATCTTGAAAATGAAAGCATGAAGAGCAGCTTATAGAGCAAACCTTTCCCCTGAGCAATAGGCTATGCTGTGCAGGAATCGCTCTCTAGCATGCCCTGTTTTTCTGATGAATGGCTACCATTGATTTTTCTCTATCAGAGTCTGTACTTGCGGAGGAGACGCCAGTCCCTGAAGACTATGTGTTCTGACAGCTGCATTGAGATCTTGATGTATGTCTCTTGAGGTTTTTGCACAATGAAAGCATGGGTGAAACTGGTTCTCTGCTGTGTGCAGCTAAGTTGCGCTAACATTACTAGAGAGATGGTGAGCAGGAAAGACTGATTCTCTGCCACTGTCTCCTCTTTCCATCCCTTCCCTGCTTGCTTCTCCTACCTGCAGCATCTTGTCATAACTCTTTGTTGTAATGGACTTCGCTGGGTAGGTTCTGTCCTTGGATTTGTAGCGGAACACAGTGAAGGTCAGACCCTCAATTATTCCACAGATAAGAATATATGCTTGTTAGAAAAAGAGCTCAAGTTCTCAATCATACTGTCACTGCAGCTCAGAATTGGTTGAAAGGAAAATAACTTCTGTTTTCTGAGGAGAAATGTGTATAGATGCATGTGTGTGCATGTATGTGTGCATGTGTTCATAAGTGTTAAAATTTTTTTCCATTTAATATGAGTTATGTGAGTTACATCAAGCAGTTCAGAGTTTCCATACTGTGAGAGTAACCAGTTCATAACAAAACTGCAACAATTTGTGGGTCTGGTTATAACAGGATTTGCTTATATAAACTATATGTCTGATTAACTGCCACTTTATATGCTCCATGTAGCCTTGTCAAATGTGTTTGCTTTTACTTGCAAAACAGAACAGATCTGCAAATGGGCCTCTTTGTTGAGGTAAGTCACTGTGCCACTCATTCTATTTCTCTCCAGCTTCATCCAGGCTTTCTCATTGCTGCTGTCAGCCGTCCTGTATGGTGCAAGTTCAGAAAACTATGTGGCGGTGATGGTGTTCTCCCTGCTTTTGGGTTGGGTGAACACGCTCTATTACACTCGGGGCTTTCAACGCACTGGGATCTACAGTGTCATGATACAGAAGGTCAGTACTTGGAAAAAACATTGTATGAAAAGTGTTTGGGTGTGAGGAACTAATAGAAGTCCTGCAATTATTTTTCTTCTCTCAGGACCATGAAAACCATAAATGGAATTGAGGTACTGACTATGGAAGTAAAGATATTGCAGAAGGAGTAGATCAGTGTCTTCAAGGAAGTACAATTGCAGCAAACCACTAGTTTGCTATCTTTGAATATAGGAGGTCACAGCAGCTGACACCAGTTTGTCATAAAACAACTCAAAACTAGCAGTCAAAACCAGTGTGAGTTCCCTGGAACTGTTATGCTTGGGCTGAGAAATGTTTCCAGGTCCATAGAGGAGTCTGGGACTAGAAAGACAAGACAAAGCAGAGGTGAAATGAGTTGCCAGGGAAGAATTCTGATCACCACTTGTCTGAAACCCAATGGAGATGGAAAAGAAAGAGATGTGTGTGTTGAAACAATTTGGAACAGCCATACTGGGGAACTGAGATGATATTTATTTGTTTCAAAGAACCTATTCATACAAACATAACAACAAATAAGTTCATGTAGTACTCTCAGATTAAGCTACCAATGATGTTACTTACCTGAGGAAGTAATTTAACATGTATTAGTAGTTCCTTAAACTGGATAAAAGCATTTTCCAACTTGCTTTCAGTATTGTTACTGGGGGTTGGTTTATGATGTGTGAGAACAGGAGATCATCCTGGTGATTTCATGTGAGATAAAGGATGGCACTTCCTCCTGATTTGTGTTTTAGACTATCCTGAGAGATCTGCTGCGTTTCCTCTTGGTTTATGTGATCTTCCTCTTTGGCTTTGCTGCAGGTAAGACCTTACTCAGCATTAGGTTGTAGGCTGGGCTGCAAGAAGTAAATTTTTCTGAAGAAGATTCAAATTCTGTTTTTCTCATAGCTCTGGTTACGCTGATGGGGGATGCTCCTTCGGTCTCTCAGAACAAGTCTCTTGCTCAGTTGGAGAGTGCTGGGAGCCATGCTATGTACGGTGGGCTGCTTAGTGTCTCCCTGGAGCTCTTCAAGATCACCATTGGGATGGGCGACCTGGATTTCCAGGAACATGCCAGATTCAGATACTTCGTCATGTTCCTGCTGCTTCTCTTTGTGATCCTCACTTACATTCTTTTGCTCAACATGCTGATTGCGCTCATGAGCGAGACTGTTACAGATATTTCTGGTTACAGCAAAAGCATCTGGAAGCTGCAGGTGAGGCATGGTGCTGCTCAGCAGTTATGTCATGGCCCAAAAGTCCTACTTGAGTCTCATAACATCAGAGATGACAGTGCCTGTCTTTGTCCTAACCCTGAGCTATAAACTTCTCTTGTACAGAAACTTGCCACTCTGGGTGGTAAATCCTAACATCATTTTTAGATATATTTAAAACTCATGCTGTTTTAAATAGCATGAGCCAGTCCAGATCCACATGCATAAGTAACTTGAGAAATTAAGTAACTGACTGGTAGTATTAAGCTAAGGAGCACTTTGGGATTGGGTTCCAGAGTGATTTTCTAAGTCAAAGTAGTTGCTGACTGGGGAAGATTCAATTGAAAAGAAGGTATGGGCTCTGTATGCTCTGTTTGCTCTCTGACATAGACTTCTTCTTTCAGAGGGCTATTGCTATTCTAGAAATAGAGAAGGCCTGGCTGTGGCGCCAAGGTGGGAAGAGGAGATCTGGCTGCTTCATGTCAGTGGGCCTCAATAAGAAAGATGAGAGGTGGTGTTTCAGGTAAGACAGATGTACCATTACCCCTTATACACCAGCCTAGTAATGGGTTCCCATGATTCGTAAGCTGGTAACCCTGAACCGCCACAGGGAATTTCAGCACTGATGCAACAGAGTGACTCAACCACACATTCCTGGGTACGTGCAAGTTGGTTGGTGATGGCAGTGCTGGAAGTTTGAGAGCTAGTTGAGCCGCCAGCATTGTCACCAAGACATGCTGTCACTAAAAGGTGTCCTGTTTAACCCAAATCTGTGCAAGTGGTTATGGTGGCAGGGTGCCTGCAGTGATGTTTTCTTTGCTGCTGCAAGTATAGCTGTGCCCAGAGCAGGCTGTGGTGGGAGGGCTGCAGGCTGGTGGCCCCTTTGCTCAGGAACAGGCAACTTGAGTGCAGCACGAGGGGGCAGCACTCTTCCTCGCATATAGGAGCTGGGAGAGCAGGTGAACCTTTCTCCACCCAGTGAACCGAACTGCAGACAGCACTTCTTAACTCCAGGGTGTTACGGAGCATGTATCGAAAGTGCAACCTAGGAGCCTCCTTTGTATTAAGTATGTTCCCTGTGAGAAACTGGAATATTTTAAAACAAACAACATAGACCAGCACACAATATGCAGGGGAAGAAGATTTACCTCGTGGAGCTTAGACTACAGAAGATCTTCACTCAAAAAAGAAGGCTTTGTAGTGTGTTGTTGCTACAGCCAAACCATTAGGATTGTGTTGGCAGGATGAGCTGGGTTGGGATGCTGTGGGGACAGTGAATTCTGGACTGAAATGCTGTACTCCATACATCAGTGTCTGTTGCATTTTGTCTCTCCAGAGTAGAGGAAATTAAATGGACGAATTGGGCAAAGGATGTGGGAGTTCTTAAGGAAGACCCTGGAAACACCAGTGATTCAGAAATAAATCCAGAAGGTAAATTAAATAATGAAGGAAGGTCTTCAGCATCCCTTTAGCTTCCTGCTCAGCAGCTACTCTTGGCTGAGTTATTATGTCTTTGATAACAGAAATTTTAGGCAGGCCAGCTTGCTCATGAAATTGCTTCCACACAGCATGCCTCAACAGTAGCAGCATCACTTGTGAGCTGAGAAAATAAAGAATTAGAGTAGGCATGGGCCTGGTCAGAGTTTGGGAACAAATAATGAGAATTAAGGAGATGCCATTCCTACTTATGTCTGGTAGAAATGGGCAGGAAACACTGCTGAGAAAAGCAAGGCCTGTTCTTCCCTCTGACTCAGTAGCCCAAACGCATGGTGCTTTTTCTAGAAAAGGTAAAATTTAGGCCCACTCATACTGCAAGTGTTAAAATCACGGGGCTTTTATAGCACAAATCAGGGCATTGACAATGGCAACTTTGTCAGATTCTGCCTAAGATAATTACGTTTGCTTCCCTTGTTACACCTGGGAAGCAACTCTGTGTGGAAAATGGAGGGCTGTTACTTTCTCTAGAAATATTTTGTTCAGCCTGGCAGAGCTTGGGCAGAAGCTCCACTGGATTTAAACACGGCCCCCTGCTCTTCCAGCGTAGGTTCTTCCTGGATGCCAGTTTTCTAGGAGTGGGGAGGTTGCAACACTTAAAATACTATCTGGTGTATGTTGGGTTTTCCCTAAACCTGCACTCTTCTAAAAACTGGATCCCTTTGTCAGCTTCCTGCTGACAGAGGGCTGCTGTTTTTATGTCTCCTGCTATAGAGACAAGATCATGGAAACGGATGCCACAGAAACAACTGAGATCAGCTGTTTCAGAGGAGCAGTCACTATTACAGCCCCAGCTATCAGCAACTGAGATGATACCTCTAGAGGGACAAACCAGAAATCTTTAGAAGGTTTTCTGGATTACAACTTTGCTTCCATCTTCAAAGGAGTAGTTCTTCCTATAGCGGCTGGAAGAATTGAAGGCATTATCAGTATTAAAGTACATTTCATCGAAGACTGTGGTTCAGCCTGTGGCTTTAAATATTTTCATGCACTTTAATCATTAATTTCCTCTGAAGAAACTATTTTTACTCAACTCTCTCTGCCTGACACTTTCTTATTACTATGTCTAAAGGTATAAGAGTGAGAGCAAGATAATGGGGCAGTGGGGAGTGGTCTTTAGGAAGGCAGTGCTTTCTGAGCTGCATAGAAATAATGCTATTTGCCATAGAGAAGCAAAGGATGGAGTGACCTATCTAAGAATGGGTCGAGTGTTATTTTTTTGTCACAGGAGGCTACACTGAAGTACTTTGGAATAAAGAGTGTTGTAGAGTCATAAAAAGTTGCTAAGGATGGAGTTGGCTTCTGTGCAAAGTACTGTTGGTGTGAGACAAACACTCAGTCTTCAGTCATCAAGAGCCATACTGAGTCTTTATGTCAGTATCTGCAGTGCTTGGTGTTTAGCCGACATCAGAATTCGCATTTTACAGTATTATAGTGAAATCATTTGCACGATGTGCACATTTGCTTAAGAGCACAAAAGCGATGTGGATTTCCTGGACCTGTAACTTCACATGGTGAATTTCTGAAACATCTGTCTTTCACAGATTGCTTTGTCTCTGTAGCAAATGGCAGCAGAGTCCTGCACATGGCTTCTGAGAGACAGATGGGCCAAAATGCATCGTGCAGTTAACGTTTCCTGTCAGTCTTAGTGAGCATCCTGTCTTGCTGTAAATGATTACAAGGACATCATTGCTTTTTGTAATGTGCACTCTGCATCAGGCAGGATAGGAAGCATACTTTAAACTCTGTGGAAAAGAGATAAAAACGAGCTGTCTCACTTTCAGCCTATATTTAAAAATAATAACATGTGGTATTTCTGTAAACTGTCAATATAGCAGGTTTATTTAATTGAAAATGTTCATCCTTGGATACTTTTTCAGAGCTTCAGCCTCTCTCAGAAAGGAAGAGAAGATGTGATCAGTATCGACTATAAGGCCTTATCAAATTCCTGATTACATTTCATCCAGCACTGTGCTGACCTCACTGCCATGCGAGTTAACTCTTGTTTTTCATGACCTCGTATCAGTTTATGCAGCCACATCTGAAAATGTAAGAGCTGATACTGCACTGGATGCATCTTTCATACAGGGAATGGCTAGTGATAACCCTGAAAACGCTGCAGACTACAAATGTTGGCAGCACCTTTCCTTCAGTGAGATAAACTATGCAACTCAAGATCTCCTGTCTCTCATTTCTGCTCTGAGCAGGTGAAGCTAGGAGGTTTGTCTTTTGGAGACAATCATCTTAATCCTGTTGCTTACTGCATCCACGTGACTGGCAGCAAAAGCATTGCTTTTAAAACTTATTCCCTGTCACTTCAAATGGGTTCTTCCCCTGTGCTTGGCAATTCCCTCTGCAGCTTCACTGCATTGGGTCTCTGAATTGTAACTAACTTTTCTCACTCCAGCTTCTGCTGTTTTCTTGCTTTGTGAAGCCTTCAGCTGCTTTTTCCATCTATGGCTTTGTCCTAAGTGTTCCCAAGATTTGGCAAGGTGCTCATATTGCACAAAAGGATCATCTGGCATATGGTAATCTATTGCTGTGTTTAGTGCTTTGCTGTGGTAGGGGCACTTTGAGATTCTCAAGAAATGCAGAATCGCGTCTGCCATCCCTGCCTGCAGTCTTAATAAACTACAAAAGAGAAATCTTGCTTACTGGTAGTGTTTTCGATAGCTGTGGGCTGTGGCAGCTTGCTTTCAAGATAACCCGCCTCTTCAGCCATTCCTTGAACCTACTTCTCTTTAAATCCCTTAAGTTTGCAGTGTTAGTTTTTCTTTTGATCTGCATAAAAAATGTTCTTAAACACCTAGTGTCTGCTGTGAAACGGGGCCTTGGCATTCCTTGTGCTTCACAGTCACGCCACAGACCAGCAGTCCCAGCCCTCTCAAGCTCATGAATGAAGGATGATGGATGGCAGACAGGGACAGGCACATGCAGCAAACAGATATGTCGGGTTGGTCAGAAGATACAACAGTGCCTAGGCTGTTGTACAGTTCTTTGATGTGCTATGGAAAAAAAGGAGATTTCTGAGGAATTACAACCTCTCTGCAGTGAGAGGTGAGTCAGCACTATTGAGATTAATATCAGTAACCTCCCAGTTTTCCGTATTCTTTATGCACAAGTCTTCTCTTTGGAGGTTTCCCAAAGAGAATGAACCAAAAATGAACCACTTCCCATTTTGATCACGTTACAAACAGGAAGGCTGGCTGGGGTTTATTTTGTGGGATGTGTGCAGTCCCTTGCAAGAGGAACGACTTACAAGCTGGTTCATAGCTTTGCAGGCCCAACAGAATTTTGGGATCCACTCTTAAGAGATCATAATGTTTTGTCAGGAAACACTTCAGTCATTTACACAAGAATTTATCAGCAGATGAACTGTCCTCTCCCTTCTACCTCTTGTGACGGGTAAAGCCACCTGCATGTGGACCCATCCCTATGCAAATGGGGAGGATTTGCAGGGCTGTCATCTGAGAAAACAGAAACCTTTCACAAATGTCAGTGAAGGAATAGCTGCAGTTTCTCTTCTCTGTTTACTTTGTATGTATGAGCCGCAGAGACTCTGAAGGCCCAGCCATGCCATGAAGAAAAGACACCAGCAGCTCTCATTACGTTCCATGCAGGGTTATGGATGCTCAAACCCTCCCCTGTGTGATTTGGTCAAAGTTGCTTGGCTCCTGGCAGGGTTGGGAGATGAATGCAGACCTTGTTGCTTCCAAACTCCTCCTCCTCTACTCGAGCACACTTTGCCTGGTTGTTGCTCCCTGTGGCCTCTCTACTAGGTTCCAAATGCTTCCCACTGTACAGTGATTTATCACGCCGCTTATCTGTGTAATTTTCCTAAAAGAAACTTTGTGTCTGATTTGTATGGTTCCCAATTCCTCATAAGGCCTTTTTCCTCAGGGATGTAGGTGGAAGCAAGACTTTCTTGTTCCTCAAATGCTTTGCATGTTTTATTTTATTGTTGTTTTTTTCCTGTTTTTTTCAACGCCTGCTCTGAAGCTGAAACCAGTGCGGGGAGGTGTGTGTGAGCCTTGGTTGATTCTTGCTCTCTTCATCTATTGATGACCCCACTTGCAAGTGAGCATGCTTTCCATTGCCTCTGTAGCTAGCAAAAGGAGTCTCTGTGACAAGCAAAAGGGCTCAGACGAAGAACAGATGCTTTATGTAAGTCTATATAAGCTGCAAAGAGCTATTTCTGAAGCCATGCATCTGGCAGATTTCTCAGCTGGACTGTTCCTGTGGCTCTGTGGCTAGCTATCAGTTTTGTTGTTCTTTGCTGTATTTAAGAAATTTTATTTGTTGCTCTGGGACTAAAACAAAAATAAAATTGGAAAAAAAAAAAAGGACATTTTAAAAGAAAACTGTTCCACTTTGCAACCTCACATCTACTTCAGCAGCTTGAATAAAAGTGGGGCCAGAGAGGACCAGGCAAAGCCTCAGAAAGGCATGACGGCAGCTGCCTCATGGCTGGCACCTAACTGTTATTAAATCTGAGTGCAAAGAGCTTTTTCTTCACTTTCTCTTTTGACATAATCTTTTTTTCAGTTCGGATTCGTGACATGTGGAGTGCTACAGTATTTCTGGACTGTGAAGATGGTTGTCAAGTGTTGTTAAACACAGGGAGTCCTGAGAGGAAGAGAGTCGGATGTAGCTAGAAAGTGTCTGTGTGATTTGTTGCACTCTTTTCTGAGAATGCTCGGAAAACTTACACTTTCTGGGCAAAGAGAACTGCGTCTCTGGAATGGCTTTCTCCCCCCTGCTGCCTTTCAAAAGGATTTGCTGTGCAGTTAACTCTTCCGATTGCTCAGCGTTTGCAATTTCAGCTCATTTAGACTTGTAATAACAACACACTGCATCCGAATAATATTTGCTACACAGTACTCTGATAGTACTATTTGGGAGTAATTCTGGGCTAGTCTAGTCCAGACTAGGGTCAACAGTACAGAGAAACAAGGGATCAACAGAAACTAAAGAATTGTTGGTAGAGGGGAGAAGAGATGTGCAGAATCCCTTAACATACCCTGGGCATCCTGCCATAAAATGTCAATGTTTCTGACACCAATAATATACAAAATAAAAGGGGGATACCAAGTGTGTTGTGTGTGTGAGTGTGAGGGCAGGGACCTCCTGCATTAAAAAATTACTATGAGGGACATCTGAGAGCTGACATGTTTTGTAAATCCCTGCTGTGACTTCACTCAGGTCAATCTGTTTGCACATTTCAACGTGATGTGGCATGTCCATATAGCAAGCACGAAATGACAAGGTGGACAGTGCAAACATAGACCCTAGTGGCTTTTCCAAACAGATCCTGTTTTTCTAGGTGTACTAAAGGTGTTGATGGACAGAAATGGAGACACTGCTAAAACTTACGTTTCAGTAGCATAAGTTGAGCTTTTAGTAGGTCTTTGCCTCTGCAATTTTATTAAAATGTCATTGGTGTACGCCTTGAAACCTCAGTTAGGAAATCCACAAGAGAGTCACTTTGTCTCAGCAAACACAGACATGCAGATCTGGAGAATCAGAAGAAGAAGAGAGCAGCTTTTACCTGGTATCTCCAGTCCTCCTCCTTCCTTCACCTTAAAGCTGGGAACAATGAGATTGCTCCTGTATCTACTCTTCCTAATGAGTGAGTCTTAGCTCTATATTTATTTTACATAAATTAGAAAATAAAAGTCTTAGTGGGGAAACAAAGTAATTTCTGGAGACTCAGATCAGTCCCTTAATGTGAACCAATAAAATGATTCTTATGTAGAAAGTTCAGGATGTTTGGACTTGCATGGAAAGTCCTTAGTTTGCAATGTGTTTTTCTGATATTTCAGAGAAATTCATACATTTGGGTGGAAAGAGTTTTATAGTTCATACTTAGTGGGAGAAAAGTGGCTACCAGGTGAAATTATACTCTCAAATACAAAGCTAACAAGCTACGTTTGGCCTTTTATATTTTTTCATTTGTTCGTCTGTTTGCTTGTAGTTAAGTAGGTGAGAGTAGAATGTAGGTGAGGGGTTTTTTTTTATATTCCTCCCTTTCTAGCGTCATTTTAGATACACCTTGGATTAAGCAGTATGCGCTTTTGGAGATACATCTCCCACAAGTTTTTGGCTTGTTGATCTCCTAACAAGAGTTCTAGAACATGTAGGATTTTTTAAAAGAAAATTCAGAGGACCTTTGTTATTGGGGAGTAAGTTTGTGTAAAGTAAAGCATAGGTATGAATTAGAAGGAGTGTTTCCTAAGTCAGAGTCTGAATCCACATCATTGTGTCCTGTGGCCTTGTGGGGACAATTCTGCCATGAATTAGTCTTTAGCTGCATGTCCCAGAAAGCGTAACACCCTTACGCTGCTTCTCCATTAGCTCAAGCAGTGGACAACTGCACTGGGGATGTTACTGGCCCCTCTTCCAGCCGCTCCACAAATAAATGCTAGTTTGATTCCATATGACAGAATTTCTGTTTCTTTGGTTCCCTTTTCAAAAGACTCAATACTGTATATACCTACTCCATCTGTATGGAAAGAATATTATCCTTTAAGTATTCATTCCATGCCCTGATCAGCCTCACAAACTTCCTGACAAGCTTTACACTTCTGTGTGTTTGGGGAAAAAATTGTTATTAAATTTATTCTTTTGATGAGATGCCCCTCAAAGTTCTCTGTAGCTTGCTTTGCTGTGATTTTAGATTTAACATCAAGATTTATGCTCTACTGTTTTCCTTATTTGGGTTTGACTTCTACATGTTGTATGATGATGTATTACTTCTGCTAATATTTTTGTTCTCATGTTTGTCATTATGCTAGGTAACTCCCAGCTTTGTAAACATTGTAAACATATAAATCCTTAATGGATATGCCCAGAGAAATTACTGATATTTTTTTCAAATCTTGACATTTCTTGATTTGGCTTATGCAAAATTAAGGTGGAATCATCTGTAGATCTTTTCTATTGCTCTTCCCTAGCAACCTTTTTTTTTACATTTGTGGGTTTTACTGATGAAAGCGGCAGTGCAGAAAAATGTGGTTGTCTGATCTGGTTGGTCTCAGTTACATTCTTAGAATGAATCTAACAGATCTGTGCTGAATGTCTAAACTCTACAGATAATTTATCTGTAGAGTTGGCTAATTGGCAACACATGCTTCCCCCCCCCCCCCCCCTCAGTTTAAGTACAGTGCACTTAGTTTCAGTAACTAAAGTGCTAAAACCCCCTGAATCATCTGTGCTGGAAATCCCTGTGAGCAGGGAGTCAGGAGCAAAAAGTTCAAATAACTCGGCTTTGTGGGATGGCAGCAGCAGAACTAAGTTGATGAGCCTCTGGTTCCCAGGCCAAATGCCATACAAGCACAGGAATGTTCACAAGAGTGAGGTTAGCTCCCTGGCCATCGTTTTTTCTCTTTCTGTTGCCTGCTTGAGAATTGTCCCTTACTTCAAAGACAGTTGAACTTTCCAGGGAGCTTGTTCCAGTATATCTAGAATTGTGGTTTTGTTTTAAAGGAAGTTTGCTGGAACTCAGTATTGTTAGGCTGATAGTCCTACAGTGGAAACATACACAGATGCCTAGGAGCATCTCTGAGTTAATTTAAGTGTTTCAACTGGTAAAGTGGGATTTACAAAGCAAGGCAGTAGTTCAGGATGGTGTGCCTATGCTCTGAAGGGGATGCATGCCATATGCCTGAAGTATGGGGCATTTCAGGAAGCAGGAGCAAAGACTGAAAGTTCACGCTAATTGCACATTTCATGTCATTGCTCCGATTGTGGTATTTCACTTCTTTGACCAGTGCTTTCATAGCCAGGCTGGGAAATTACATGGAATTGATTGCATAAGCTCAGATTCAGCTCTGAGTAAAATTAGAATCAGGAAAGACTCTAGATGGACACAAGGATGCAATTTGACCCCTTGTTAGTACATCAGAGGTTATATTAAAAATGCTAGACTGTGTGTTTAAATGCAGGCTCAACCTACAGCTTCTAGAGTCAGAGTCTGGGCATTCATAGCAAGGATTTTAGGCTGAAGTAATTTGTAAAATTCAGATTTTGTAATTTTCTTTTGTTCTAGTTTCAAACAGGGACAGAGTTTGTGATCAGAGTCACTTGGGCTTGTTCCTGAGATTAGTGTGAAGTTTTCAAAGTTGTTGTGTGATTGACAGAGGTTTGGTGATACAGTACAGCTCAGTGCTCGAATTTACAGCATTTATCATAGTAGCTTGCCTTTCATGCATCCTACTTTGTGACATTTTCAGTCTGTCACTTCGATTCAAGTATATTTATCTTCCCAGCCTGTGCATTTACTGAATTGTTAGCACACTTAGAGAAATCAAGAGCTGAGGTGTGAACAGCAATAAGGGTTGGCTTGCTACAGAGTCTTACAGCTAAAACACCAGTATCAGCCTCCTTTTTTGTGGGCTGCCTTGCAAGAAGGAAGTGCCTTCATGCAGAAAAAAAAAGTTACCTTTAGGATGCCAATTCAGTTACAACTCTGTGAATAATGGGTAGAAGTTTTTCTTTTTTTTTTTTTTTTTTTTGGATGGCTGTTTTACATCTATTTTGAGAAGTTATTGGACTTTTAGCAGAGCTGCATCCTCAGCAAAGTATCCATCACATTTGGCACCGATTTGCTCCCTTGCTGCCAAGCTTTGAGCTTTTTGTTAATTTCCCACAAAATCTATGTTCTCCTCTTCTTACCAGGTTTATGACAATGCTATTCTTGTGGAGAACAATCCCCGCTGCTACTTAAACTGCTTTTTCTTTGATCTAATGGGTTTCAGTGTCCTGGTCTATTGAATATCAACTTTACAAGAAAAGAATCCACTGGTGCCACCCTGAAGTGGCATGCCACTCACACAAGCCCTGGAGTTTTGTTTCCTCTCCTGCCTAAACAGAGGTTTGTGAGCTTCAGCTAGTAGGAATGGTTTATGATATCCAAGATGGACTTTTGGAACAACAGGACTTGCGTTACTTTATTTTTCATTAGGCTGGGCAAGAAAATCCTTTGTTAATGTAAATCAGTGAAATCTCCATAGCTTGGTATCTCCCTCCCGCCAGGTGCCTCTGCTGTCATGGTGGGCAGGGTTCAGGGATTGCTGGCTCAAGAGCCTTTTAACTATGACTCTACAGATCACAGTCTGTGCTCATTTATTTATTTGTTTTCAGTGGTCAAGTCCTCGGGGAGCTTTAACGTTGACACTGGCAAGACGTGGATCACACCACACACAGCCTCTTTGTTGTGGCCCACGGTTCTTCAGCACTCGGATGGGAACACAACCATGTAAGGAACAGAAGAAAGAAAAACATACCCAGACCTCCCAGGTCTTTATGAATGCATGTGGCCTGAGGTCATGTAGCTTCTCACTTTCTACAACTGTTAGCACAGGTTCCTCTTCACGATGCTTCTCCCCTCTCTCACAGCTAAGTCGTGGTACTGTACAGAAAGGATGTCTGCTCATTTAACCAAATGGCAGAAACAAGCAGCTGGGTTTTTGCAGTACTTCCTGGCATACTGCATCATTTCTGGGGCTGCAGCAGTCACAGCACCCATCAGCTGTCAAGAGTTATGTTGTGAGCTTGGTCTGAAGACCATAAAGAGCTGGAAACTGCTGTATTTTGACTATTGGGTCTGTAGGGGAAGAGAAATGAATGGCTAGGCTGGTGAACAGAAGCCAACCACAAGTGGTTGCTATAGAGATAACCTATATTATGCTGAGCAGATTGGTCAGGCTGTGTAGCAGACAGCGTATTTTAAGTCTCAGAGTAAAGAAACTTTTCTACCCCCTGAGCAGAAATTGGCTAACTCAAAGAACAGTCTCCATTTCATACAGCAATGCTGCCATTTCCTAGTATGATGGTTGGACTTTCTTGCTGCACCTCCAGCCTCCCTTTTGTCTCCAGCATTTTATGGGCAAGTCATTTCCAGACCTCTTCCTTGGTCTGGGATAGCTCTCCTGAATTCATAGTTCAGATGATGGGAAGGATGATGCTTTGTAGGAGAAAAGTGTTTTCCTCTTAGTGGCTGATTCAGCTCAAAACCACACTGGTGTCCAGTTAATTAAGAGACATTGTCAGAATAACGGGTGGCCGCCATGGCACACAGGTAATTGTTTTTGCACTCTGCATTGCCAAAGGAATCTGCCGGATTGTGCCATCTTCCCTCTTTTCCACCTTTTTTCTCGTTTCACAGGATTTTGGCTACTTCCTCAGTAGACAAGGGGCTGGGCAGGCTGAGGAAGTGCACTGTTTCACAGGAGGAGATCCAGTGCCAGGAGATACCTCTGCGAGGTACAGTCCTGCTTCCCCTTCCCAACACTTGCTTTGCCATGGGTACGAGGGAGCGCAGAGGCTGGGTGTTTCAGAGGGAACTGGGCACATTGCTAAGTCCCGTGGATCAGCACTTCATAGAGAGAAATGCAAACCCACAGTCCCAGTGGTTGGGAGTGATGTGTCTGGAGGCTGCAAGGCCTCTTCTGCCACAGCTTAAGTCTTCATCTAAACTCTGCTGAAATACAAGGGAAAGGTTTTTGTTTCCAACATATTCATTACTGCTGCAGTTGCTGATAGCATTAATTCTGAGTCTTCCTTCTAAGAGGACAGCAGATATAACTGACCTCTGTAGTTGTAGCCTTCTCTGTATTTATTCTGTTTGCCCAAGGCTGACAAGTACTATATCCGTTTCAGTTCTGTTCTCCTCCTTCTTCATTCATTCAATCATTCATTCAATTTCAGGAAAGATTAAAGGCTCCAAAAACATCCAGGATGGTGGCATTGCCATTGACAGGAATTCAGACTGGATCCTGGTAAGGCACTGAAAATATCTGTGGCTGGGAACAACTATATTTTTCCAAAATGCTGTGTATTTTTGCTGGGAAATGCAAATGAGCAGACATAACAGAAGGATGAAGGCTAAAAGCTCTTGGCTGGATACTGGCTGCTTGGAAAGCCAGCTGGCGCATTGCCAGCCAGGAGGGAGAACTGAGAAGGGCCCTTCTCATCCGCTGAGGACTGCAGTGGACCTTGTACTTCACTGCAGCCACCCCCACTCATAGGAAAAGGAAGGATTGGCAGAGGAGGCTTAGGAGAGCCACCAATTTGGGGGCTAACACCTTGGTCTGGTGAGCCACCCAGGCCCACTCTTTGCCTCAGCTCAGGGCTGAAGTCCTGGGTAACCTGATGTGGCAGGGTTCGCATCGAGGAAGGTGCTTTTTTACTCTCAGTAGGCTTTCTGTGCTTTGCCGGGGATGCTGAATGTTTGCCATATGGCGTCTTCAGTCATCCTCTGCCTATGGCTTTGCTCATCGTTCATTAGCCTTTCCTGCCGCCCCCACAGGCTTGCCTGCAGAAGAAGCACCGCCGAGCCTTCACCACTACCGAGGACATGAATGGAGTCTGTACTCTGCTCACCACCGACTTGCGCAGCACAGCTTTCCTCAACCTCACCAAGATTGGTATAGGAGCAAAGCTAGTAGTGTGCCTTTGCAGAGAGACAGAAATAACAGCACAAGGCTCTGCTCTAACAGCAGGGACCTTCTGGGTTCCTAACCAGCAAGGTCTATTGTCTACTGGGAGAGACCTAGAGCTGAATTTTAACATGTATTATAGTGACTTCAACAGGGTTACAAGGTTCAGCCTTGAAGATTAGCACACAGCAGCAGGGATTTTCTGTTGTCGTGTCCCATGCGTCCAGCTCTTAATCCAGAATTTCGAAAAGCATCGACATTCTTAGTGGATGGATGAGACAAACATCCACTGGGATTTTTAAAAGTGCCTGGGTACTCAAGGCTGTTCCTTCCAACTTAACTGGGCTATTAAGCATTTAATCAAGGGAACAGAGAGCTGGTCTGATTGTCTAGCCTTGCTCTGCTTCTTGCTGTCACTGCAAAGAAGCTGACAAGTTTAAATTAGACACCTAGATGGTCTAGTTCCATCTTCAGTTGTCTAACTGCTATTAACAGTCTGATCCTCAGGTCTTCTGCAAATTTGGGAACCTGGGTGGAAGCAGATCCTGAGTTTAAGGTGTGTTAATTAGAAGAGTATTTTCAAAAGGTAGAGTGTATTTTTTTCTTGCTTTTTAAATTCTTTAGTTGAGACCAAATTAAACAGCATTCAAAATAAAAACGGCAAAGATGAGATTACTGACACCAGCAACTCGGTCAGCACTGACAACACCAGGAGTGCTTGTGGTGAGCTCTTTGGCAGCACAGGGAACAACCACATGTGCAAAGGTAAATACTGGACAGGAACAAGCATTACTTCCTTCTGTATTAGCTGAGTTTGAAGCAGCTTGCATTCATGTGGTGGGAGAGAGCTGGGGAGGGAAAAGGTTGAGGTTTTGAAGGTTATTTGTAATGGTAAATTTCAGTCATTGTTGCAGTCATCATTGAGATTTTTAAAAAATATAACCTGTCACTACAGTGTAGACTACATCATCAGCTAGACCTGCTTTCGGAATGGCTGGATGGTGCTGTAGTCAAATTTTTGGTTGTTTAATAATATGTCAATGTTCTTGAACCCTTGCTAAATATTAGGCTGTTTAGGTGTCCCTTCAAATGTGCTTTTATATTTAACTGCATTGACAGAGCTTGGAACAGAGATTGCTGTCATTCTGGGTGGATCAGAGAACACCAAGCCAGATGATTTCCAAAATGCCAAGACGTCTGTCCTCAATATGATGAAGTCAATGTGGCAGAAATGCTCAAAGGTGTGTGAACCTCCTCAGACTCTCATAATCTGATAAGCAGGATGGATCAGAGCTCTAGTGAAGACTGGAAAGTCTCCTGGTTCACATAATTATTGCTTTTTAAACTTCACAGTGATGCTGGTAATAATTCTACATATTCTAATGCAAGAGTTAAATGTTAGTGAGTCAAGGAGGAAGAGCAGCTGAAGAGGGAAGTGGAAGAGCTAGGAGCGGGTTTTCATGCCAGAAGCATGCTTAGATATTTTAACAGGCAAATCTCTCAGGGCACCTTGAAACAGTACACACAAAAATAAGGGATGGGGCTTATAAGCCATTACTTTAAATGATTTAAATAAATCTGGGGACAAAGTGAGGCTGAGCCATGTGGTCACAAAAGGTCAGGCCAGATAGATAAATACAGGAACTTCAGCCAGAGAAATCATTGCCTTGAGCCAAAGAAAATGAAGTCATTTCCTGGAGCTGATCCAAAAGGGATCACCAGAATACAAATGTGTGATGGAGACAGAGGGATAAAGACAATTGATATACCTGTTACTTGCAATATATGCTTTCTGTGTTTGTGCAGTAAAGTTTGGGACTAAACTTGGCACTCTGAGGATCTTAGGGATCCTGCCTTAGATCTTGTCTAACCAGCTCTGGCTTTGCCATCTGCTTTCTCCAGATCAGGTTTGCTGTGGTGCAGTATGGAACACAGATCCAAACTGAACTGAGCCTGCAAGAAAGCTGTAACAGACTAGCTGCTTTCTTCAAAGTCCGAAACATCAAGCAGCAGAGCTCACGGACTGACATCGCAGCCACGCTGCAGCATGTGTTGTGAGTTCACGTGTCTCAAGAAGCTCCAGGAACACTCCTGTGATTCCTTGTGTTTCATGTGCATCAATCCTCTCTACTCTTCTTTATCTCACACTCTCAAAGCCCTTACTTCTCCAATGCTTCTCTTAGTCACAGGCTCTGCCAGCTGAGGCCTCTGAATGGGGGGGACGGGGGACCATCACGTCTACAAGGAGAAATTGCGAAGAGACAAAGTGTGAAATCCTTCCTGGCTGACACAGGGGCTTCAGAATGAAAATTCAGTCACTTGGATCTTGCTTCAAGCATGTGTTCATTTGTAGACCCAAGGCCTTTCCCATCTTTTTCACTGATCTGCTGCATCTCTGGGAATCATGCTTTCCCTCTTGACTCCATTTTCTTCTCAGTAGCATGACTCTAACAATACCAACATGCACTGTAAAAATGCCCCATATGCTACTTGTGAATGTGCTCGTGAAGTCAGAGCTACCAGCTGTAGACAGCCAATATACCTGGAAAGCATAAATCCTTGTGCACATTTGCCTTGCATGTCTGTATTCTTGTAGTCTGAGAGCTCAATGAACATCAGCACCCTGCCACCAACACTGACATTTCTAGCTCTGCAGACATGGTTTGTCCCACCTCTAGGTTTCTGTTTCCACAGGGATAAAGTCTTCGACAGCCATGACTCCAGCCAGACTGATGACAAGATAATAATTGTCATGGCATCTGGGCAGGTGTTTCTGGAAAACCATAGATTGAGAAATGTGATGAACTCCCTGGAAATGGCTATGGTCAAACTCTATGCTCCTGGGGTGAGTGGGAAGCATCATCAAAGCCCATATATAGGGGAGAGATGTTTCCATCCATCCCATGTGTCTGCTCTTATGCTTTAGCAGTGGGTGGAAGAAAAAGTAGTCATGCATTAAACTTGCAGGATGTCCAGCCTTGAGATGCCCTGGCTCCTTTGATTCACTCAGGCCTCCATCTTCTTGATGCCAGAGAGCTTATTTTGAAGGAAGTTAAGGAATATATCCTAGAAACAAAGATGCTTAAGTTTTATATGTCTTGTGGCTCTAGAGCTTTTATTATTTTTTTAATGTGCAAATAAGGGCTTTCTATGGGATCTAGGATCAGGGTTGCTTTACCAAGCTTTCAGAAAATTCCCTCCCTTTTCAGAGTTTTCAAGTTTTTAATGACAATTTGGGAATTTGTTGGGTTTTCCATCTATGTATGAAAGGTGTTCAATCTCCCTGTCTGATGGCTTTTCTCCCTAGATTGGAGAGTTCATAAGCAACCAGTGGGTCCCAGAAGAGCTGCAGAAAGTTAGAAGTGACTGGTTCGTGCTGTCCACATATGAAGATTTTGACAGTTTCCTTTCGGATTTGGAGAGAGAGACTCTGAGTGATTCAGGTAGAAGAAATCCCACTCCTGACAGATCTATCTTCTCTGTAACTTATAGAGTGGATCTCTCATGGTGGGTAGTTTTATTGCTCAAGGAATGTAAATACATCTCCAGATCTTACCTGTTCCTGTAGTTACTTGCCCAGAAACAGCAAAACAAATAAAAGTGATTTCTGTCACACTAGTAACAATCTTCCTCAGCCAGCCAACTGGGAGGACAAAAAATCATATTCAGTATCTGTGACCTGGAGCCATAACATCAGTATGGAAATAGGTGCTTTACAATACACACATTCAGTACATGTTCAGTGTTTCTGTTATGATACACTTCTGGCTGTGCTCAGAGCAGTTTATTTCTGTTGAACTGTAGCTGTATTTTTAAGATGCAGTCCTGATCCCCACAGCTTTCAAAACTCACAAGTATTTCCATAGCAGCTGTAGTCTTGTGCCTGAAAGCAATATTGACTGCAGGGACAAGGAAGAGTTCAGCTGCAAGGCAGCAAGGCACAGGAGCACTGCGTAGGCAATAATGCAAGGTTTTTGTTCACCTTTTGCTTTCTCTCCCACTGCCCTGTCATCTTTGCTCAAACTTGTTTCTTGTTTCAGCTGAAAATATTCCAACTGAAGCACCAGAGCACAGAAACACTAATTACAGTGGTGACAGCAAGCTCCCTTCCTGGATAGAGGAGGACAAAGAGGAGGAGGAGGAAAATGGCTTGCGTATGTGGTGAAGTATCTTTTGACAGAATCATTCCATGGACTGACAAAGTCTGGGAAGCTGCTGTACCGTGAGCTGCCAGGCCTGAGCTGTAGCTCATGTTGGAATGACAGCTGAGCAGTCTTGGTGCAGTTCAGTTGCTTGTTCAAGTGAGATTACTTGTGCATTGATCAATAACACTGGATAAAGAACTTGGTCCTGACCAAGGCTGCTGATTGCCTTCTCCTCATTCCTTTACTTTCCATATCCTGGGTAGCTTCTGGAACAGAGATTGCTTTTATTCTGGATGGATCAGGGAGCATTGAGCCAGAGGATTTTGAAAGAGCAAAAGCATTCATCCACAAGATGATGAAAACACTGTATGAGAAGTGCTTTGAGGTACTCTCTACTCTCTTTCTTTAGCAGGCTAAAGAATATGCTGTGCTTTATTTAAGCTACCTCTTCACCAGAATTTGGGACTATGCAGGTTTGTTTCCATTAGGATGGCAAAGCACTTCCACCACTTTCATGTATTCTTGACGTAATTTTGCTTACATCTTAGCAGTACATTCCCAGTCTTGATCCCAAGAACACTGTAGATATAAAAAGTCTGATTTGTATGCTCAGAAATCCCTAGCTCTGCTATGCTGCCATGCTTGGAGCCCAGTGAGCACCATCTGCTTTCTTCTAAGGTGACAGCCATGACTTTCTTCTGGTTTCCTGTCTCTATTCCTATATTGTAACATCTGTACCTGCAGTCACAGAAGCACCAATTAGACTGCCTCTTCAGCCATGCACCTTACCAGTCTTGTTAGCTCCAGTCATCTATTCTGCATGAAGGTACTCTGCTGCTTTCTCTGCCGAGGGTGAGAAGTGTGACCTACACCCCGACTTTAGGAAAGTCTCTACCTCTCAGATGCTCCAAGTGTCAGCATATTTTAACTTGTTATTTGCATAGTGGAAGGAAGAAACATTATGTTAGGTGTTGTGCAAATACAAAGTGAAGAAATGGTCCCATTCTCCAGACTATCTTTGATAATGAGGTCATCATGGAATAGGAGTACTCCAAGGAAAGACAATGTGCAGCAGGGAGCAATGAAGGAACAATTCAGTAATATCACAGATAATCCCCTCTGCAACCTGCACATGGGCCAAACACAGCAGGAAAGTGCAAGGACTTAAAAACAAATCAGTGTTTCCCGAAACAATTCTCTCTGTACTGATAGTGCTTTCATTTTCCTCAGCTATAATATACTTACAACAATCTCTGTGTCTGCACTAGACATATTTAAAAGCCACTTTATCCTGAAAAAAATCCTTCCTGCATAGTCTGGCTAATGTTTCTGTTGGGAATTTTGGGCCAGCTGTTGCAGAGAACCCTCTATCTCTAAAGCAACAGTTGTCACAAGCAAGTGCTTATCTGCTGTTTCCTTCCAGTGTGACTTTGCAGTGGTACAGTATGGGTTTGAAATCAGAACTGAGTTTGACCTGCGAGAAAACTGGGATCCTCGTGCCACCCTCCAGAAAGTACTTGATATTGTGCAGGTGTGCAGTGTGACAAAAACAGCATCTGCCATGCAGCATGTCCTGTAAGTAAAAAAGAAAAGAGCACAAGAAATTAAGGGGATGAATTTCTGGGGCATTTCATGAATAAGGGAGAGGGACTTCTATGGACATTCAGGTCCTGAAAGCAGTCATTTATCTGGCAATGGTTGAATGGCAGGCAGCAGTTCCTGTGCCATGTTTTAGAGGGTTATAAAAGCCAGCTGATGGTGCCTAATTCTCGGTGTGGGGGTGCTCAGGAAGCAATAGAAAGGGAGACAGCACCTGGTATTTTTAAGATGTGTGAATATGAAAGAAATTCTTTTGCCTCCTTGCTGTGACTGTTAGTTGCAAGTGCATAATTCAACAAGAGTCTTCCCTCTATCCCAAGGAGGGAAGCTTCAGCTCAAGACTCGTCCCTCTGTCCCAAGGAAGGAAGCTTCAACTTTCATCCCAGGTTCTTTGTTTTGGTGTTTTACCAGGGATTCTATCTTCACTGAAAGTCATGGATCCCGCAAGGATGCAGCCAAGGTCATGATCGTGCTTACAGATGGGGAAATACTCCTGGATGAAATGAACTTGACAACAGTGATAAATTCACCCAAAATGGCAGGAATCAAGCGCTATGCCATTGGGGTAAGTTGGGAATGTACTTGGATCATATCTTCCTTCCATTTCTTGGTAGCACCAGAGGCAGAGAAAAAGAGAAACTGATCCATGCATGGTTCCAGTAAATAAGGGAAGAGGCACGTATAAAACAAGGAGGTGAAAGATAAAGCTCCAGTATGAACTGATACTATAATCTATGTAGTGTCAATTACATGCCCATGTTTTTTCCTTCCTACACCTACTACATTCAGTGCCCTGTATCCATTTACTCTCAGACTTTTCAGAAGAGTTGTGCTTTCAGTACATCAGACCATCTTGTTCTTCCTTGTACAAAGTTTAGAAAAATCTTTCTAGAATGACTGAACCTAGCAAAGTAGTTAACCGTAATCAAGTCTAGCCCCACAAAGTGTGATTTATATTTCCTTATCCAGGTTATTCTGGAAAATGTCAAAGTGGTAAATAAAAAGTAAGCCATTTTCTGACCTACCCACCCAAGGACAAAATAGCAGAACTGAGGGGTTGTTGTTCATTGCTTGTTTTCGATCGCAGTCCTCCTAACTCAGAACTAGGCCAAGAATTTCAAGCTACCTTCTAGATGAAGTGCATGCTTAAAATTGTAAGTTTTTCAGAACAAAACTTCTGATATATCCTTAACTTGGCCAGCAAATTAGCTGGTGTGCTTCTTTGTCAACAAGGGTTTCTCCTGAAGTCTGAAGTTTGGTTTCAGATATTCTATATGTCTCCTCAAATAATCTTTCTGCTATCTCTTTTCATTCTTTCAGGACAGGAAAAAATCCAATTTTATGAAGTCCTGTAACTTGTTGATTTCCAAAATTAATTGTTGGGTACAACAAAGGTATATACACCAAATACAGCACCAGCCAGTTACATAAAGAGGTTTTGTAAAGGTTTGGCTCCAGGAGACACCGAGACTGTCTGATTCATTGCCTTCCAAAGCAATTGCTATTTCTGGGTTTACATATAGTGGCTGAAGCTGAGTTTTTTACCACAAACTGTTGAATGAAGTAGGTGGGAGTAAGGAGGCTCTAAAGGCTGTTTCTTGTGATTGATTTGCATCTGTTCTGCAGGTGGGAGATGCCTTCAAAAAACCAAAGGCCCTAAATGAATTGCAGCTAATTGCATCTGGTCCAGATGACACTAATGTATTTCAGGTGACCAATTATTCAGCATTAGATGGGCTGCTTTCAACCTTACAGCAGAATATTATTGGTATAGAAGGTAAATAGATCATAGAATCATACAGTGGTTTGGGTGGGAAAGGACCTTAAAGATCATCTGGTTCCAACCCCCCTGCCACGGGCAGGGAAACCTTCCACTAGAGCAGGTTGCTCAAAGCCCCGACCAGCCTGGCCTTGAACGCTTCCAGGGAGGGGACATCCACAACTTCTCCGGGCAACCTGTTCCAGTGCCTCACCACCCTCACAGTGAAGAATTTCTTCCTTACAGCTAACCTGAATCTACCCTCTTTCAGTTTAAAACTGTTACCCCTCATCCTACCACTACACTCCCTGTTAGAGTCCCTCCCCATCTTTCTTGTAGGCTCCCTTTAGGTACTGGAAGGCTGCTATAAGGTCTCCTTGGAGCCTTCTCTTTCCCAGGCTGAACAACCCCAACTCTCTCAGCCTGTCCTCACAGGAGAGGTGCTCCAGCCTTCTGATCATCATCAAATAGCAACCTTTCTATTTTGTTAGTACCTTTTGAGAAATAAGGAGAAAGTAGCTTACCTTGTTTCTATTGCATCCTCAGGTACACAGGGTGATGCTCTGGAATATGAGCTTGCACAAGCTGGTTTCAACGTGCAGATCTTGGATAAGGTAAGTGTTCTGAATTTAACCCTGCTAAATGGTTGTATGCTGTGCTGTTGCTTCAATACTTGTAAGCATTCAGGAGGTCTCCCACGGGAAATTATGGTGGTACAAAGGTGTGAGACCCATGTAGTCAAATCTCGTTTGCAAGCTTTGAATGTGTCAGATAACCGAATGTAGTCAGTCAGTAGCAAATTTTATTTTAGGATGGGATTTATCTAATGTGACCCCTGTTCTAACCACTGGATCCTTTTTATTCCACTGGGCAAAAGAGCTATTTCCAGTTGACAGCTTTGATTTTGCTGGCATTCACATCTCCAATGCACAAGTAAGGGGCTCTGTCACGTTGCAAATAAAATAATTCTGCTCTTTTGGAATCCTCTGGCTTAAAACCTTGGTCCATCCAGGACAGGAATGATCTATGTCCTTGTTGGGAGGGGGAAATAGTGGATGTTGTTGAGGGTAGTGAACATTCAGCAGCCTTGGCTGCCAGGACAACACTAATCCAGTTTTGCAAAAAAACTCATGTAGTGAACTGGGAGATGTGCAGCTGCTTCTCTGGTGCTGGGCAGTCACCTTGTCTTTCTTCAATATCTGGCAGGAGCTGGTAGAACTGCCCAAGCTACAGGGTCTGGGAAAGAGTGCAGGACTTGTAAGCCGGAAAACATTGCTCCTTACTTAAAATGCTTTGCAGACTGCTAGAGGCAATTGCCCCGTGTTCATCTCTTCTAATTTGCAGTATGTTACTTCTGCAGCAAGTCTTAATGTTTGGTGCAGTGGGGGCCTTTGACTGGTCTGGTGGAATTTTGCTGTATGATCTGGCAACCAAGACTGCTGTTTTCCTGAATGAATCTAAAGAAGAAGCCAAAAAAGCAAAATACAGTTACCTAGGTAATCAGCTTAGCCCTCTCTGAGATCAAATGACAAGCTGACTGTGGTTTTGCTTAGTTTGTTTGTGTTTAGTGCAGTATGACGACACTGACAGCATTTACCTGAAGAAGGCGACCTCCTGCAGCATCTTACTGGGTTTTGAATATTTTCTTTAGCAGGGAGAGAGATTCTGGTGAAAACACTCTGTCTCCTTATTTGGGGGAAGACACTACTTGTTTTCTCCTATGAGTTATGATGCCTTGTGGTATTATTCTGTTAACACATGCCATTTGGTTTCACTGTGTAAGAATACTTGCAATGAAGGGCATTTTTGAGAGCTGATAAGGAGGAATATTTCACTTGTTATGAGTGTCTGCAGAAGAAACAGCTTGTGAATCAATACTGTTCTTGGCTTGGTGACAAATAAATCCTTGCTTATTCATCCCAGTGCTTTGTAGCCTCATGAGCCCTGTACCTCCAGACTGTAGCCTTGGCCATAAAGTCTTGCCAGGTGGTATGAGGTACTGTGGACTGTTTGTGTCAGGATAATCCTTCTCCCACTACCTCCCTGTTACAGAAGCCCCGTAACAGATCTCTTCTTGCTTTCTATACAAAGTATAGTGTTTTCTTCACTTCTGTGAAGGGTGATAAACCTTCCAGCTTGCAGATGTAATAATGAAAGAAAAAAGTGTGTATGTTGGATGATCACTTAGGAACTATGACAAATGCTAAGAAAAGTCATCAAGAGTTCAGGCATATTTTTCAGAGCAGTAATTTATTCAATTACCCTACACGCTGCTAAGAGAGGAAAACCTCAGCTTTGCCGGTTTTTCTCTCAGAAAAGTTACCTGCTATTTCCTAATCAATATTTTAATGATATGCTCTGTAATTAAAACCATGGGCCACAACAAATAGACATGGGGCAAACGCTTGGATCTCACTGAATATGTACGTCTCAATATGTGTGTCTCAAACCGAACTCTCTGGGCTTTTTCCTTCGGGCATAGAGTATGGTTCTGATAATATATCCTATTTTTGCTTCTTATGTGAATGCACCAGGGTACAGTGTGGCAGTGGTACACACAGAATATGGACCCTTGTACGTGGCTGGAGCTCCACGACACAGCACGAGAGGGAAGGTGTTGGTGTTCCAGGACAACCGCTTAAAACAAACCCTGCAAGGAGAACAGGTACTGTGCTTCACTCACCCAGGGGCACTCAGGTCAGTGGGGGTCAGGTGGGCTGCACACTTCTTGTTTGCTCAAACAGCAGATCCATTTTCTCCTCCAGACACACTTGGATTTAGCCAGATGTGGATTACACCGTCTTTGGTCGCTCCATAATGCTTTTGGAGCATCAGAAGAAATCATGAAATTTGGAAAAAGACTGGGAAAAAGATTAGCTAAATGGGGTGTACTCTATTTATGTTCTGTTCTCATGGTTCATGGGGAAAGAGGTCATCAACTGTGGTATTCTTTTTCCTCTGTCAAATTGTTGAATAATGATTTTGTTAATGCTAAACTGGTTACAGGATCTGTCCCTGAGGATGACTGTAATAAAATAAACAATAGGAAATGATCCACATATAAGTAGATATGTGATGTTGTGTTCTAAAAATTGCCTTACTGCTGCAAAGGACACTAATTCTACAAAGCTATATATAGACAATTCCAGTGAAAGAGCTGCTTGTCTTTTTCTGGAGCACAGGTTGGATCTTATTTTGGATCTGAGCTCTGCCCACTTGATGTGAACCATGATGGGGTGACAGATCTTCTCCTTGTTGGAGCTCCATTTTATCACATTCACGGGGAAGAAGGAAGGGTTTACGTCTATCGCCTGGAGACAGAGGTAAAAACACTGGTAGCGTAAACACTCCATGTTGGGGATTTTCCAACCATGCCTAAGTAGTGACAAATAAAACATTCCTCCTTCGTGCTCTCACTGAATGTGCTCGCCCTGTATGGTAGAGGACCACAGGCTGAAGCCAGCAATCCTATCTTAGTCATTAGAATATAAAAGAGAGGTAACTAAAGAAATAAAACCATTCTGTATCTAAGGTATCCTCTTATCACAGTGTGATAAAATCATGTCTTTTGCCTGTACATAGGCAATTTATTGCTGCTGACCTTGCTCTGCCAAGCAGTGTTCTTTGCAATGCTTGCAATAAATGTGTGCATGGGTAGCTGCTAAAACTTTGCTTCCTGGGACTTGTAGAAAACAAAATGTTTTGTGGGCCTAGCTACAGGGTTTGTTACACAATATACAGGATATAAATTAATTGTGTCATTTTGAATGAGAAGTGAACTTTAACAGCAGACCAGGAGAAAACCCTCTTTGGTGCACTGCTAAGATTTGCTCAGGGCATGTACAGGATGGTTGGAAGCAGAAAACAGTCCAGGCATCTGTTTAGAATTCAAACAACGTGCACCCTCTTGTGGCTTATTTCTGTAATAGGGTGGAGAAGATGGGACGGTTTCTGTTGTGAACCAAGCTAGGAATCAGCTAACTCAATCTGCTATTGATTCAAGAAAAGACAGTGCTTCAGTCTGTCTGCTTGCATAGGGTTGTCCAGAGACACTGCTTCTGTGTGAGAATTTGCATGCTCTCGATGCAGAAGGATCAAGCTTTTGTTCCAAGCTGGTATCTTGAACTTCTTATGCTATTGTTTAGGGTTTTAAGCATTATAAGTGTGGAGTAAGATTTGTGGGGTTTTTTTAATTAATGTAAGAGCTACTCATGCTACATTTGATATAAATGGATTTCCTTCTTGGATGTTTTTCAGAGTGGTTCATTCACCTTGAAAGGACACTTAAATGTGCAGGGGACCTCTCCTTTTGCAAGGTTTGGGTTTACTGTGGCCAGCATTGGAGACATCAATGGGGATGGATATGAGGATATTGCAGTTGGAGCCCCTCTTGAAGATCAGCTTTCAAACAGTTCCGCTTTTGGCAGCATTTACATCTTTAACGGTGATAAAGACAAGATCAAGAGCTCTTTTTCTCAAGTACGTGTCATGTTGGGAATTGGCTCCAGTACACATTGAGAGGGAAAAGCTTGTGTTTTTGTAGCAAGAGGCTGGGAGGAAGGACTTCCACATTTCATTTGCAGTGATGGGTGAGAAATTTACAGATGACAGATGGTTTATGTGACTCCACAGGTTTCTGCAGCACAGCTGCTCCTTAACTGTAATTATTCAGCTGTCTGCTTAGGCAAAAGACCTGGATTCAGGTGCTTCCTATAGAACAGCATAGCCTTTTGCAAGCCTGCCCATCCATTACAGGAAGTTAAGTCAGCATTTTGCATCTCAGGAGTGTTAGAAAATCATCCTCACAGCAGCCTCGTGAAAAGAAGTATATTTTCCCAAGGACAGGAGAGAGATCCTGAGTTACATTTGTTGATGTTTCCTGCCCCCTTTTAGAGAGTAAAAGCCTCTGAAATTTCTTCAGGACTCCAGTATTTTGGACAATCCATTGATGGTGGCTTTGATTTCACTAATGATGGTCTCCCAGATATTACAGTAGGATCACTGGAGAACGTGATTGTGCTCCGGTAGGTAATAAGTGCTATTTTTTAGTGTGCTGGGGAAATGCTTCAAAGACAAATATAGAATCTGTGTTCCAAGCACTGCATACTGATTCTATTTTTAATTCAGCATCAGAGGAACATAAAAAAATCTTTCCCAGTGCTAGAAATTATATAAAATGTAAAGCCTTTAGTTCAAGTTGCAAAGGCTTGTGCCTTTATAAGTCTAAAGCTTTGAACAGGTATCAGATAGTGAACATGAACTGATTAACATAGATCTAGGTCTAAGAAGACCTTGATGTCTGCAATTCAGCACTGAAAATGTAGGTCATTTAGAGAAACAAATAATTTCTTTACATACCATACCTCATTTTCAATCAGACATCTGGTAGCTGAGTGACCTGTGCAGTTCACAAAGGCTAAGACATGGCAGGTAGATTTGATTTTGTTCTTGCATTTTGTATTTGAAAACAAATTGTAGACAAAGAGAGAATTTGAACTGCTAGATAATGTGTTTATCTAATGGAAACATAAACACCATGTTTAATTCTGAAACTCTAGCCATATTGGTGTATTTTGGCTGTCTATTCCTTCAGACTCTTGGGATTTTGTGTGTTCTGAATGTTCCCAGCCCCAGCAGAAACTGGAACTTCTGTAAACAGGCCAGCCTGGTCCAGGTGAAATACCATGGAAATAACTGAGCAGTTCTTATTCTTGCTGCCAGGCTTTCTTAAAATATTTTTCCTATAATGTTTCAGTTCAAAAATTTGTATTTTATTCTGTTTCTTATCTGTTCTTCACTGACTAGCTCAAGACCAGTTATCCACTTTCTCACCAGCATGAGATTCAACCCTGAGAGAATCCTAATTTTACAAAATAACAGCATTGTTACAGCAAAACTATGTTTCGATACAATCTCAGCTTTACCAGTGTCTCAACAAGGTAATAAATGGGAACTGTGATCAGATTGAAATCTACAGTCCTACACTGTCCTTGTAACTTGGCACTGAGGACAATTTCTGTAACATCTAACAAAGGATTTTGAAAATCTTGCAGTGTTTTCACAGTTATACATTCTTTACACGGTGGACTTAGATGTGAAAATGGCAAAGAGGAGAGTACAGTTTGAAGATCAGAACACCACAACAAGTGGAAAGCTGTTGGTCAGCAAGCACGTGTGCTCTGAGCTGCAGCTTTACACACTGGTAGGTGATGTTGGTCAGACTTACTAAAGAAAGAAGGGTTGAGAGGGTAGGATTTTTTAACAGAATCTGCATGATGATGAATCTTTCTTGAAATGCAAAAATACTACGAGGTGGGGTTTTCTCAGTGTTAGACTTGCTGAGCATGTTTTACAGCTGAGGCAGGAGAAGTGTCGTGCCATTTTGATTTGTATCGCTATAAATCAAACTCTCATCCTTTTGCATGTATGTAAAGTATTTCTAATCCTAGAATTGTAGGAGAGGCACGAAGCTCTACAAGGTTAAAGCAAACGTAAGGAAACTGTTTTTCACAATGCGTAACTGAATCACCAAACACATTATCCAGGGGATGGTATGGGAGCCAAATGTATAAAATGATCCCAAAAAACATTTGTCAAGCTTATGGTCCACGATGGCTATTAAACACAGTGGCCCAAAGAAAACATCTGAGCCAGAAGGTCCCTAAATATGCCAGAAGCTGGAACAGAGATGACGTGTGAAGACTTTTGCATTTTAATGCCCAGATATTTTCTCAACTTCTTGTTCTTCCTTTCTTGTAGCCATGTGACTTTGACTGCTTTTCCAGTGTTTTTCTGAGAGTTAAACACGAGCTCTATAAGAAAAATGATAACATAGAGTTTGCTGTTCCTGTTCTTGATAGATACCAGCCATCAGAAATGCATTTTCAGGTAATAAAACAAAATGCTACCAAAGAGCTTTCTCTCTTTCCAGAATGCAAGGCTTTTACTATTAAAAATAAAAAATGTGGTTTTCTTAGCCTTTGCATGTCATCTTCTCCCCTCTGCTCCCTTTCTAGTTATCAATACTGTATTCTAGGTAGACTTTAGGGCCAGGTTTTCCCCAAACAGATACTCATATCTTGTTAAGATAATCTCATCTCTAAGGTCCAACCTCAGATCTGCTAAAAACTTGCTTTACTGTTGACCACAACATTTCTCCTGTGCCTCTGCATAAAATGAGATTAGATGCTACCTGTGAAGAAGGCAGATGGTTTGTGTGTTTTGTGAAGTACTTTTCAGATATTGAGCTCTCTATTGGAACTTATATTAAGACTTATTATTTGAATGGTATATTTGGTAGTAACAACTATAAAATTTTCTAATGAAGTAATCTTAAAAATCATTAAAACGATGTGTATATTTTTTAGTTTTTATTTCAGTTGTTTAAATCTGTATTTGAGAGGCTGCATACTTCTAATAAAGGTTAAGTCTGATGTCCTGTCTCTTCTATTGCAGTTTAGTAGGAGGATTCCTACAATCTAATCTAACTTTTCACAGTTAGTCTGAAATCCAAATCACAGGTTCTGAAAAAATTCCATAAAGCTCTGTAAAGAGGCAGCTTTTTGCTTCTTAATAGGAGTCTTTACCACAATTCAATATTTAATTAGCTGTCCATAAAGCATAGGACAGAGAAGTTAGGACAACATTTGGCACTTAGCAATAATGAACACTAATTACTGTAGTTGCAGTACTTGCAGGGATTATGATGTTGATGGTACATTTATTTCCTAATAATTCATGAGACTCTCAAGTGTTGGTCAGCATTGCTTAGTGCTTACGCACCCAACATCTAATTATTAATTATCGTTGAACTTCTCCAGAAACATCAGCCACAGACAGTAGATTTTTATTGGTGAATAAAACTATTGCTAAAGTAACCTCATCTCTACAAAATAGTGTGCCTATAAGCTGGCACAGCATATGAACATATTTATTCAAGAAAAACATATCATCTCTAGAAAAGAAATTAATATTGTTGCCCTGTGGCAATCCAGGGGCAAACAACTGGCATTTCTTTAACAAGACCTTGCCCCCAGTGAAGACTTTTCATGTTACAGCTAACAGACCTTCTCCTGGGAGCTGAGTTACAAAACATCATCAATTTAGGACTAACTCATTACCAGAGGGTCTTTTATTTCCAACTTTTCCTTAATTGAGGTCATGGGAATTTTGGTTTTCAGAGAATGTATGTGTATATGTAAAGGTATCCTGAATCTGCTACCTTAGAAAAATTAGGACTGTTAAAGTCTGACTTGATCTGTTTGCTTTTAGTTGCCTTACAAGAAGGACTGCAACAACAAGACCATCTGTACTGCTCATTTAACTTTGACAACTCAGATTCAGTGAGTCACAGTAGTTGTTTTATCCAGATCTTGCATTCATATAAAATGTCATCTTTGTGCATAAGACGTTTTCTTCAAATTCTCAGACAAGATTTGCTGTCCCTTTGTTTACATTACTTTCCATCCAATTCATGCTTTCCGTAACATCACATTCATACAATGCTGTAACTGTGTGCCTCCATGGGTGTTGCGGGGCTATTCGAGGAAATCTCAGAGGAAAGACCAAGGTATAAACAACGACAGTCATCCTAAAACCACAATTCTGGCATTTAATTGTGAACATGTGATTTTGGTTTAGGCTGATGTACAGCATAGCACTACAGCAAAGAGTTTCTGGGTTTACATAGCCTTAGACAAAACAGTAGGCATCACTTCATTGTAAAAAGCTACCCTGGAGATTCACTTGAAAAGCTAATCAAGCTGAGCAATGTTTAAAGTCTATCTTGATGTAAACCAGAAATGATAAAATGTTACATAAATTTGGAGATGACTGCCTTTGATATTAAGAAGGAAGCATTTTCCTACACACCCTGAAGAATACTGAATAATTAATTGGACTATTGCATTATTCTGTGTGTGAAAGCATTTGGAGGGAGTAATTATCAGAACCTGAATGCTTCAGGCCTCTTATTAAATAACAACCCTTAGAAATTACATGTCACCCATCTTATTTTTCTGTCTGCTTCTAGAAAGGAATTAGTGGTGGGCCACACTAAAGAAGTGACCCTGAATGTTTCATTAACGAACAGTGGAGATGACTCGTACATGACAGCTATGGTCTTGAACTATCCCAAAAACCTACATTTTAAGAAGGTGACTGTTGAGGTAAGATTGTAGAACAACTCTTCAGCCAGCAGCAGACTGCTGGAAGAAAACGCAGTGCAGACTCCTATTAATTTGCTACCTAAATAAATCTTGAAGTAAGGTCCAGGGAAGGGAAGGAACATTTCAGTTGTTAGGACTAGAGCCCAAATGTTGGATTTATCTGATTTAAGACTCCGAAGATTTTATTAGGCTATTTGTACCTAATTCGTTTTATGGGAGCAGACACAGGCTGAGTTGAATTTCCCAGTCTGTTTTTATTCAACATTAAAGAGCATTCCTATTCTGTTGGCAGCCATCCTCTCCTGCTATTCACTGTAGCCAACCAATACCATTAACTTCTGTAGTCTTATCCTGTAACTGCAGAATTGGGCATCCAGTATTCAAGACAACAACTGTAAGTAGAGATCATAATTTTCACTTTTTCCCCTACCTCTAAATGATACTTTGAGTAGCTGCTTTTGCATCCTCTATCTCTACAATTAGGCCAGAGCCGCTATTCTTTCTAATTCAGCTTATGGCTGGTGTGCATTTTCTCAAGGCAAGAGAATATTGCCTTGAGATATTCCTGCACTTTTCTTAATGTCTAATTTCTCCAGAAGGGAATGGTGAGCAGCAAATACATTAGCCATCATGTTTTAACAGTACCCTGTTGAAAGAGTATTTACAAGGTAATCAATATTTTGCTATGTCTTTCTCTTCCCTCAAAATAGGCAAAATTTTCAGTGATTTGGCAATTAGATGAAAGCCTGTTCCAAAATAAGTCTGCAATCACCATTAATATCACCAAGTGAGTATTGCTGTTTTCACCACAAAATACACTGAACTAGAAAGGAGATACCAGAATTCCTACTCAGTGTCCATACTATTTATCAGTCACTGGTTACACAAAACTACACTTGTTCTTTTCAATCTTCTAAAGCATTTGGATCCATGTGAAAAATCTTTCCTTCCCTTATGATAATTTTAGCTTTGCTCATACTTCATTATTTCAGTAAAAGATGGAGCACCCTTTAAGGTCCTAATTTCAGTGTAGTACATTTTTAAAAGCTTGTGTTTTCTGAAAGGGCAAAATGGGTTCTGGCATCCTCCTTCCTTAGCGGAGAGAACAGATGATTAAAATATATAATCCAGCTCTGTTCCAAGTAAAGCTTTCACTCCAAATGACTGGGATGAAAACATATGTTCAGGGCATTCTTCTTAATTAAAGGCTTTCTAATGGGGGGAAGTTACCATTCAGATTCCTTTCTTGTCACCTTCCTCCCATTAAAATTTATGGGGACTGACTAGTACACAGCATTTTTTAAGCAGAGAGCACCTTTAAAAAGGAAAAGAGAACTCATCTCTGGCAGCTACACATCCTTGCAATCACGGTTTAAAGCAAAGGTTTCTATACGAGTTTAATGTCCAGTATTGTGAGGGGTAGAAGCTTGAAATTTTGATTAATGAAAGCAATACTATGTATTCAGAAATTAGTGTTGGTTTGCGGGGAAACATTTCAAGGCAATAGCAGCTTTCCAAATCTGTAGTAATAAAGGGCTACTTACTCCAACACTACTGTACCAGTAGTGTCACCAAGTGGGCTGGCACCTCTCCTTTCATTAATTACTGCCACTCTGTTTCCATCCCTCTTGTACAGCCAGTATTAGCAGTTCTCACACCATAGAAATAAAGGACCAATGCAGGCAGACAATGATGTTTCATCTACCCTTTTTTTTTTTTAAAGCATAAATGAAAATAGCACCATTCTGACTGAAGAACATGTCCTTGATGTCAGATATGCATTCACTGCAGTCCTTACCAAGTAAGTTTTAAGAATATTCAATTATATTGCGTTACTTTAGTCAATTAGAGGCAAAAAGATTGAGAGGATGCCTGGTAAGATTCCAATACAATTTCCATCTTAATAATTTCAAGCACTGCAGATTGTCAAGTCACTTTCTGTGGTACTAGACAGCAAAATAGAGTCTGGAAGACAGAACAATAAAACCCTATCATAGGCAGTGGGGTACTTAGGGTCTCTAACTGCTTACCTTGTAAAAAGTAGACTTCAAGATAGGTTCAAAGATGGACCTAATTGATAGACTGCACATATACACACATATATAGACAGACTGCATAGACAGCATTCCAGTTAGAGCAAATCTGGTGATGTTACCTCGTAATTACTTAATGCGTCTGGGTCATTGGATGTACTAATTTTTAATAATAAACTAATCCACTTTTCATTTAGTTTGATTTATCGTTCTCTTTAGACCAGTTTCTTTAATGTACGTGAATGTTAGCAAAGGACTTCTTGAAAACAAAGAATTCAGATTTAATGTAAGTATAGCTTCAAATTTAGGTCATCTGATCCATCTGCAATCAGGACTAAAGAACACTTACTACCTTGTGCATTTTCTTCTGTAGATAAACGGAGAAAATCGCTTTAATGCTACCATCAAGTTACAGATCTGGGTTCCTATCAGTATACAAGGTCACAACATAATAACGGTCAAAAATGCATCAGGAACACAGGTACTTTTTCTTACTTTTTTTCATGATCAAATACCTCTTCACTGGTCCTTAAGAGAGGAAAAAAACCCCACATTATTGCAGATTGGAGTGTTTTCAAAACCTACATTACAGAAACTTTACATTTTGTAGCATCATTCCAGGTACAAATTTTGCCAAACTGAACAAAAATTCAGTTTTAAAACCAAGTCAAAAGGTGGGTTTTTCCCCCTCTCTGTCCCAAACTAGGCCAACAATATTTACCTTTGTCATCACTGTCCAGAATTGTATATTGTTTCTTTTTTCTTTAAAAAAAGAATTTGTAAGAAAGACAACATAGTAAGGAAAAAACTTTTAATAATCTAAGACTAAAAAGGTAAGAAAATTTCTGTGGAATTCAAAATATTAATTGAGCCTGTAAAAACCTTTCCCCCCCCTTCTCAAACATAAACTCTGTTCTCTTCCCCCCATCACTCCTTAAAAAAAGTACATATGGAAACCTCTTCAAGCAGAAGACTTTTTTTTCAGGTTTTTTAGATCGTTTTGATATAGTATTATACACATTGGTAACCGCTCATAACACTTCTTCATTGTGCCAACATTTAAAAAGATCATACATAAAAAGCGGCAAAGGAGAAAGGTAGTATCAGTGACTTAGTCCTTGGAAACACTGCACTGCACTGCCTACTGGAAGAGGCTGCTGTTTTGTAAAACTTCATTGGCAGACTCAAAGGTCAGTACTTCTTTGCGGAACTTAACGAGCTGCTTCTTTATTTTCCTCATGGCAGAAGTCGATTCCTTTTTCTTGTAGCCCATGTCTTTCAAAAGTTTGCATGACAAGTAGTGCAGCCAGAGGACGTTGCTGTGTGGGTGATAGTCAGTCCAGCTGTTTGAGTTCTCCGCTTTCATTTGCCTGTAGATATCAAACTGGTAGTCCCCTGTGCCTTGAAACAGTTCTTCATCAGTGGAAAGATCACAAAACACAGTTAACCCATCCTTCTCCAGCCGAGACAAGGTATAATCTATGATGTTGACATGAATCCCCGCTGTGGGGATTGTGTGCGTTGCCCCATTCAAGACATAATTAAGCTCCTTTGCATCCGTTTTCTTTACCAGCACATTCCCCCAGTGCAAGTCTCTGTGCTCAAAGTGCAGTTCCTGTTCTGCCACAGCCAGGGAAGCAGTGACCTGGTGCAAAATGCTTTTTGCCGATGCCACTGAACTGAACATGTTTCTCATATTCTCCAAGTCACTGCCTCCAAATTCAAACTCCAGAACGATGAAGAGCTGCTTGTCCCCAAAAAGGTCTGGCCGATCATTTTCTGATCCCCTTACTTTGTGGTATTTGTCCCAGGCTTCTAGGAGATACTTAGGATAGGCCCCTTGAACACAGTGCACAGAGTACAAGCTGATGAACCCAATAGTCCTATTCCTAGACTCTTCAGACAGAAGACTGAGTTCTTTTGAAATTATTATCTCAGGCAGAATTTCTCCAAAGCTCTTTTGAGATTCACCATTTACTTTTTCAGTCCCCTCAATGGGAATTATTTTTAAGGCCACAGCTCCTCTCTCACTGTCAATCTGGAAGACCTCTCCGAACACCCCTTCTCCAATTTTCTTGCAATCTTTCATCTTATCTAAAGGAATGCAATCCTGAAAAGCGATAGGCCCCTCCTGGTGGCATTCCCCAAACACCTTCTCTGCATCTGTAAGCATTAGCTCCAGGACAGAACAGGAACTCCTGGGAGCCAGCAGGACCATGGAGGAAGCAGACCAAGTGCAGCACTGAGTCCTACCAGCAGACAGGGTTCCTTGGTGCCCTGACAACTGGGATTTCACAGAAGGGGTAGAAAGGATGCTGTTGCAGGAACTCTCTTCCGTGGTAACTTTCTTCTTCTTATGGAAAGACAAAGATGCTCGAACTCTACCCCAGGAATGGGAGCCATTGAGGAATGAATAGTCATTGTCTCTTTTGTCTACAGACATCTCCAGAACACCCTTCTTCATTCCTTTTTGCTTCCTCTGTGGTCTGAAAAAGGAGTTGTTAGGCTGCTGCTGTCTCTTAGTTTTGTGCCTTTTTGGTCGGAGCCTTGTTTGCCTCCCCCACCGGCTGGCACTGAAGCCGCTGATGCAAGCTTTTCTACAGGTACTTCCCTCTCCAGAAACAGCTTTGGTACTTTTATGTGTATTCTCCAAGATTCCTTGAAGGCCCAAAGGAGATACCGGCTGCTGGCAGGCAGGTTGAATACCTGCCTTTTCGTTGAGTTTCATGCTCATCAGCCACACTGGCACTTCTTGAGGGTCCAAGACCACCACTGGCGTAAGCTGGTACTTCTCGGGTGTGCCTCTCTGACAACTCAAGCTTCCTTTTGGTGAACGTCTCCTTAGCTCATCACACGATTTGTCAGAATCGGCACCCCCGTACGGCGCAGAGCGCTGCGGCCCACCATCAGCGGCGGGCAGCGCCGCCTCAGGAGTGCTGGTGGCTTCCTGCGGGGACAAGGGAGCTGGTGCCCGGCAGGGTCCCCGCACCGACGCCCTCAGAACCCTGCCGCACTTCTGCGACGCCGGGCCCTGCTCCCGCCGCCCGCCCGTGCCGTTTGGACGGGACCTTCCAGCCCCCTCTTCCCTCACGCCGTCGACCCCCGGCGATAACGGGAGCTGCTCCGAATCTCCCCGACAGGACTCCAACGAGCTCAGGGCCCTGCGGGGCGAGGCAGTCCTCTGCCTGGGCGGTAAGGAGCGGAGCTCCAGGCTACCGTCCAGCCCGGAGCCGCTCTCCACGGTGGTGCTGAAGAGGACGAGGGAGCTCAGCTCGCTCGGCGGGGCCCGGCGGCGGCGGCGGCGGCGGCGCGGGGGCGGCCACTGGGGGGTGCTGCACAGCAGGGGGCGCCGCGCCCCGCAGGGCGCCCCCTGGCGGCGGCGGAGGGGAGCGGCGCCGCGCGGGGGCGGCGACGGGGACGGCGGCGGCGACGGGGACGGGGAGGCGAGGACCGGCGGCGGCTCCAGCAGACGGTTTTCCTTCTCCACGTCGCCGCGGCGGGTCCGCAGGCGCCAGGGACGGGCGGGGCGCTTACCCAGAGGCTGTCGGCAGCGTTTACCCGGCGGCGAGAAGTCGGGGTCGTCCGAAGGGGCGGAGAGGGCGCTGGAGCTGGCGGAGGCGGCGCTGGAGCCGGCCGAGGCGGCGCTGGAGCCGGCCGAGGTCGAACTGAAGAACCGTTTGCGGTCTTGAGGGGGCGAAATCCATCGGTCCGGCGGCGGCAGCGG